>NW_023270431.1:8761932-9285004 GCF_011800145.1 Mirounga leonina
TCTTCTTCTTCTTCTTCTTCTTCTTCTTCTTCTTCTTCTTCTTCTTCTTCTTCTTCTTCTTCTTCTTCTTCTTTTTTAACATATATTGTATTATTTGTTTCAGAGGTACAGAAGAGGGGTGAATCAGAGGGGGAGACGAACCATGAGAGACGATGGACTCTGAGAAACAAACTGAGGGTTCTAGAGGGGAGGAGGGGGATGGGTTAGCCTGGTGATGGGTATTAAAGAGGGCACATACTGCATGGAGCACTGGGTGTTATATGCAAACAATGAATCATGGAACACTACATCAGAAACTAATGACGTAATGTATGGTGATTAACATAACAATAAAAATTAAAAAAAAATAAGCCAGGCAGGCTGAAGCTCTGCCACTTGCACTGCAACCACAGAAGTGCTGCTTTTATCTGATTTATGTATCCTGATGAGAAAGATAGTTCCCTCCTTTAAGGGAGTTTGAAAATCTTTTTAAAAATATATTTAAATTTTACTTATTATAGGAACACTCTACATGTTGTAGAAATTTGACCAAGGGCCAAGCAAGTGTCCTGGAGAAAGGGTAAATGCATGCTGAACTGATGTAGACTAAAGGAAAAAAACAAGGTGCAAACAAAAGCAAAAAAATACACAGAGGTCCTACAGTTGAACATATAATCAGCTGAAGCTGACTCAGTCTGGGTCAGAGGAGAGCTCTGAAGACATACGTGACATGGGATGATGCCATTGTTCAGCTCCACATCACTCGCTGTGGTCACCACCATCTAGAGATGAAGCATCTGCCTATTAGAGGAGCTACATGGTTGGAAGTATCACTGGACAGAATAAGAAGCTAAGTACTGGTATGACTGAATAGATTAACTTTTAGGGTTTGTTACTTGAGCTAAATAATATCAATAGTTAATATTGATAGAGTGTTTTCTATGTGCCAGACACCTTAAATATGTACACTCAATATCTCATGCAGATATTTCAAAATTATTATTCCCATGTATCAAAAAGGAGAGTAAATTTTGGAGCTTGGGTGATTCCCCAAGGTCACACAAATGGTAATGTGATGATTTGGATCAGTTGGGCCAAAGTTCTTAACCTCAATACTATATTTCATTTTAAATGCATGTGAAATTTTGATATATTCCTCCAAAATGAAATGATTGCTTTTTGTTTGATTTTCTTAGACCTAAAAGGTAATATTATTTTTTGTATTTATTTTTTTATTCTTATGTTAATCCCCATACATTACATCATTAGTTTTAGATGAAGTGTTCCATGATTCATTGTTTGTGCATAACACCCAGTGCTCCATGCAGAATGTGCCCTCCTCAATACCCACCACCAGGCTAACCCATCCTCCCACCCCCCTCCCCTCTAGAACCATCAGTTTGTTTTTCAGAGTCCATCGTCTCTCATGGTTTGTCTACCCCTCTGATTTCCCCTGCTTCATTCTTCCCCTCCTGCTACCTTCTTCTTCTTCTTTTTTCTTTTCTTAACATATATTGCATTATTTGTTTCAGAGGTACAGATCTGAGATTCAACAGTCTTGCACAATTCACAGTGCTTACCAGAGCACATACCCTCCCCAGTGTCTATCACCCAGTCACCCCATCCCTCCCACCCCACCCAAGGTAATATAATTTTATAATTTTAAGAAATTACATTGAACAAAATTTGTCATTTTTGATTATTATTTTTTTTTAGATTTTATTTATTTATTTGACAGAAAGAGACACAGAGAGAGGGAACACAAGCAGGGGGAGTGGGAGAGGGAGAAGCAGGCTTCCCGCGGAGCAGGGAGCCCAATGCCATGCGGGGCTTGATCCCAGGACCCTGGGATCATGACCTGAGCAGAAGGCAGATGCTTAACGACGGAGCCACCCACGCGCCCCTGATTAATTTTTAATTGATTATTTGGAGGTAATATAAGCTCAGTGTTTACATTCAGGCAGGCCTGGTTGGAAGTCCAAATCCATCTTTTATTCTTACATGTAATTTGAGGACAATAGAATCTACTGCAAAGGATGGTTTTAAGGTATAGATGATATACCATATAAAAGTGCTTAGTTGTGGGCCTGATAGCTCTGCAAATGTTTGTCCTCCTTGATTTCTATTTCATATTCACAGTGTTCCTCTCTGTTTGTCTCTGTGTGTCTCTCTCTGTTTCTCTCTCTCCTCTCTCTCTCTATACTATATTTATTTATTTACATATGGAAAGGCTTATGGAAGTTATTTAGAGCTATTATTTGTTTTTAAAATCCTGAACAGAATTCACACTAAGGTTAATCCCAATGGATTAATGGAACTCTTTCCTAAGGGATGAGATTTTCATATTAGTTGGTTGAATGCCATATACTCTTTGTTCTTGTTTTGATACTATTTTGAAATATTAACATTTCTTTTTGTCTCAGAGATGTTCTGAGAATGGACCCCATTCTGAGAATGGATTCCCATTTAGGAAGGTGAGAGGAAAGAGTGTTCTGTGTTCACTGCACTGAAAGTATGTTTGGTACACAGAAATATAGAGTAAAATAGAAGGTAATGTTGGATTTTGACCTTCAAGTTCTAAACATAAGGCAAGTTTTTCCTGCCACAGAGGAAATCAGATTCTATATGGTAAAAGCAGAGGACAAGAATCAGACAGATGCTCAGGAAGATTCATCAGAAGTTCTGGAAATGTATTTCTCACCCACTATGAGGTCAAAACCTCAAAAGAAGGATAAATTCTCAACTGAATTTTGGAATCTGAGTAGAGGAATCCAGAACATTGTTTTCCAGATGGGACAGAGAAAATCAGCAAGTTTCTAGAATTCCTTCACATCTTGCCATGATTCATTAATTCATGATTAACATGATTCATTAACAATCAACTAGATATGATGTTGGCATGGTCTATCCATGTACAGAGGCCCTGAAACAACCCTTCTGAATTTACTGTAGACCTATAGTTATGTGAAAGTGTTCCAGAATTCTCTGTGTTCTCCAAAAGAGTCATAGAAATACATGGAGAATGTCTATAGATTTTAAGAGGTCTATAGTCAGGATAAAGAGGATCCTGAGTGACTTGTGTGAGCTCTTGACCAGATAGGAATGAGGATACTTCAAGGAAATCAGAGGATACATACCAGCAACTATTAACGAGTGGAGCAGAAGAGTGTAATAGCAAGGGTAGGAAATCCAGACAAGATTTGAATGTGGGTAGTTACCTCCTAGATATTTGATCAAATCTTTTGGAGATGGTCAGATTAGGAAAGATACCTGAATTCATTAAAAGAAACCTGCTTTGACTAAGTTTACAGTTAGAAAGTGGGTAATGTCCCACTGTAATAATGTTATTGCTTTTTTTTTTTAATTGAAGTAGAGTTGACACACAATGTTACATTAGTTTCAGGTATACAGCATAGTGATTTGACAAGTCCATACATTATGCTTTATCCCCTATATTTCATTAACCAGAACTCAAGGACTCATTAAGTACAAGAAAGACTGAAAAATATGATCTTCATACCCAGGGGAACAGAAAATAGATCTGGTGAGCATCTGACTCCATTCAACCACATGGTGACAATTGCTATAAACACAAATAAAGTCAATCAATATGATAGAGATTAATATGGTAAGTGTGTAGACAATATTTTAAGTATGATCTGTAAGGAAAGCCTGACTGGAAGACTTTTGTGTAGAGACTTGGATAAGGAGAGTAAGTAAGCTATACAAAGAACTGGAGGAAGAGCAGTCCATAGTAACTCGATAGAGGGAAGTCATGAGTTGTGTTCTAGTAAAAATAAAATGGCTGTACTTTGAGACAGGCATTTCAAGTCCAAAAAACTTATAGTCCTTAGATCTTTTTTTTCTCAAGGTCTTACCATGGGCTTGGTAAAATATTTCTGTAAAGAACTGTTAGTCTTCGTGGACTACATACAATGTGTGTCTTAACTACTCAACTTTGTCATTATAGTGTGGAAGCAGCTGTAGACAAATACCAAAAAGAATGAGCATGGCTGTGTTCCAAAAAAACTTAATTTAGCAAAATAGGCAGAGGGCCAGATTCGGACTACAGACTGTAGTTTTTCCCCTCCTCCTTTATAGCAACATCTACAGGATGCACTGAGTTCTAATATCTTTTTCTTTTTTATTCCCTGTCATACTTCTCAAACAATCTAGCAAATTATTTTACGTTTAACATAGAATTTGATAACTGGCCTAAAAATTAATATTTAAGAAAATGCAATATATTTCATACTCTGATAGGAATAATCAGACTGAAATAGCACATTACCTTAAGATTGCTTTAATATTTAAGAAAAGTACATTTTTAAAATTATTTTACCATAAAACTTAGGAGGAATAAGTCAATGGAGAGACTAAGAACTGTTGAAAATGTTAGAGTGAGTTTTAATTTTTTCCCTGAACATCTGACTCTGCTATAAGTTTTTAAAATGTTAATGCTTTAGATTTTTCAATAAAATACTGTTATCTCTTCTTTTGACTGTGATTAAATAAGAGACCAATTTTAAGCTTGACCAAAGGAGTCTCAAAGTCAACCTCCATTACACTTAGCTCAAGGTGTTTTTTATAGTTATTCTTGCAAACTCTCTTTCAATTTGACCTCAGAGCTATGGAAATACTAATGCAGTAACTTTGTGTTGAAAACAGTGTAATAGAAAAATGAACTTGCTAAATTAATGCTTGATTACCACATTGCTTATGGTCTGATTGGAAGGCACTACAATTTTAATTCTACTATATTGCAGAAAACCATTATATATACTTGTGCAATGGGATTTGATTCCTTAACTGATATGGGCTAAAAACATTGATAATAACTTTGGAAGTTGAATAGTGCATAAACACAGTACACAAAATTAAATCATGGTCTTGATTTAATATTATTTCAGGGGAAAGAATCACTTTTTATTTGCTTTTTAGTAAAATATATACCATTCTAAAATGTTCAAGTCAATGAGCCAATAATGGCATAAAGAAAAGAAAACCAATACTGCACATAGTGTTATGTGTATAAATATATACATCAGCCACTTCAATCACTAAAATTGGAATAGCATATTTATCATTTAAAAATGTTTTAATGTTTTTAATTGCCTAACCATAATAATAATCAAGCTAGTTATATGCATGTATATATGTTATATATTATATATGTTCTAACATATATATGCTATATAAAGCGAGCAAGCATCTCTATATCTATCTGTCTTATATATCTTATATAGTAGTCCCCCTTTCTCCATGATTTTACTTTCCACAGTTTTAGTTATCCATTGTCAACTCTGGTCCAGAAGCAGATAACCCTCCTTCTGATGTATGGTCAGAAGGTCAATGGTAACCTAACAGTGTGTTACATTCTCTGCTGATAAGGAGGGCATGGGGGAGTGCTCTATATAGGTCTCAGACTCCAACCACTCTGTTGTTTCACCATATTCTAAGGCATCTGGAGGTTTATGTAGGAACTTTTAGATTCTAGGAGCCAGCCTTGCATCTCTTCCACCACATTTCATTGTGTGTGTGTATCTGTGTGTATGTACACACACTGTGTATATAGATAGATGATAGGTGATAGATAGATGATAGATGATAGATAGATAGATAGATAGATAGATAGATAGATAGATAGACAGATAGATGATAGGTAGATAGACACCATATATAACATACATAACTGGTTTGACTATGATTATACTTAGGCAGAGACAAAAAAAAAAACAAACTATGTTTTTAAAAATATACAGGTGCTATTCTGTTCTAGGCAAAATTTGTTGGTATTTCTAAAGGTTTTGTCCTATTTAAACTCTAGCTTGGGATCAGATGGTCATAATGTTCATTTATTTGGCAATCCAGAGAATACCTATTGTGTGATAGTACATTGTGCTAGGCACTAGGGATATATAGAGGAAGAATACAAAATACTTGCCCTCACAGAAATAAAAATCCACAGATATAATCCATCTAATACAAAATAGTAGAGAGAACAAGTGAACTTTGTATCAAGGACTCTGATTTTGTTTGGATACAGACACTAGCCATCAGTGTAACATTGAGAGACTTAATTAACATTTCTTGTTCATGAATTCTGTCCTGAAAAAATAGAGATTATATATCTGAAAGATCCCTTCTATTTTTAAAGTTTTAAAATTTTAATATTGAATAAAGGCATAGAAAATTGTCTCTATTTAGGTAACAGCTTAACAAAAGTTGATATTTTGATAAGATTGCATCTTACCAATAAATGAATCATTTAGATTAATAATATGTAAGGGGTTTCCATTTTTCCAAGTCAAATATATTTTTAACTGAGATTTAAAACATAAACAAGTAATAAACAAAAGTTAAATTTGGGGACGCCTGGGTGGCTCAGTTGGTTAAGCGACTGCCTTCGGCTCAGGTCATGATCCTAGAGGCCTGGGATCGAGTCCCGCATTGGGCTCCCTGCTCGGCAGGGAGTCTGCTTCTCCCTCTGACCCTCCCCCTCTCATGCTCTCTCTCTCTCTCATTCTCTCTCTCAAATAAATAAATAAAAATATTTTAAAAAAAAGTTAAATTTGTATTTTATACTTTGTGCTTTTAAAAAAACCTACATCAGTAGGAAAAGTGGAATTTCAAAGATATAAGAAGAATCATTGGGACCACATGTTTCTGTAAATCTAATAAGAGAACAAATATAAAGAAATCTTTGTATAATAATTATAACTTAAATAATTTAGGCATAGTCACAATTTATTCCAAATTACCAGGGTAGGAGTACTGGATTTGAAATTAGTCCTAAGTCAATTACTTACTAGGCAAATGAATTTGAATTTGAGCAGGCCCTAATTTCCTTACCTACATGGGTTTTAGTATATGATCTTTCGGGTTCTTAAAATTAATGACACGTGGTATGATATAGATGGTCCATTCAAAGACTTCTCATTTTGACATCTCTGAATTTCCCTTGCTTTTCTCCAGGAGCAGCCATTTTGTAATTGTGATTGTTTGTACATGCTAAAAGGAAGGTACTTTTCTTGTCACAAATGGACAAATGCAAACCTTTAACTCTTAGTCAACACATAATTTAAGAACCATTTGAAGAAGAAACATGAATTTTGACTGTTATTTAAATACCTTCTGATGAAAATTCTGGTCTAATAAATAAATTATCATCTTCAAATTTTGCAGAATGAGAGTTAACAGCTTGGAAAAAATTTCCAGTTGACAATAATGAAAAATACTTTTGTAGAAATTTTGCATCTCAGTTGCACAGAGAATATCTTCTAAAGAAATATAAATAGGATGGGTCTAAGTAGAAAAGTAATTTAGAAGAATTAGATTCCAAAGAAAATATTTTAGGGATCTCTTATCCAGTGTATTTGCTAATATCTATATCAATAGTGTATATTTATATCTATGCTTAAATTTATGCAAATTCAACTAAAAGAGCTTTCTTGACAAATATAAAATATTATAAGTATAATTACTTCCTAATAAAAGTGTATGTCATGTTTTAATTGACAGAACTATTTTTTTCTTTTAGAGTAGATATGCAATAATGGTATATTTTACAATTGATGGCATCTTGGATTTCGTAAAATACAATAAAAATACATTATAAATTAAGGTGATATATGTAAAGAGCCTTGGTATTATTATTATTACTAACAGTATTTTGCTTCAGCATCACTCAGAAACAAAAATAATAAGCTAATATGAAGATGAAACCGGATATTGGAGTCAACAGGGTATGTTGGGAGTAGTTGAGTGCTTTTATATTTAAAAAAAGTATATGACAGGAAAATAATTTATGGAACCAAATGTAAAAAAAAATGCCTGCATTACTAAGAAGAGAATAAATAGATGTGACATTGATGGGAATTGCTAAATTTAATTTCTCATAAATCTAAAAGCTATCTTGTGTTTCTTTCCTTGTATTTATTTTTTTTTAATATACAGAATAATATTAGAATGCCACAGAGGGATTGAAGAGATATATAAGAAAAAAACATATGTAACATCAACACTAACATATTGACTTATTCACTTACAAAGGACATTTTAGGATTTATTACATATTGTGTTCTAGGTGCTGGAGATTTAGCAACAAACAAAACAGATGAAAATGTCTGTCCTTATGAAGCCTGTATTCTAAAACCGTCAATAAACAAATAAATAAATATAGAATATATATTAGAAGATGGCAAAAGCTCTGATGAAAAATAAAGAAAGGACAAGGGAGCTTCTTTGGAAATTATTGTCTAATAGAGGGTGGTCAGGGATGTTCCCTAATAAGGGGATGACTGAGCAGAGCCCTGAAGTAAGAGGTAGAAGATATTTGAGTCTCAGATGCAAAAGTGCCCCAGTCAGATGGAAAATCATGTGCAAAGATTCTTTGATATAAGGAGATCCTTTGATAAAAGAGTTTTGATAAGTCAGCCCATAGGCTGGCATGGTCACCCAACCTAAAATTTATTTAGATGTGGAATCAGATGATTCAAATCACTCACCAGTAAGTATAAATAAAGTACATTTAGTGCTCACATCAAGTTGAAGATTTTCAGGAAGGGAAGAGCTCACAAAGGAGTCTGAAGAGCAAAGGGGGTGAGGGGTAGCTTCAGATTTTTACTCTGAGTAGGGGATGAAATTAGAATGGGGTTTCTCGTGTGGACTAGAGGCTGTGCTGTTTGAAATTCCCACCAGCCTGCATAGGCAGAGAGCACTCATGGGTGGGTGGTCTTTTTAAGTCACAAATGTGGTGAGGTGACGGGGTGTTAGGAGTGAAGAGGGAGACAGGGAGCCTAGTTAGGGTTAAACATCAATGACGGAGTAATGTTCTTTATTACAGGAAATCAATTTAATTTCAAAGCAGGTATAAAATACTTTATCAACATAATATCCTAAAAAGTATTAAAAATAAAAGATTTATAAGTACTCCAGAGTAATGAATGAAAAACTATTTGTTACATAAAAATATTGCAAATAAAATGGTAGGAATGCTAGTAGTTTGGGTTAATGAATAAACTGCTTAGTGTTTGCATGTTTCAAACTGGTGTGCATTTTTAACAATTCAAGATTGTCCAATTATTTTTTAAAAATTTTTTCTCTTTAACACCCGATATCCAAATGGTAACCTCTAGTGCCTCTCAAATGAAAAAAAAAAAAAGTAAATTAATACATGCATTTATAGATATGTAAAATTTTCAGAAAATTTTACAGATAGTTGGTAAAGAAGTCACCAAAATAGGGCCTGAGGGTTAAATCCAATATACCTCCTGTTTTTGTAAATAAATTTATAATAAAACACTATTTGTTGAGGTATTGCCTGTGGCTACTTTTGTGCTACAATCATGCAGCTGGACAGTTATGACAGAGACCTCATGATGTTCAAAGTTTAAAATATTTACTATCTGGCATGTTATAGAAAAAGTTTGCCTACTCCTAATCTTGTTTTATTAATTTGATATTTGCCATTAATTCATAATGGTGTATAGGTATAATCACCATGACACACAGAATATTAAAGAACTCATAACTTTGTAAAAGTTGTGTAAATAAATGTAGGAATTTCACATTAGAATGTTCAGGGAATTCTGCTAGTAAAATACATCTTGTAGTTTAAAGGAAAAAAAAAACAGAATCACATCACAATCAAAATTCATTTTTAAATCAATTCTTTAACTACTTCATAGTACTTAGCAGATTTGTCCCATGTCCAGACCTAGAAAAATTGAATGGCTAACCATTAATATCAAAAGAGTTTCTTTCTCCTAAGAGCAAATGTTCATTAAAACCCATACTTTTGATAGTCATAGATGTTTAGACAACTTTTCTTTCTTTAATTTCATATTTGGTTCAGTAAACCTGCTCTGCTGCTAACTGCTCTTTAGAATGACTAACCTTGGGTAATAAGAGCCAAAAAAATAGTAAGCAGTAAGATTATCACTTAAGATTAAACTGTGAAAACCTATATATGAGGTAACGTAGCATCCTCTGTATCAGAATTTTCTAGTCAACCTGATCCAAATCACTGCCAATCTTTCTGTAAATTTTCTTTCTCTCTCTTTCTCTCTACTTCTTTCTTTCACTCCACCCTTCTCCCCCTTCTTCCTTCTCTCCTTTCCTGTTTCTCCATCTCATTCTGCTGCCTCTCATCTTTTTTCCCTTCTCTATCTTGCCACCATTTCTTTCTCTTTTCTAACACTATCTCTTTCTTCACCTTCTTTGCTAATCCTGGAAGTAATGGAACCTTGCCACAGGAACCCCAGCATTCTAGAAACAAAAGATAACTAAGAAGGGATCATGCTTCAAACTGTAGTCCTCATGATAATGACACTGAATATGAATTAAACTGGTTGATCCCAGCCATTTCGGCGATATTAGGGTTCCCTCCCCTTCCCCAAAAAGTAGAAAAAAAAACCATACAAAACATTTTAGTAAGAAAATGGAAATGGTTCTCACTGAAACATATCCATAGCCTAGTCACCTCTCTACTCCCATCTACCTCCAAATCACACATAGGAAACCACAACCTCCACCCTTAAGTTCATTCTTACCCTAACTTCTTTCTTGACTCTATAAGCTGCATAGCCAATGCCTTTCATAATATTAATTATATCATTTAATATCGATATGAATATTTATATCTTGTTTTGTGTTTTTAATTTACAACTGTGTATCCATACTTTCATTATTTTATGTTCATATACTATATAAGCTCCTATAAGGCAACTGTTGTGTCTCTTTTGCTCATACCTTTGTCCCTAGCTCCAAGTTCAATGACCTAAATGATTTGTTTGTTTAATTAAAAAAATGCATTACAAGAGTTCTTAATGATATGGAAAGAGTATTAAAACATTCCACATGACAGAATATACGATCCCTTATGATAACATAAGGGATGTAAAAGCACAAATGGTGAAATCTGAAAAGGATAACTTTGGGGACACATACATCAGGGGGTGAGCATATGAGGTGTTCATCAGAGGCGCCCAAGGAAGAATGGATTGGAAGAGATGTCCCTTTCTATATTCCCTTGTACATGGATTGGCACACAGACTAGGATATTTCTTTTTTTTTTTTTTTTTAAGTTTTTATTATGTGACAGAGAGAGACACAGCGAGAGAGGGAACACAAGCAGGGGGAGTGGGAGAGGGAGAAGTGGGCTTACCGCGGAGCAGGGAGCCCGATGCGGGGCTCGATCCCAGGACCCTGGGATCATGACTTGAGCCGAAGGCAGATGCTTAATGATAGAGCCACCCAGGCGCCCCTAGACTAGGCTATTTCTTTTATCACTTTCTGGAAAATATTCAAATATTATCAATTATCTCCCTATCCTTTACTGCAAATTGAGTGTTAATCATAAATCTTGTTTGTTTTTGCTTTTTAAAGAAATACAAGTTTTCAGTCTTTTAGTCTATTATTCAAATAAACTTAAGCGAAGGTCACAGCAATCATCTGGATAGTTCCATTTAGGTAGTTTTTCAAGCTGGATCATTCAGGTCAAATACAAATGTTTTTCAATCATGCAGGTTTTTTTTTTTTCTTTCTCGATTTAATTTCCTCATCATTCCACTTCACATTGCCTATGTAAATTAAGCTGTCGTGCTGTAAACCACAGTTCCCCCTTGTCTATCTCCTCAGTAACAGCTTCAAAGTACTAAAAAGCTAAAATAGCTACAAAAGAACAATTAATTTGTGCAAAATCACAGAGGCGCTGTAGGTATTAAAAACACTACAATAAGGCTTTTATCAGCCAGCTAAACTGCACAGCATTAAGCTCAAAACTAATAGGGCTGAACATGCAGCACAATGATGAGGATGATAAAGGAATCTCAAGGACATGCAGAGAACTGGGGTAACGTGATTTAGAAATGATGTAGTTATTTCAAATAAACATCTACATAAGTACATATGAAAAATGCTGATCTGTTGGAAAAGGCCGGTTTAGACCAGTAAGTAAATTTTCATCTATTTTTGGAGAAACTTACATTTTTATGTAAATTACTGTTGAAGATTCTGATAATGTACCTTGAGGTTGCTCAATGTATACTTGTTGATTGGTGACTGGCTGACAATTTGTTATTTAAAAACTCAAATCTCTGAACTGTAAAAAAGTAATGGCATCTTATATCTAAAACTACCTGAATGTTAACGTTAAAACATAATCAGGGGGTCACCGCCTCCTGTGGTAAATAGAAATGGAAACAATTATTTTAATCATCAATTGTTTATTTAATGGCTGCCCTTACTACAAAACTGTGTTAGGTGTTATGAGCTGGAAAAGAAGTTAAGCTATTGCTGTAATTTCCAAGTAAACACATTAAATGCTTCCAGAACTAGATAGAGAAGAATGAATTTCTAATTGTGAAGTAAATACAGTGGATGCAATAAGACCTAGAGGGAGGGATGGTTTTATAGAAACCAGATATATTATTATTATTATTGCAACCAGATATATATCGATTTAAATCACAGGCCCTCCATTAATGTACTGTGAGATTTTATGCCAATTATTCTTTCTGTTTGAGTTTAAGTTTCTAAACTGGAAAACGGGGAGAATAAAACAGTCCTCACAAAGCTGTTATAAAGAGGAAATAAGAAAAATGCTTTAATGGTGTACCACATAGTAGGCATTCAAGGAATATATGCTTAGTTTATCTCTTTTTAATTTTTTTAAAGAGTTTATTTATTTATTTGAGAGAGAGAGTGAGAGAGCATGAGCATGGGGAGGGGGAGGAGAAGGGGCAGAGTGAGAGGGAGAAGCAGACTCCTCTGCTGAGCAGGGAGCCAGCTAGGACTCTGGGATCATGACCTGAGCTGAAGGCAGACGCTTAAACCATTGAGCCACCCAGGTGGCCCTATGCTTAGTTTATCTTTAATAAAGATGTCCACATACAGCAAATACATGCCTACTATGCTTACTATAATTCATAGGATTAAAGATACTAGAAATAGAAGTTTTCTATTTTTCTCTTTCTTTTTAAATAAGGAATCATTTGGTCGAATGTATTTAATTTACAAATGTGAGCATTGAGATTCAACAGCAGACATCTGAGATTCCCTCTGAAAAAGAATACCATGTACAGAGTGCCTATAAAGAACGAATAAATGCTTTGCAATGCTTTTTGAAATATTAGGTCCTACACTCCAGCTAAACATTAGACAATACTACCAGCCTGTTTTTTTTTGGTGGTTCCTTCTTATTCCAGTGTCATACTTCAAGAAAATCTGATTTATTAACTAGATTTGCATGCTTTCATTATAATGTGGCCACATGTCAAATAGCCATTTGCATATAATATAATCTATAATAATATAAATAAGAGTCCCCAGTTTATTTAGACTGATTTATGTAAAACACAGTGGGGAATTATCAAAAGTGGTTTGTCTAACATTAGCTCTTCAATATCAGAAAAAAGATATTTGAAAAATGCAAGATATTTACACCCAGAGCTTGTAGAAAACTCACTGCTTACTGTTTGTGATAACTGTCTTGTGCTAATTCAATGTATATTATGAGAAATTTCACTGGCACTTGTCATTATCAAATTCTGTGATGTGCAGTTAGGAAATGTTTCCAAACAGATGGAAAAAATTAACAGTGGTCTCATTTTCACACATCATTCTGGATATTTAGTTTAAACTTTTCTACCTAGAATTTTACTTTATAAATTCCCAATCCTGCCAATTTGATGAAAAAAGATGTATAGATACACCTTCACTCCCATTCATACATTTTTCCCCTTGCTCTCTTCTCTGTTTGCTGAATCATTTGAAGCCTTTTTCAAACATCCTATGACCTCACTCCCAAATACTGCAACTTTTAAATTATATACTACTTTATAAGAAGCCCCAGGAAATTTATCATTGATTCAATAACATTATCTAATAAAGAAACCATAGTCAAAGTATCCTTTGGAGCTGGTTTTAAATTCACATAGAAAAATTTGCTCTATACCTAAGTTTTTCCAAACCTATGGGTGTCACAGATACATTGCATTTGTACTGTTGAAATGTACAATATTAACACTATGTAATGTTTGTTTCAAATTTCAGTTATTATAGCTAATAAGCTAAAATGATATTTTCTTTTTTTTTTTTTAAAGATTTTATTTATTTATTTGAGAGAGAGAGAATGAGAAAGAGCACATGAGAGGGGGGAGGGTCAGAGGGAGAAGCAGACTCCCCGCCGAGCAGGGAGCCCGATGCGGAACTCGATCCCGGGACTCCAGGATCATGACCTGAGCCGAAGGCAGTCGCTTAACCAACTGAGCCACCCAGGCGCCCAAAATGATATTTTCTAAAATGACAGTTTATAAGGAAAAGTGAATCTTGAACTGATCACCCCATTTTATAATTCAAGGAAGTATAAGGATTTATGATGCAAGTGTGAGTAAAACAGAAAATAGTATGCTATACCTGTCATAGACATCTTTATAGAGATCATTAAATAATTTTGAAATCAGAATTTGAAATTCTGTACTTTAAATGTATAGAAAAAGTTTCTTATGTTCTCATATGGATATTTTAATAGTTAATAATACCCAAAACCAACAGTAACATTTGCTTTTTATCCTGTGAAGATGAAATATAAGCATAAGAGAGAAGCCCCACAAATTCAAGCAATATTAGAATTATCCTCACAGCGTTACAAATATACAAAATAGATTCCATTATTAAGATAACTTAAATCTTGATGGTAGAGCAGGAAGCTAGCCATCAGTGGACTATTTAGAGCTATACTATTTAGAGTATTAGAGTATATCTAATACTCTATTTAGAGTATTAGAGTATTAGAGTATTAGAGTATATCTAATACTTTAGATATAAATGTCCTATATATTTCATCAGCTAAGCATGTTATAGACATTTACTATAAAGCAGTATAATATTAAACATACTACTACAAAGATATTTTTTAGATTATCAGAACATTTGACAATATATTTACTTGACTTTTTAAATACATACATTTAGTCAATAAATATTGTCTTCCTTGTTCATTACATGAAACTAGGTGATGGAGGGTATACAAATATACGTTAGATATCTTAACTATTCTCAAGATGCAAAAATCTCATATAAGAAAAAAAATCAAAATACATTAAGTAACTGAGACAGAATCTACGTTATTTCTGGGAACAAATTTCTTCAGTTTGTTAGTATCAGAGTTTTATTATAGAAAAGAGAAGTAGAATATTTGTTCAATATGAAAACACCGTGTTCCAGAGATGGTCCAAAATGCTAATTTCCCTAACACTCTTCATTTTTCAGATCTTAATGTCTAATTTCTAACTACATAATGAATTGCAAATGCAGTAAAATTAATATTCTTATTGTCAACAGACATTTAAAGCATGGATATTATATACTAATTTAATATTTACTAAACTCTACTATGTTTTAAGGTATTTTCTATACATCGTGGGTAAAATGAGAGACTTAACTGCTTCAGTTAGAAAGCCACATTTGTCAAGCCTTGACATGAGGAGAATGATAAAGAAGGGTGATCCTGAGACTCTACAGTAGTGTGTTTGATAAGGTGGTACATGGAGATCGTTCTTTTGTAAATGGACTTAGGCAATTACTTATAAAAGTATAAAGGTTGAAACTGATACCATATTTTATTTTCTCTGCAAACCCATTAGTTCAGTGGAAAACAAAGAGGAAACTTCATGAATTCTGATTCTGGGGGAAAGGTAAACAATTAAAACTTACTCAATTTGTGAGATGACGTTTCAAAATTGTTGACACACTGATAATTAAAGCTATGTATTAGTTATATTCTGTTCTTCCGTGGCTCTCCTACAGTAGCTGGATGATATTAATTTAGTGTGGGCTGATTTAAAATGGCAAAATGAGTCTTTTATTTTCATTTCCAGGTGTTGGTTTGGAACATAAAAGGTAAAGGAAAATTGTGTGCTTCTATTAATTGTCAGAACAAAATATCCAAAAATTGGGGTTCAGGGAAATAAACACAATGGAGAAGCTATAGGAGATTATGAATGAAACATAGGAGAAAATAAACTTTAAGCGTCTGAAGTTCTCAATAAAAAATAAAAAGATACGAGCGGAGGAGCATCACCTCTGGTTTTCCAGGTATAGCCTGTCATTCCTACTGGTCTGTTATTACATGCTCCACTTAATGACAGTAATTCCTGCACTGTTTGGGGCCAGCAGTACTGAGCAGAGAGGGAAAGCAAAGGAGAGAAGTGGGAGTAATAATAGCCTTTTCCCACTGAACCAGGGGTGGAGCAACTAATGGAGACTATGGCACAACTTTATATCAAAGGTAAAATAGGCTTGGCAGGAGAGGAACCGAGACAGGTTGGATATATTTCTTGCACTGCATAAGCAGAGTTCTCTCTTCTGATTACTGGACAATCCCAGAGGAAAATCTAGGGTTTATGAGTGTCTTTCTCATGAAGCAAATTTTTTTTTATTCTTATGTTAATCCCCATACATTACATCATTAGTTTTAGATGAAGTGTTCCATGATTCATTGTTTGTGCATAACACCCAGTGCTCCATGCAGAATGTGCCCTCCTCAATACCCACCACCAGGCTAACCCATCCTCCCACCCTCCTCCCCTCTAGAACCCTGTTTGTTTTTCAGAGTCCATCGTCTCTCATGGTTCGTCTACCCCTCCGATTTCCCCCTCTTCATTCTTCCCCTCCTGCTACCTTCTTCTTCTTCTTTTTTTTTGTTTTTTCTTAACATATATTGCATTATTTGTTTCAGAGGTACAGATCTGAGATTCAACAGTCTTGCACAATTCACAGCGCTTACCAGAGCACATACCCTCCCCAGTGTCTATCACCCAGTCCCCCCATCCCTTCCACCCCACCCCCCACTCCAGCAACCCTCAGTTTGTTTCCTACAATTAAGAATTCCTCATATCAGTGAGATGATATGATACATGTCTTTCTCTGTTTGACTTATTTCACTCAACATAACCCTCCAGTTCCATCCACGTCGTTGCAAATGGCAAGATCTCATTTCTTTTGATGGCTGCATAATATTCCATTGTATATATGTACCACATCTTCTTTATCCAGTCATCTGTCGATGGACATCTTGGCTCTTTCCACAGTTTGGCTATTGTGGACATTGCTGCTATAAACATCAGGGTGCATGTACCCCTTCGGATCCCTACTTTTGTATCTTTGGGGTAAATACCCAGTAGTGCAATTGCTGGATCATATGGTAGCTCTATTTTCAACTTTTTGAGGAAACTCCATACAGTTTTCCAGAGTGGCTGCACTAGCTTGCATTCTCACCAACAGTGTAGGAGGGTTCCCCTTTCTCCGCATCCCCGCCAACATCTGTCGTTTCCTGACTTGTTAATTTTAGCCATTCTGACTGGTGTGAGGTGGTATCTCATTGAGGTTTTGATTTGGATTTCCCTGATGCCGAGCAATATTGAGCACTTTTTCATGTGTCTGTTGTCCATTTGGATGTCTTCTTTGGAAAAATGTCTGTTCATGTCTTCTGCCCATTTCTTTATTGGATTCTTTGTTCTTTGGGTGTTGAGTTTGATGAGTTCTTTATAGATTTTGGATGCTAGCCCTTTATCTGATATGTCATTTGCAAATATCTTCTCCCATTCTGTCGGTTGTCTTTTGGTTTTGTTGACTGTTTCCTTTGCTTTGCAAAAGCTTTTTATCTTGATGAAGTCCCAATAGTTCATTTTTGCCCTTGCTTCCCTTGCTGTTGGCGCTGTTTCTAGGAAGAAGTTGCTTCGGCTGAGGTCAAAGAGGTTGCTGCCTGTGTTCTCCTTTAGGATTTTGATGGATTCCTGTCTCACATTGAGGTCTTTCAACCATTTGGAGTCTATTTTTGTGTGTGTTGTAAGGAAATGGTCCAGTTTCATTCTTCTGCATGTGGCTATCCAATTTTCCCAACACAATTTGTTGAAGAGACTGTCTTTGTTCCATTGAACATTCTTTCGTGCTTTGTCAAAGATGAGTTGACCATAGAGTTGAGGGTCCATTTCTGGGCTCTCTATTCTGTTCCATTGATCTATGTGTCTGTTTTTGTGCCAGTACCATGCTGTCTTGATGATGACAGCTTTGTAATAGAGCTGGAAGTCTGGAATTGTGATGCCGCCGGCTTTGCTTTTCTTTTTCAAGATTGCTCTGGCTATGCGGGGTCTTTTCTGGTTCCATACAAATTTTAGGATTATTTGTTCCATTTCTTTGAAAACAGTGGATGGTATTTTGATGGGGATTGCATTGAATGTGTAGATTGCTCTAGGTAGCATTGACATCTTCACAATATTTGTTCTTCCAATCCATGAGCATGGAACGTTTTTCCATTTCTTTGTGTCTTCCTCCATTTCTTTCATGAGTATTTTATAGTTTTCTGAGTAAAGATCCTTTGTCTCTTTGGTTAGATTTATTCCTAGGTATCTTATGGTTTTGGGTGCAATTGTAAATGGGATCGACTCCTTAATTTCTCTTTCTTCTGTCTTGTTGTTGGTGTATAGGAATGCCACTGACTTCTGTGCATTGATTTTATATCCTGCCACTTGACTGAATTCCTGTATGAGTTCTAGCAGTTTTGGGGTGGAGTCTTTTGGGTTTTCCACATAAAGTATCATATCATCTGCAAAGAGTGAGAGTTTGACTTCTTCTTTGCCAATTTGGATGGCTTTGATTTCTTTTTGTTGTCTGATTGCTGCGGCTAGGACTTCCAATACTATGTTGAATAGCAGTGGTGATAGTGGCCATCCCTGCTGCATTCCTGACCTTAGGGGAAAAGCTCTCAGTTTTTCCCCATTGAGAATGATATTCACTGTAGGTTTTTCATAGATGGCTTTCATGATATTGAGGTATGTACCCTCGATCCCTATACTCTGAAGAGTTTTGATCAAGAAAGGATGCTGTACTTTGTCAAATGCTTTTTCTGCATCTATTGAGAGGATCATATGATTCTTGTTCTTTCTTTTGTTAATGTATTGTATCACATTGATTGATTTGCGGATGTTGAACCAACCTTGCAGCCCAGGGATAAATCCCACTTGGTCATGGTGAATAATCCTTTTAATGTACTGTTGGATCCTATTGGCTAGTATTTTGGTGAGAATTTTTGCATCCATGTTCATCAGGGATATTGGTCTGTAATTCTCCTTTTTGATGGGGTCTTTGTCTGGTTTTGGGATCAAGGTAATGCTTGCCTCATAAAATGAGTTTGGAAGTTTTCCTTCTGTTTCTATTTTTTGGAACAGTTTCAGAAGAATAGGTATTAATTCTTCTTGAAATGTTTGGTAGACTTCCCCTGGGAAGCCATCTGGCCCTGGGCTTTTGTTTTTTGGGAGATTTTTGATGACTGCTTCAATTTCCTTAGTGGTTATAGGTCTGTTCAGGTTTTCTATTTCATCCTGGTTCAGTTTTGGTACTTGATACATATCTAGGAATGCCTCCATTTCTTCCAGGTTATCTAATTTGCTGGCATAGAGTTGCTCATAATATGTTCTTATAATTGTTTGTATTTCTTTGGTGTTGGTTGTGATTTCTCCTCTTTCATTCATGATGTTGTTGATTTGGGTCATTTCTCTTCTCTTTTTGATAAGTCTGGCCAGGGGTTTATCAATCTTGTTAATTCTTTCAAAGAACCAGCTCCTAGTTTCGTTGATCTGTTCTACTGTTCTTTTAGTTTCTATTTCATTGATTTCTGCTCTGATCTTTATTATTTCTCTTCTCCTGCTGGGTTTAGGCTTTCTTTGCTGTTCTTTCTCCAGCTCCTTTAGGTGTAGGGTTAGGTTGTGTACTTGAGACCTTTCTTGTTTCTTGAGAAAGGCTCGTATTGCTCTATACTTTCCTCTTAGGACTGCCTTTGCTGCATCCCAAAGATTTTGAATAGTTGTGTTTTCATTTTCATTGGTTTCCATGTATTTTTTTAGTTCTTCTTTAATTTCCTGGTTGACCCATTCATTCTTCAGTAGGATGCTCTTTAGCCTCCATGTATTTGAGTTCTTTCTGACTTTCCTCTTGTGATTGAGTTCTAGTTTCAAGGCATTGTGGTCTGAAAATAGGCAGGGAATGATCCCAATCTTTTGGTACCGGTTGAGACCTGATTTATGACCTAGGATGTGATCTATTCTGGAGAATGTTCCATGGGCACTAGAGAAGAATGTGTATTCCGTTGCTTTGGGATGGAGTGTTCTGAATATATCTGTGAAGTCCATTTGGTCCAGTGTGTCATTTAAAGTCTTTATTTCCTTGTTGATCTTTTGCTTAGACGATCTGTCCATTTCAGTGAGGGGGGTGTTAAAGTCCCCCACTATTATTATATTGTTGTTGATGTGTTTCTTTGCTTTTGTTATTAATTGCCTTATATAATTGGCTGCTCCCATGGTAGGGGCATAGATATTTACAATTGTTCGATCTTCTTGTTGGATAGATCCTTTAAGTAGGATATAATGTCCTTCCTCATCTCTTATTACAGTCTTTGGTTTAAAATCTAATTTGTCTGATATAAGGATTGCCACCTCAGCTTTCTTTTGATGTCCATTAGCATGGTAAATGGTTTTCCACCCCCTCACTTTCAATCTGGGGGTGTCTTTGGTTCTAAAATGAGTCTCTTGCAGACACCATATCGATGGGTCTTGTTTTTTAATCCAGTCTGATAGCCTGTGTCTTTTGATTGGGGCATTTAGCCCATTTACATTCAGGGTAACTATTGAAAGATAGGAATTTAGTGCCATTGTATCGCCTGTAAGGTGACTGTTACCGTATATTGTCTGTGTTCCTTTCTTGTCTATGTTGCTTTTAGGCTCTCTCTTTGCTTAGAGGACCCCTTTCAAGATTTCCTGTAGGGCTGGTTTTGTGTTTGCAAATTCCTTTAGTTTTTGTTTGTCCTGGAAGCTTTTTATCTCTCCTTCAATTTTCAATGACAGCCTAGCTGGATAGAGTATTCTTGGCTGCATATTTTTCTCATTTAGTGCTCTGAATATATCCTGCCAGTCCTTTCTGGCCTGCCAGGCCTCTGTGGATAGGTCTGTTGCCAATCTAATGTTTCTACCCTCGTAGGTTACATATCTCTTCTCCCGAGCTGCTCTCAGGATTTTCTCTTTGTCTATGAGACTCGTAAGTTTTACTATTAGATGTTGGGGTGTTGACCTATTTTTATTGATTTTGAGAGGGGTTCTTTGTGCTTCCTGGATTTTCATGCCTGTTTCCTTCCCCAAATTAGGGAAGTTCTCTGCTATAATTTGCTCCATTATACCTTCTGCCCCTCTCTCTCTTTCTTCTTCTGGGATCCCAATTATTCTAATGTTGTTTCGTCTTATGGTATCGCTTATCTCTCAAATTCTGCCCTCGTGATCCAGTAGTTGTTTATCTCTCTTTTTTTCGGCTTCTTTATTTTCCATCATTTCATCTTCTATATTACTGATTCTCTCTTCTGCCTCATTTATCCTAGCAGTTAGTGCCCCCATTTTTGATTGCACCTCATTAGTAGCCTTTTTGATTTCTACTTGGTTGGATTTTAGCTCTTTTACTTCTCCAGAAAGGGTTTCTCTAATAACTTCCATATTTTTTTCAAGCCCAGTTAGTATCTTTAAAGTGATGATTCTGAACTCTAGATCTGACATCGTACTAATGTCCATATTGAGTAGGTTCCTGGCAGTCGGTACTGCCTCTTGTTCTTTTTGTTGAGGTGATTTTTTCCGTCTTGTCATTTTGTGCAGAGGAGAATAGATTAATGAGAGAACAAAATGCTAGCAGAGTAACAACGTCCCCAGAAAATATACTCTAAACAAATCAGAAAAGACCTGAAGCAGTGGGAAAAGAAAGGGAAAGAGAGAAAAAAGAGAAAGAAAAAAAAGAAAAAGAAAAAGATAAAGATAAAACAAAAACAAACAAAACAAAACAACAGCAACAACAAAAAAAACAGAATGTGATCGAATATGATCAGGCTGGTATATAGATCAGTGCCACACACTAGCTTTGGGGTGTATTTTGGTCTTTTACAAGAAAGTGCCTCCCAAAATTTTAAAGAAAGAAAAACTTATATATGTACAAAAATAAGGGTTGATATGATGAAGGGATGGAATATGACTGTAAAGATGGAAATTATAAAAAAATTTATAAAAGGAATTGATAAGAAGTTGTTTGAAAAAAGAAAGAAGAGGATTTAAAAAAAGAAAAAAGAAAAAAAAAAGGGAGAGGATGTGATCAGGCAGGGGAATAGAAAACACCATATACTAGAGATTTAGGGTATATTTTAATCTGTTAGAAGAAACTATCTCAAAATTTTAAAGAGAGAACAACTTATATTTATAAGCCAAAAATACGGGTAACTACTATGAAGGGATAGAATATGACTCTAAAAATGAAAAATAAAAATTTTTTTTTTTTAAAAAAGGATTGATAAGATGTTGGTTGAAAAAGGGAAAAAGAAAAATTCAAGAAGAAAAAAAAGAAAAAAGACAGTTAAAAAAAATTAATTTTGAAAGACTAAAGAATCATGGTAAAAAAGCCATGAATTCTATGTGCAGTATTCCCCTAGCGCTGGAGTTCTGCCGTTCTCATTGATCGGTAAACTTGGTCTTGGCTGGCTGTTCTTGCTGATCGTCTGGGGAGGGGCCTGTTGCTGTGGTTTCCAAATGTCTCTGCCGGAGGCGGAATTGCCCCGCCCTTGCCCCCTCCTGGCTAAGTACTCTGCTCGGGTTTGCTCTCCGGGGCTTTTGTTCCCTGCGAGCTTTCCGTACAGCTTTGGAGGCGGAGAGTGAAAATGGCGGCCTCCCAATCTCCGCCCCGGAGGAGCCGAGAACTCGGGGCCCCGCTCCTCAGTGAGCCCCAGAGAAAAGCCGTCAGTCACTCCCATCTCCCCGGTCTCCGGCCGCACTTCGTGCTCACCCGGCCTGTGACCGCGCGTTTCTATCTCTGGCACCCGACCCCGTGTGGAGTCTCCAAACCCAGCAGATCCCCGCAGTGCACTCCCGCGCGGCTCCTCCCGGGGGAGGAAGGTGAGTCTCCCCGGATCTGCCGCTTGTTGGGTCCCTGCTGGGGGAGCAGGGGCCTGACTGTGCCGCGGATCACGGTTTATGGCCACCCCGAGCTGAGAGCCCGCGCCTGGGCTCCGCCTCTGCAGCCGGCTTCCCTGCTCCGTTACCTGGGCGCTCTGCCACACTCAGGCACCCCAGGTCTTTCTGTGACCCTGAGGGTCCTGAGACCACACTGTCCCGGAGGGTTCCACCCCCCGCTTAGCCACCAGAGGGACATCCCTCAGCGGAGCAGACTTTTAAAAGTTCCGATTTTGTGCTCCGCGGCTCTATCACTTGCCAGAAGCGGCCGATGGAGGCCCCTCCCCCGCCGTCTGTCCTCCCGAATATCGCCTCGGATTCACTTCTCCGCATGTCCTACCTTCCAGAAAGTGGTCGCTTTTCTGATGAGAGAGTTGTTGCTCTTCTTTTCTTCGATCTCCTGTTGAGTTTGTAGGTGTTCAGAATGGTTTGATCCCTATCCAGCTGAATTCCTGAGAGGAGACGAAATCCAGGTCTCCTACTCCTCCGCCATCTTGCTCCGCCCCCCCCCAATTTTTTATTTTATTTTATTATTTATTTATTTATTTATTTATTTATTTATTTATTTATTTATTTAATATTTATTTTGCTACACATTATTCATTTTCCTGATGGCAAGGAAACCAGAGGTGCCTCCTTACAGAGACTCTGAATTGGGTGAGAACATTACAGATAACTTAGTGGACACATTAACAGAAAAGAAAATACTGGTGATATTCACATGGTTCTGGGTCTTAGAATGACAGTGTTAATCTCTTAAAGCTTGACTGCAACTACAATTTTTTTTAAAGATTTTATTTATTTATTTGACAGAGAGAGAGAGAGATAACAAGCAGGCAGACAGGCAGGCAGAGGGAGAGGGAGAAGCAGGCTCCCTGCTGAGCACAGAGCCCGATGTGGGGCTCGATCCCAGGACCCTGGGATCATGACCTGAGCTGAAGGCTGACGCTTAGTGACTGAGCCACCCAGTAGCCCCAGCAACTATAATTTTTAATTAAAAATTCAAATATCTCATATCCGTATATTCCTGGGGTGAGTCACTGATCCAGACACAAGGCTAAATATATATGAATAAGGGGGCAACTAGGTTTTAGAGTGAAAGTGACAAAAAGGGCATAAAACTTGAAGCGAAAAAAGAATTTTGTGTGAAAATATAACAAAACATTCTTAAATAAGAAAAGAAGTAGGGGTGCTTGGGTGACTCAGCTGGTTAAGCGTCTCCCTTTGGCTTGGGTCATGATCTCAGGGTCCTGGGATAGGATCTAGCCCCGCATCAGGCTCCCTGCTCAGTAGGGTGTCTGCTTCTGCCCCTTCCCTCCTCTTGTGCTCTGTCTCTCTCTCTCTCTCTCTCAACTAAATAAATAAAATCTTAATAAAAACCATGGAAGTGTTACTGTCATCATTATCCTTATATTTTTCTGTTTCTTTTTACTTCCACACATACAAAGACAACAAAAACAATAAAATAAACCCAACTTTAAGTCATACAAATATGAGATTCAAATCTCAGCTTCTCCATTTAATAGTAACACTGAGAAAATTCCATGGATTTTCAGATCATAAGTTTCCTCTTCTCTAAACCTGGGAAAATGATGTAATAATACTCATCATAAGTAAAGAATCAAGCACGGTGTTTGGCCTACTAGGGTTCTGTTATTTTGGGTTTCCTTTCTTTGAAATTGTAGTAAATCACTCCTTACACTTGATCTTAGCCAAAAGGCCGAGAAGCGATGTAGAAAATTACTCCTTGTGTAACTATCCATTGAAAACCTAATACAAAGCTAGATAATAAAATAGATCCAAATAAATGTATGGAGACAAACTACTGTACACACAATGTTAACACAAAGCAAGCAATACAAGACTAAATACTACATTTATGGTTCTTAGAGAAGTAGGAGAGAAGTATAATGCATGAGTTATTAAAATAGCACAAGGCAATTGATAATTAAATAGTGATATTGTAGTAAATCTAGTAGTAAATAGTTGCATAATTACTTGGATAAGGAGGTCAAAGAAAATGGAGAGTAATGGCAACTGTACTGGTCAGGAAATATTTCATGGAGATGACAAGTCTTAAACTTGAAGAAAAGAGGGACAAAGATAATTGAGAGAGGAAATCAGCTTTATGAGTTAGAGGTCAAAGTATATCTCCCAAAAACAAAGCAAATACACAAGATGCATTGGCTACGTAGCACCCAATCAGGAATGGTTTCATTAGTTCTCTATTCACAGATGGTATGACCAATAACAATAACTAGACCAAACAATCAGAATGTATATATGTAAAGACACTACATCTCTATTTTTTTAACATTATATATTTTTTTAATTTTTATAAACTCTCATTTATAATGAATTGTTCCACAGGTTTCCCTAAATACTTATTTTCTTGCCTGAACTCCATATAATAATCTTTCAATTTGGGTGTTCCACATTAAATGAAATAGCATTATCAAGGTGTAGCTTTAGAAGGACTCACCCATAGACAGGAGCTCTGGAATCCCTATTTTTTGTATGTTGTAAATTTCCCATTATATTTTGTATATTTTAAAAATTTGTAAATTAGACAATAGTGTCATAAACCCTCATCACTCAGCTTTCACAATTACCAGTATTTTGAAAATTTTCCTTCAGTTACTACTATTATTTATTTATTTTTTGCTGTTTTAGTCCTAAAATAAATCCTAGATATGGTTTAATTTTGCCCATACATATTATAGCTTTCACCTCCAACAAAAACTTTTTAATAACAGTCTCACAAGTTACTGCATTTAGTATAATTATCAATATTTATCCAATGCTATCTAACGTTTTGATTCTGTTAAAATTTCTGTATTTATTTTGTTTGCAAAAATTTATTTTTTGTATTTGATATTTGAATGAAAACCTGAACAAATTTACATTAGCTTAATATGTCCTTTATTCAGTTTTTTTCAGCTTATTGAGATATAACTAACAAAATTGTAAGATATTTAAAATGTACCAGGTGATGATTTAATATACATGTACATTATGACAGGATTCCCCGCCTTGAGTTAATTAACACATCATCATCTCACACATTTACTTTTTTTCTTTTTTTAGTGACAGCATTTAAGTTCTACTCTCTTAGCAAATTTTAATTATAAAATACAGTGTTATCAACTATAGTGATTGTGTTATACATTAGATCCTCAGAATTTATTCATCTTATAACTGAAAGTATGTTCCCTTTTAGCAACCACCTCCTATTCTCCACCCTTCAGTACCTGGCGACCACTTTTCTACTCTATTTCTAGGAGTTCAAACTTTTTTTTTTTTTTTTTTTAGATTCCACATATAAGTGACAGCATGCGGTATTTGTCTTTCTCTCCCTGGCTTATTTCACTTAACATAATGTCCTCCACTTTTATCTATATTGTTGTAAGTGACAAGATTTCCTCATTTTAAAGGCTGAACAATATTCTATTATATACATAGAGAATATATGTATATCACACTTATATGTTTATTATATACAATATATAATTAATATTAATATATATTCAATGTGTATATGCATTCCATATTTACATAGAGAATATGTGTATAGCACATTTTTATATATTCACATTTCATATATATTATAACATATTAATAATGTTACTATAATGTACATGAAATGTGGATATATAGATAGGTAATCACTTTTTTGATCCTTTTATTTATTAATGTTCACTTAGTTTGTTTCCATGACTTGGCTATTATGAAAAATGCTGCAATGAATATGGGAGTTCAGATATATCTTTGATATAATGGTTTTGTTTCCTTTTAATATGAGATGAACCTCCATATTGTTTTGTTGTTTTTTTTTTTTATAGTGACTGCACCAATTTACATTCCTACCAACAGTACACAAGAGTTTCCTTTTCTCCACATAATCCCAGCCTTTATCTCTTGTCTTTCAATAGTAGTCCTTCTAACAGGTTTGAGGTGATATTGTGATGATTTTCCTGACAATTAGTGATATTGAGCATCTTTTCAAGTACCTGTTGGCCATTTATAGCTCTTCTTTGGACCCACCCAATTGCTGTTTGATATATTTCTTATCTCCTTTATTCTAAAACAGATTTCCCTCCCCTAAGCTTTTATGTTATTTATTGGTTGAAGAAGCTGGACAATTTGTCCTGTAGCATCTGACTAATTTCAACTTTATGGTATTTTCTAACATGTACCTCTACCGTTTATATTTCTAATAAGCTGGTTGTTTAATATAGAGGCCTTATTAATATTACATTTTTGGGGGGGTAAAAATACTTCATGTTAACAGTTCTGGGTATGTTATGCTACAGCAAATCAGGTGGTCCATAGTGTCCGATTTTCTGATTGAAAAGTTACATTTGTTGGTTTCAATTTACTTTCGACTTTTAGTTACTATGGATTGTTTTAGAAATCACCAACCCGGTGAGGGCATTTTTTTTCCATACGGGATTAGAAATTTATTCCAGTTATGAATTTATCTTTGTGGTTTTCAGTTCTTTCTCCAGCATCACTTTGTATAGACTTAACAGAAATGCCTAATTCATAGCCATTGTGTTCCATACAACATTACTTCTGACCAAAGAACACTTAAAAGAAAGAAGGCAGCAATGAAATTGAGTTCATAGAATTCACTGCTCCTAGCACATGCTCCCACGTCCAGAAATACCTTTGTTGACAGAGTAGTGGAATGGTCTGCTGACAGCTCAGTGCTGGTACCAGGTCAGGAAACAGCCCCTTGTATGGCTGGGGTATGGCCTTGAACCACTGTCTAGCATTTGATGTCATTTCCTACTGCCTGAATTCAGGGCTCTTAATCTTCTTTTCACCATCCTCTCCACCACTGTGGATCTTGTAGATCACTTTGTAATAAAATAGTTTGGAAAATCCACTTATATTCTGAGGTACTTGAGCATAGTATGTACCTAGTTTTATTGAAATATATTTTTTTCTCTATTGCCATCTTAATTGGTCTGTCTGTTTCTGTGGGGAGATTTGGAGAAATTTAGAAACACAAATGAATGACCATTTTTCCCTAACTGCTCACTTACTTTTTAAACTACAGAAGTACATTACTCATTCAAATCTAGTTTTCAATCCAATATGTCATCAGATATTTTCTCTCACATTTCTTTAGGAAAATACTCCTGAAGAATTTTCAGTTTGGAGTCAGCAAGACAGGTTTTGATTTCTGGCTAGGTGACTTACTTGATGTGAGAATTTGAATAATTTAATTTTCAGAAATTTCAGCTATCTTTTCTGAAAAAAGGTGATAATCATACTTACCTCAGAGAGAAGAGATAGATTAATTAATGTCTTAACCATAATGTTGAGAGATGGATATTTTTCCCTTTTTCCCATTTAATTTTCTGTTCTCTCACATTTCAATTGTTAATGACATCAATTAAGAAACTGTTTCTATTTTTCTTTGTAAACACTGCACCTTGGGAATAAATTCCTTAAGAGAAAAATTGTCTAGCTTCCAAAGATATTGAAGGAAGCACATTCGGTTTATTTCTTTTCGATAAGGTGTTTACCAAATGTATGTTGTCTAATAGCAATTCCATCAAGAAACTTCTGACAGCAAGCCATCAAAAAATCTAAACACATTGGCTAAAGAGATTGGTTTCATTAAAAATATCGATCACCCATGTTTTCCAAAGTGCTTATGCTGATTTGTCATATCAGACAAATACAGTTTAAAAATAGTCACTAACAAAATATTAGAGTGTGTTTGTATATGTAATATATATTTGTAGCAGATATGTGTAGTACTTGACTTTAAAATATAAATTCCTAGAAATTGAGGACCATGTTGTGTGTATTTTCTGTATCACTCCTAACATATTGTGTGACATCAATAATATTAAACCAACACATTGTGCTTCCACAAAACTAGACATGAATTCATAAAGTGACAATAGAAGCACCAGGCAAAATATCTTATTTGGAACTAACCACATAAAGAGGCAATAGGGAACAGATTAAAGGGCACAGCTGTCTCATTCCATAAGTTTAATTGAAAATAGCCCAGAGAATATGGGAATCTATGACTGTATATCTTTCCTATAGACTCATCCTTTCTGGGCTCCACAGGGTTTTACAACAGTACCTTTCCTCTTCACTGCAGATCTGTGATGCTCACACACCGACGGCAGTTAGTTCTTCTACTTATTGAACTAAAATTTTAGTGTGACAACTTTTTCCCTCAATGACTAATGAAGAGGCAGAAAAACATACCACATTCAATTCAGTTCCAGACAACCTTGGGTTGATTATTTTCAAGATGAGAGCAGAGAAGTTAAAGTAAATGAAATACACAGTCTACATTTTCTTTAAATAGTATTTTACAGATTCACCTAGTAAAGCCATATCTTTAGTCTTTGCATTCAGGTGTACCTTATATGGTCTCATTTATCACAAATTGGGCATTTAAAAATTAATATTGTATATGCATTGTGTTTTCATAATGCTACATTTTTACTTTTAACACTGTAGAAAATATAAAAAAAATATTACAAACATAGTATTCAGTCTTTTCAATACTCTGTGAAGCAGGAAGAACTGGTTTTGTTTTTCTCGATATAGAGATGAAAATCTGACCCTAAGAAAAATTGTGCTATTTGTATAAGCTCATTAGCAGGAGGCCAGGCCAGAACTTGGGCCTCTGGGCTCTACTCCAGCACACTTTTAAAAACAATATATTGATTTAATTCATTAGTATTGAGTTATGTATTGAGTGCCTATTATGTGTCAAGAAGGGCTATTCTGCTAAAAATGATAGAAAAGGTCACTTCCTTCCTGAGCTCTGTAACCTAATGAAACAATTATACAAATAGATGAAGTAATCACATGATGTGTTAAGTGCAATAAAAGCAATACAGAGTGTGAGTTATAGGACACCAAAGATGGACTGTGGCCATAGGGTTGCCAGATTGAGAAAAAACAAAAACAAAAATAAAAGATACCAGTTAAATCTAAATTTCAAATAACCAACATTTACTATTTGTATGTTTATGTTCTATGCAATATTTGTAACCCTAAAAAATATTGTTTAACTGAAGTTCAGATTCAACTGAGTATCCAGTGTTTTACCCTGGCAAGCTTCTTTCAGAAGTGACATTTGACCTAAGTTCTGAATAAAACTAAAGGGCTAACTATACAAAGATTCAAAGAACATTCCAATAGAAAATCAGCTAAATTCTGAATCCAGAAAGTTCTTGAAAAACCCAAAGAAGCCAGTGGGTCTTGATTTTGGTGAGTGAGGATGATAACTGTTCAAGATGAGGTTGGAGGGGTAAGCAGAAGCCAGATAATATAGAGTCCTCTAGGTAAGGGACAAGGACTATATTCTTAGTATATCACATATCTCTGAAGAGGTTGCAAATTAGAAAGGCAATGACTGGCTTATGCTTTAAAAAGAACCCTCTGACTTCTGTATAAAAAAGAGGTTGAAGATGGGGGCAAAAATTAAAACAAGGAACATGCTTAGAAGATTATTTTCAAGGTTCAGGGGAGAAAATCTTGACTTGAATTCAAGGATGGTGGTATGCATAGAGAAGTGGCTAGATTTGAATTTGACATTTCCAATGGAACCCAGAAGACTTGTTAATAGATTCAATATGAGGGATGAGAAATGGTATAAATTAAGAACTCTTAGGTTTGGACTCAAGTGACTGGTGTATAGTGATGGCATTCCCTAAGATTAAGGAGAATGTATAAAGAAAATCTCAAGAGTAGGTATTGATATTCAAATGATCTATTTTCATCATAAGTTTCAGAAGTCTGCTAGATTTCAAAATGGAGATGTCAGATCAATGATTGATTCTCACCCATGAAAATAGGATGAGAGTCATCAATGAAAGTGATGTTTAGAGCAAGACCAGGGAAAATATCACAAAGAAAAAGAACTTATGTAGAGAAAATCAAAAGTTTCATGACTAAGGCGATTAGGTCACAGAAGGTAAGATAGAAGAATGTTTTCTAAAGAGTAAGATCACCTATTTTTGAATATACTGCTGAGACTTACAGTAGATTCAAGATAGAAATATATCCATCTGACTTGGCTAAATGGAGTTCACATTGAGAAAAAGAGCTCTTCAAAGGTATTAAGTGAAAAACTCAAACCCAATCTCCAGCTATTTTGTGACTGAAATCCAGGTTTGTTTAAATAATGTTTATATTGCTATCTGTTGGGGATTCAAGCACCAGAAACTCTCTAATATATTAAGATGAGTGGAGGTACTCCTCCTCTAAAATATCCTTCTCTATATACTTTTCAACTTTTACCAAGAGTTTATTTTACATCTATTGTATATAATAACTCATCTAATTTTGTGGATAAAAAGAAGTTGGGGATGTATTTCATAACCTCAGAATAGAAGGTAAGTGGAAGAAATTGAAAAGTCTGTAACAAACTATAAAATAATAACATTTCATAAGCGCTAAAATACAAATGTTAATAAAGTTGTACAAAATTCTGTTTGGGATTTTGGTGAATGTACATTTGAACCCAAACACTAAATAATATGCCAACCCTTGAATTACAATTAAAGGAGTACTTTTCAAATGGTTGCTCCTTCTTGCTGGTCCCTAGAAGCTGAATCTGGTAAATTACTTGGTAAAAAAAATCAGTATTATTGCATTTCCTACTCTGTCTTTTGGCATTCACAAGGAAAGATTAGAGCTACATTAGTAAAGTAGTTGGTGTTAACTTCACCTTAAAAGTTACTTATTTTAGTGCAGAGTGCAGAATATTATGAGAGGAGGTTTAAAACACATTAAATCTATCAATTATATTGTTGACTGTAATATACGGCAACTATTTTTGATCTGAGTGATCCAAGCACATTCTCTATACTTTGCTAGTTTAATCTTGCCAAATTCACTGAAAAACAATCAAAATAAGATGTGTTTTTACCCTTTGAGTGAATCCATGGCATTTTACTTTATACATCCATCTATATTTGTGCCTTCCCTGGAGACAAGGACAGCTCATCTTTGTGATCTTGATGCATATTTATGCTTCATTGTTTTGTATCCAATTAAAATGTATTATAGATTTCGCAGGGAAGTAATTTGTTTTGTTCTTATATTTGTGAAAAAAAAAATATGTGTTTAATCTTTCCATAATGCTTAATTGGAAGAAGTTCCTTAGAGAATGCAGCTTTTTACTAAAAAGGAGTTTGGATGGATGGAACTACCATTACTGAGGTTTTGAAGGGAATGAAATGCTATGTCAAATCATATCAAGGAAAAAAATTTCCAAATTCAGAAATGCTATATATGTAATTCTCTAAAAAATTGATTTAATGTCTCCAGAACTTTGAAAATATTATCCAGCAGTCTTCAAAGAGTTATCATTTGAGCTTTTCTTACTGTATGATAAACAGCACAACTAATTACTATATTAGAGAATTAGTGGTATTGCTGACAAAAAGGAAGAGATCAATTATATTAATATAATTTTTACATGTTTCCATAAATAATTTGTACAAAACCATGAAAACTTTGATATATGATCATTATCACATCCAAATGCCATAGAAACCATACTTGTGGTTATTCATATAAATAAGGAAATGGTCATATAAGCATCTTCTATTGATTAGCTATGTCATTGGAGTAAATTTCAGGTGACAATTCTAATATTTAAATAAGAGAAAAAAGTTGGTTCTGGTTAAAAAATTAACTGCTACTACTGCCACTTCTTCTACTAATTAACCTAATATTTATTGGACACTTACAACATTCTTATTCACTTAGTATGCATTATATCATTAATGTTGACAATATTCATATATGCTAGGCAAATTATTTTCCTCATTTTTTATATTAGACAACTTACCAGGGAATTTAATGAAACTGCTCAATGTTATGAATGAGTGGTGGAATCAGAATTCAACAAATGCTGATGTGTCTTTAGACATTTTTAGTGTTGTACCGAATAGTGCACCATGACACCATTTTCTTTCTGCACATATTTTTTTTCCTAGAATTATTTGCTTCAATTTTCATTTCTTGGGTATTTTATATTGCTATTTATAATTCTTCCAAACTTTCTATCAGAATACAATTTCCCACATGGCGAAGCACATCAGGTGATGTATCAGTTCCAATTAATTTTCTTTCCTGGAGATGGTCCTCTTTGGCGCTCTACTCTTTTGCCCCTACTTGTATTCCAGTTCTGTAGGCCAGCAGCACAGCTGGCTCTTCCTCTTACTGATCTTCTTCTTTGGATCAGTTTTCTCCTTCATTTTGCTAGAAAGTGGCTTCCAGAAAAGTATTGATACTGATTTGCATAAATGGTACATTTTTGAGATATTATAGGCTTGAAAATATTTCTATTTTACCATCATTTTTTATTGAAGCTTTTAGTGAATAAAGAATCCCAGTTGAAAATTGTTTTTCTTTAAAATTTTGAAGGCATTGTGCCTTTGATGTCTCACTTATGATGGTTTTGTTGGGGAATCAAATGCCACGTTAACACAATTGTTTACATGTATTTATCTCTTTCCCCCACTCTTTATTAGCCTCTTCACTCTATCTTCACTTTTCAGAAGTTTGAAAATATGTGTTGGAAGACAATGCTCCATGAATATTTTTACATCGATCAAGATTTACTGAACAAGGATTACTAACAAACAAGGTTAAAGGTATGCTTGAATGGCAAACATGCATTGGACATTAGAAAATGTCTATTTCTCTCGGGGGATTTACAGTCTTCTCTTTCCTGAAGCCATTTCTTCGGATTACAAAGAGATGAAGTAAAGGTAGATTTTCTCCTTTTTCTAGAGAGGATTGGTTTATTTTCCAAAACAAAGGCCTTTCTCACTTTCCTCTCTCTCTCTCAATCTCCCAAGATGTAGGAGGGCCAGATGTCTCATCCTCCTCATACAAGCTATAAGAATTTGGAGGGTTTTTTTTTTTCCCCCCTTGTGGTACAACACTACTGCACATGCAGGTTAGAGCAGGCCCTGTCCCTTGAATCATTCTTCAGGGAATTGGGGTTTGGGGACCTGGTATTTTGATGCTACTCTGGCTGCTGCCATGAGTAATAGAAGGCTCAGTCCCTCACCTGGAGATCTGCAGGCAGACCAACACTTAAGTGGCTAAAATCTCAGACCTTCATGATTTCAGGTGCAGCAACGTGCTCAATGTGAGTCACTTGTTCATTATTTGTTCTAGATACTCTCAATCTAGAAATCTATTTCATTTAGTCTAAGATACTTCCTTTTATTGGCTTTTGATGATTCTCTTTCCTCTGTTTTCTCTGTTCTCTCTTTCTGTGATTCTTATTAGTTGTATGTTAGACCATACTCTACTTTTATTATTTTTCTTTCCAATTTTGCACTTTTTTTCTTATGTTTTTGTTTGTTTGTTTGTTTTTGTTTTGTGTTGTTTTGTTTTTGCTGTTGGGGTTGCTATAATTTCTACAGTATGACTTGTATTTAATGTTCTTAGAGACACAAAAAAACAAGATTTTTATATTTTGACTCATATTTTAATTTTAAAGAGGTTTCTTTTATGTCCTCTGTCTTTTTAAACAGCTAATTATTGTTTCATGAATAAAAATATCTCACCATTTTGAGTATATAATATTCTTAGATATTATCTTTATCTTTTTATTCAAGAACTTTTTTTCTGTTTGATATTGTTTCTCACTGTCATTCCTCAAATCTCCAAATATTTTTGAATGTCCACTCATATGAGATTCTGAGGCACTAAATAGCTAATCATAAACTTTATGGAAAAATGGGGGTGGGACAGGGACTTGGCAATTGTTAGGATTTCTGGACAGGGGATTCCCCAATGTGAGCATGTGTTAATCTTTTCTCTGGGACCATTTAGTTGCTGACTGATGTGAAGTGATGGAAGGGAGTGGATGTTGATATGTGACTATCATCATCCTAAAACTGAGCAGCCCCAGGGAAGTTGGAGATTTTAATCATTCCATGTAAAGATTTTCATTTAACCCCACTCTTTCAGAACTTGCTTTTTCCCTGTTCCTCTGTGATTGAGATCCCTGAGTGTGGACCCCTCTAGCTAAGTTTCTTTATAGAATATGCCAGGCATTGAGAGTAAATAGTCAATTTGCTCCATAGTTAGAAGACAGCATGGGGTTGACATGGGGAAGATAACATGATCTGTTCCTTTCATAGACTTTGTAACAAATCCTCTGTTTCAGCCATACCTCCATCTTCTCCTTCCTAGTTATGAGGCACATCCAAAGCCTAGGGATTTGGGGGCTTCAGCAGAGAAACTCAAGTTGCTTCTTATTAGAATTCAGTTGTTCTGGTCTGGTGTTCAGGTTTTTTTCTCTGCTTATTTCTTCATATTATTATCACCCTTCAAAATATTAGTCATCTATTGTTTTATCCTTTTATGCTTTTTTGAAGTAGAATAATATTTTTTTCTCTCAACCTGAGTTTCAAGAGGGAATAGATCTAAAATATGTGTTCAATTCCCTATGTTAATTTGGAAATCCAAATTCACTTTTTGTTTCAAATAAAGCAAGTATATATTTTGTCTACTATTACCCTGGGTTCTATAGTAAGCTTTCTTTCTTATCTTAGTTTTTGTTCTAGTTATTACTTATTATATCCTAAACAACAGGGACATATTTGATTAAAAATATCATTAAATGAAGTCTAATTACCCAATAATCTGAATAGTGTATTCGTTCATTGAGTCAATAACTATTCTTTGAGTGCTTGAACTATGTGAGTTAACAAAAAGGCAAGGATTTCTACTCTCAGTGAGAGTACATCCAATGAGGAAGCCATTATTATTAGGCCTTATTATTAATCATAATAACTATTTTATATAAGCCATAATATCCTTTAACTATAATTTATATAATATGTAAGGTGGTGATATATTCTATTGAAAAATAAAATGTAGAAGAGGAAAGAGGGTTTAGAAATGCTAGACATGGTAGGAGAAGGGCAAGTTGAAATATTAACTGATGGTCTGCCTAAGCCTAACTTAAAAGTTAATATCTGAGCAAAGACCTGAGGGAGGTGATGGAAAAAATCAAATGGATATTTGGTAAAGGAGGGAATTGTAAACAAAGACACAAAAGCAGTAATGTGTCTCCCAACTGATATGTTCAAGGAATAGCTAGGAACCTTGTTGGAGCAGGATGCAACGAATATTGCTATGAATTTCAGTATGTACCCAAGGCATTATGTATATTATCAATGGACTTTGGATTTTATAAACTGAAGACTTCAGTAGTTCATTGTATTAGGTAATTGACTTTTCATTCTTTCTGTTATTCTTCTGAATGTAACTGAATATTTATTCCTATAAATATAAAAGCTGTATTTGTGTTAATTTTTCTGGATTTTTGCCCTCAAGAATATAGCATTGTTTCCTCTCAAGCCTGCCTATCATAAATGTACCCTTTCCTTGGTAGTTTTAATTCTGTATTTTGTGCTGTAAATGATGACTCTCTTTCACTATGTTTTTAAGAAGTTTACTTATTTTTTAGTAATCTCTAGACCCAATGTGGGACTTGAACTCATTACCCTGAAATAAGAGTTGCATGCTCTTCTGACTGAGCCAGCCAGGTGCCCCTATCTCTCACTTTTTTACCTTGTTTCTGAAATACCTGCCACAAATTAAAATACATTAAATAAATAAGATATTTCCATAAATTTTAAGGGGAGGAATTACAATCAAACCCAAAATATCCAAATAATTTCTACCAATAATTTTACCAATAAAATCAGTTGAACCAAGAAAACGACTTTTATATAGGCAATAAACAAGTTGAAAGTATATAAATCTATTGCAAAAATGTTATATAATGAGTCTTTATGGCATTTTGCAACCAAAGAAGAACTTAATACTGATTTGATGAAGGAGGGCTGTGAGAGAGCCATTCCTTGGAAGGTGATAGAGAATCAGATGAACAATTTTCAGGCAGGCAACCTTTATGCCTTGAAGTTTATAGGTATCTTATATTCAAACTGCTTTTAAAAATAAATATATAATGCCAAAACATCTATAAGTGAGGGTAGGGTGGGGTGGGGTGAGAAGAGATTAAATACAAGAGTACTTCAAAATATATGGAAATAGAACCTGGACATCCTGCAATGAAGCTACCTCTTTATCCCACATGCTATTTTGGCAAGAATTCATAAGCAACCCGTTATGTGAGTAAGATGTTTTAAACACTAAATTGAGTCTGCAGATACTTCAGACTAGATCCTTGCACTTGTAACTTATCATCCACTAAATGAATGAATGAATACATACATATCTACATGCATACACACATACATACATATGTGTGTGTGTGTGTGTTCATATATATATAACAATAAGTTTAAATGAAACTCTATCCAAAATAAAAGTGAATCAAAGGTTCAGGCACTTTTCTCATAAACTGTTTTTATTTTCATAAATTATTATCATGTATATTGACCTAATTAGTCTTCATTAACTTCCTAGTTATATGTATCCTCAAATCTAGTTTATTTGTATTTATTGGTTAGAAAACAAATCCTTTTTATTTTTTAGATTTTGATGATAGCAATGTTAGAAAGTCTAAAGTCCAATGCTTAAAACAAAGAATGCCAATTAAAGTCATAAATGCATGTTTTTCTCTGATATGCATGAGCCTATTTGGATAAGACATGACTATAGATGTACCAAGCATGTACTCTGATTTTAGACTCCCTCCTTCATATGCATGAGCTCATGTGCATGGGTTTAACCAAATTAAGTACTCTGAAAGAATAAACTTACTAATAGGTATGCAGTGTCTGCACAGATATGTACATACGTGTGAATGTGTATGTATGCTATATCCCTCATGTTACTTTTTTCTATCTTTTCCTGGGATAGGAGTCCCATGGATGATCAAAGGGCATCAGTTACAATGGCCTCACTTACTGGACATTGTGAAAGGGCTTTAGGTTCTCTGTTTCTTTGGTACTAAATAGTGCAGAATGTTTACCTTCTCTTGATGCTGATGGCTTGTGCAGAGAGGGCACTGAGGAGCTATTGGAGATTTTCCAGCATCCCCTATGAGAAATTTCCTGCCCTTCCTGTTACCCACAAGAAAACCTTATTATTGTCCTCTTTCCAATCATATTCATGCAACACTTGACATTTCAAGGAATAATTTCATTATTACCACTTAATATTTTATTACTATCATATACTATGTGTTCAAATTAAAATTTCTTAAAATTCCAGTTAATGGCAAGAGAAAATAGAGAACAGAATAAATATATATAATAAGGTGTGCTATTTGGTTACTATGATTATTTTATTATTTTATATTATCATAAATGGTTTGTTTCTAGCTTAACTGTTTAGCCTCATTCTCAATTAAGTTTATATTTCAGTAGTCACCAATTACTATGTAACCATTTGATTGAAATATAATATAAGTTGAGTTTACTATTTTTCTAGGAAAGGAAAGGGAATTTTAACATCTAGAAGTGCCCTACAAGTAGAGTGAGGGAAAACCAAGACATCCATGATTTATCTTTACAATAAAATTTCTATCTCCCAAACAAACTCAGGAGTTAATAATAACATCAGAATTTATGAATATTAATAATTATCTTAGCAAATGTGTAAGTTTTCTTGAAAACTTTCAATGTACTAGAGTCCTCATTAAGGAGACCGATAACCTACCTTCAAACTCATGTTCTATCCTTTCTGACCTGGCAAGTTTGAGAGTTTCTTAACTTCTTCAAGATGCAGTTCCTTTCTCTCTAAAATAAATGTAGTACTTACTGCATAGTTATTTTTAGGGTTAAATGATATAATAATTGGAAAGTACTTAACATGGCGCGGGCATGGGACAATTGTTAGTTGTCGCTGTCATTGTTGCTACTGTTGATGTTGTTATCCATCTTTAGAAAGCTTCAACTATTAGGGGTACACCTGGGTGGCTCAGCTGGTTAAGCATCTGACTCTTGGTTTCAGCTCAGGCCATGATCTTATGGATCATAGGATTGAGGCCCACACTGAGCGTGGCATTGAGCCCAGTGCTCAACGGAGACTCTGCTTGAAGATTCTTTCCCTCAGCCCCTCCCTCCACTCGTGATATCTCTCTCTCTCTCTCAAATAAATGAATCTTAAAAAAAAAAAAAAAAACAATTTCCCTTCCATCAGGACAAAAATCTTCCATTTCTAAATTCTTCTTTCTCTTTCCAGGAGTTGCTTTTGCTTGATGAAGATAGTCAAGATGAAGCTACATATGTTTTAAATGATACTTCCTACTAGAGGTGAGATATATTTTAAGGTTTTAAGATTATTTGCAATTTTAAAAATCTATGGGTTAAGGGTTAAGGTGGTTATATAATTTATTGTCCCAATTAGGATTTATTTATTTATTTATTTATTTATTTATTTATTTATTTATGTACTTATTTATTTTAAAAAGATTTTATTTACTTATTTTAGAGACTGAGAAAGAGAGGGAGCAGGGGGAAGGGCAGAGGGAGAAGGGGAGAATCTCAAGCAGACTCCCCACTGAGCAGAGAGCTTGATGCAAGGCTTGATCCCACAACCCTGAGATCCCACGTCCTTGAGATCATGACCTGAGCCAAAATCAAGAGTTGGTTGCTTAACTGACTTAGTCACCCAGGTGCCCCCCCCTCCACAATTATGACTCTCTTAAGAGAAGGCTAAGAATGGTTATTATTAATTACGCAGGAACCACAGCCAGAATATATGATTGAAATTCACTTATGCTAACATATACTTTTAAAAGATGAAACAATAGTGGTAAATTTTGTAATGTTCACCCTGACAGTATCTGTTATGCTATTACCTAGAGAAGGCTAGAAAATAGAAGAAGCATGTGTCCTTGTGCTTAAATCGTTCTCATTACAAAGGCAATATGATTTGGGCAATAATTTTAACTGCAGCTCCCTGAAATTTTCCATAGGCATTTCCATGGTTTTATGAGAGAGAAGAGTAAATCTTAGAATACTAGAAATGAGAGGAAGCTTAGAGAATGTTCACTGCAATCTCTCACATTGTAGATGAGGAAGTTGTGACTGAAATATAAACTCACCTGAAGTCATAGTATTGTTGGAGCCCGTCTTTGAATCACAGGACTTTTTTAAGCTATATCATGTGTGTCACAAAGGCTAACAGGAACAAAAATGTAGACCAAATAAATGAAGAGGGAACTCCATATTTCACACTGAGTCTTTTGTTATTGAGGCTTAAACACAGAAAAGTCACATGAGGTGAGGGTTAAACCAAAACTATACTCCTAATTTTCAGTTTTTTCGGAACATCAAGTCACAGAGTAGTTTAAAAACAAGAAATCAAGTAAATTAGTAGGTGACCTGCTTGAAGACAAGCCTGAAATACTGTGGATTGTAAATAGTGGCTTAAAGGAACAGTTATGTTTAATCTACAGAAAACACTTCATTCATATGCAGGTTTTTATTATGTAAATATTTATTCCTTATGCTATGTCCATGCTATATTTATACCATAAGGCATTTTTTGATATGATCACATTTATATTTTAAGCCTCTGGTTATATTTTGGTTTATTAAAGGACAGGACAGAGATTACCCAAATGAAATAGATTTACTTTACAATAGATTACTTTAAATTACCAAGTAAAATGCCATAAAGACTTTTTTTTTTTTTTAAGATTTTATTTATTTATTTGACAGAGAGATAGCGAGACAGGGAACACAAGCAGGGGGAGTGGGAGAGGGAGAAGCAGGCTTCCCATGGAGCAGGGAGCCCGATGCGGGGCTTGATCCCAGGACCCTGGATCATGATCTGAGCCCAAGGCAGACACTTAACGACTGAGCCACCCAGGCGCCCCCATAAAGACTTTTTCTAGTTTCTCTGCAATCTTCTAAAGTTATACTACTGTAGGTTATCAAATTTGGAGAGCTGATACTGGTAAGGTTTCATGATAGGCAAAGCACGGGAACATTTTACCATATATGTACATGAGATACCTCCTTTTGACACAAGACAATCTGAAACACAATTTCAACTTGGAGTTTTGTTATTAGTTATATTTAACCAATCCCAATTGTGTAATACTCACAGGACATCAAATTAGACATAAAAGTGGAAAATAATATTGCATGCATTTAAATATAGAATAATAATTAATCACCTATAGATGAATTGGCAGAAGCAAGCCTATTTGTCTCTTTTTCTTGCTAGGAATATGCATACATCTTGGTTTTTATAATCCTAAATGATTGATAAACATCTATACCCCTTGTGAAAAACAATGAAAAAAAGAACCATTTCACATTCAGAAAGTGCCACAAAGTCTTTTTGTTTTTTCATTCCCTGTTGCTATTTATGTTGGAAAAGTTTTCTCTGAATACATAAGACTTACAATGATTTTTAAAAAGTAGAGTGCAATTAAATAGTATATTAAATTAAATAGTATATTAAAATATACTATTAAGAGTATCTGAATATGTTATTTAAAATTTAGTTAAAAAAGAACAAGTACACAAGAAACTGAACAAAGTAAGAGTAGGAAAATTAGATATCCAACATGGATTTGTTCCCTCTTCTGTAGCCAAATGTGTAATGATGCTTTGTTAAATGATTCACTGGGAGTTACTTGTTCTCACCGCTCATTGAGCTACACAATTGTTCTGCTTTCTTTGGGAGTTGTCTCTCCAAAGATAGCTGGGTAAGCACAATGAAACAATGTGTAGGCTACAAAACAGTAATTTATTTAATGAGGTCCAGGAAAACAAATCTCTGAAAATAAGCACTAAGCAATCTGGAATATTGCAAGTGTCTACAATTTTCAAGAGATTAAGTCAGATATTCTTAATCCAAATATTCTTAATTCTTCTAGCTTGTAACATTGCTTAACATTATAATATTATAAAGGAGTAACCAAACACTCAAAATTCCATATATTCATGTAAGCTTTTTATCCTTTGAGTAATTGTTTTGGGAGTTGTTAGTATTTCTCAAGTAGCTAAATTTCTCAAGCTAGAGGTTCCTGGGTGGTTCAGGTCATGATCCCAGGGCCCTGGGATAGAGCCCCACATCGGGCTCCTTGCTCGGCGGGAAGCCTGCTTCTCCCTCTTCTGCTCCTGCTGCTTGTCTTCCCTCTCTCGCTGTGTCTCTGTCAAATAAATAAATAAAATCTTTTTTAAAAAAAAGTCTCAAGCTATTTTTGAAACTTTTCTTTGGCTTTTTTTTTTTTTTTTTTTTTACCAGAACCTGCCAGAATGTTCTTTTGGTTACAACCAGCTCTGTATATTTAAAAGATAACTTTCACTTTCTGAAATAGCTAAAAATTCTTACCAAAATCTACAGCCCTCTTCCAAATCAAAAGCAGTGGCTCTGAAGTTATGAGATTAATTTACTTGTGTGGGTCAGAAGTTCTATATACTGTTAATTGTCAGTGATTTTAGAGTGACATTGCAATTCTAATAAAGGTGATCCCATACATTAAAGGTAAATTATATGTAGTGTTGTAGATTTTTTAATTTGTAAGAAAGTTCCATGCCAATTATTTTTAAAATAATCTCAAACTGAGGGTTCTAGATGGGAGGGGGGTGGGAGGATGGGTTAGCCTGGTGATGGGTATTAAAGAGGGCACGTTCTGCATGGAGCACTGGGTGTTATGCACAAACAATGAATCAAGGAACACTACATCAAAAACTAATGATGTAATGTATGGTGATTAACATAACAATAAAAATTTAAAAAATTATCTCATTAAATATATACAAGTAAATCACATATAATCATAAATGATAGGAATACTTGAGGATAGCAGAACAATAAACGTGCAAATTATCTCAGAAATTCTGTCAGAATCTAACTTTGAACCAGCATGTACAAATTTTCCTATTAAGAAAAGGAGGAAGAAACGAAGATTTATAGGTTATCACAGTTTTATTAATAACACTGAAAAATGAAAATGATCTAAATGTCCAGAAATAGGGGATGGATAATTATGTACTCATTTAAATGCTTATGAAACCTATATATGCTGTAAGAAATTGTTATAATAATTGCAAAAATCAGGACATGAACTGAATTTACAATATAAGTGCACCAATTATTTATGCTAGAATAAATAGATGCAATAACTGCTATTTCTGTTGTGGCAAAGGGAGGAGATTGTAGGTGACTTTAATTTTTTTTATTTATACACTTGTCATGATATATTTTTAATGATGAACATATCTTCCTTGCATAACCAGGGGAAAGGACAACAGTTGTGATTTACTTAATTTTTAAAAGGAGATAAACAAGAGGGTCAGGGTAGGTACAGACTCCATGAGTTCAAACCTTATTCTAGTAAACAATTTGTTTATAGTGTTGTGGATTGTTTAGAAACAGCTCAGGAGACAAATTCTTACTGTCAAAAACTCCTGGAAAAATTGCAGGGGCTTAAGATAGACTTTAACCCCTTTAGTGTATCTGTCCAACTTCTCTAATTCCTTCCTCTGCCTACCCAAGCCCACCCCATTGTTTTGGTTGCTTTACAAAGACAACCCAATCTCTGCTGCCTCTCTCCTAGATAAAATTCACTTCATTTAGTACTATATTAAATTAATTTGCAGAAAAGTCAATATTTTTATATGGAGTAAATAATTCCTACTTAGTAGCAATGAATGATAGGCTTAAACATCTGGGATGTGTTTGCGTACTTAATGAAAAGCTTATTATTTCTGGCCCAAATAATCTTTTATTGAATCTATTGAATCTTTTATTTCTGTGGGTCCCTGAGTTTCCTCTCTATCTAATTGTCTTTGTGCTATTAAAATTCATTTCTAAAAACTAGGGACAGCTGTGTCAAACCATCTAGGCCATATGGGTCTTTTCACATAGATTGCTCCTTAAGACATACACATTGTCTTATTCCAGAGTTTTCACCTAGATGTTCAAGAAATTCTTCTTCACAGCAACAACAAAGCAACTAATCTCTTCCTTCCCACCCTCCCGTTAAAAGCTATTTACCTATTTATTTTTTAAAGTTATGTCTACTGAGGTATGATTTACCTATAGTAAATTTCACCACCTGGGGGATTTTTCTGGTCAACAGAGAGTAACAGGGACCAAATTTGCTTTTTTTGCCTAAAATAACTTAAAATCGGGGTGAGGGGGGAGGACACAATGGTATTTAGGTACTATTCATCAGGCAGTGCAGGACTCTATGAGAAAGGAGAAACAAATAAAATAAGTGCTAATGACTAACCCCAAATACTGAATGGACATAGTCCCCAAGTCATAGTGTAGGGCAAGGGAAGCTGGAGAAGCCTGCCAGGATTTATGTGTTGAGGGAATGGAATGGAAAAATCAGGAAGGACACACAGATAAAGTTTGCAAGGTAGAGAATGAGAGAGGAGGGGAGATTGCTCCAGAAAGAGTTCTGAAGATCTCAAGAGACCTCTTCAAGTGTTCAGATAAATAGTATCACCACATGCAGGTAAGAACATAACCCAATCCCAGGGAAATAACCACTCAAAAGAAACAGATGGAACAATCACCTGGCTCACATAGGACCAGGAATGGTTCCGGTGCTCACTATTCCCACAATTCACAGGGCACTGAATAGAGAATTTAGAGGTACTGCCTAAACAGTGGAGCAAAATGAACCTTAGAATAAAGCTCTTTCACTCCAGTCTAATAAAATATAAAAGGAAACTTTTATATGAAAAATATAAAAGGAAGCTTCAAAAAAATAAAATACCGAAAAAAAATACTGAAAAAAATAGAACACTAATGTGTTATGTAATAATTTCAAGCATCTGAATATAAGTTAATTGGATTATGAAAATAGAAGAAAGAAATAATGGCAGAAAATTATCCAAATTTTATAAAAAACTATAATTCCTCAGTGTCAAGTAGTTCAATGAACTCCAGGTATAAGAAACCTTAAAAAAAAAAAAAAAAAAAAAACACACACACACACAGACATATCATAATCAAATTGTTTAAGCCTAATAATTAATACAAAATCATAAAATTGTCCGCAGGGCAAAATATAAGTTATATACAAAAGAACAAAGATAAGAATGATGGCAATGTTTTATCATTGACAGCAATGCAAAAGAAAATGGGGCAACATCATTAAAGAACTGAAAGAAAAAAGAAAGATAACTTAGAATTCTATATATAGTGAAAACATCTTTCAAAAATATAGATGGAATAAATACTTTTACAGACATATAAATGCTGAAAGAATTGATCACTAGCTGACCTGCCATGCAAAAATTGTGAAAGATAATCCTTTAGGCAAAAGAAACATAATACACTCAGAAATGTATATCTACACAAAGAAGAATTAGCACCAGAAATGCCATGGGATAACTATAAAAGATATCTTGTAAAAAGATAATTGACCATTTAAATAAATAAAAATGTTAGTAAAGTGCTTTTGATTATTTAACATACATAGAAATAAAATATATAACAATAATTAGTTCAGGAGAAGAAAAATGGAAAACAATTTTGTAAGGATTTTAAACTATAGTCATGTGGTCACATGAACTTACTTAAGGATGGACTGTGGTATGTTTAAAATGTATGCTTTAAAATCTAAAACAATGACTAAAAAATAAAATAAAAACCTATAATTAATTAATAAAATGAAATGGAATAATAAATAAAAATAATCCAATTAATATTAAAAAGGTAGGAAAAGTGGAAAGGGGAACAAAGACAACATGATTTTAATTTTAATTCATATAGCAATAATCATATTACATATAAATGATCTAGCCACCCCAACTTAAAAGCTGAGATTATCAGAATAAAAAAAATAGTTCACTGTATGTGTTGTCAATAAGCAACATATTTTAAATACAAAGAACAAATACATTAAAAGTAAAAGGATTTAAAACAGTATAAAACTGCTAATACTAAACAAAAGAAGCTGGGATAGCTATATTAACATCAAGCAAAGTAGATTTCAGACGAAGTAGCATATTACTACTAATAAAGAATTTTGGTTTATAATCATAAAGGGGTAAATACATCAAGTGCACATAGCAACTCTAAAAAATAATGTTACTTATTAACAGATATTCAAAACAGACTCAAGAAGAAATAGACGTATCCACAATTATAGCTAGAGAGTTGACTATTCCTCTCTAAATAAATGATAGAAAAAGTAAAGAGAAAATCTGTACAGGTTTAGAGGACTTAACAGCAACCAACTTACCCTAATTGAAATTTATAGAACACTTCATTTAAAAACAGGAGAATATATTTTCTTTTTAATTACACCAAAGAACATTTACAAAGATAGAGCATATTCTGGGATGTGAAAGGAGTCTAAATAAATTTAATATTATCCATTATACGAAGTATGCTCTCTAACCCCAGTGAAATTAAATTAGAATTCCATAATATAATTATATCTGGAAAATTTCCAAATATTTGGAAACCAAATAGTACACTTCTAAATGACACAGATGCAATGAAAATGAAAATTTGAAAGTATTTATACTGAATGGGAACAATAACTCATCATATCAAACTATGTGGAAAGTTTCTAAAGCAGTACTTTAAGAGAAACTTAGAGAACAAAAGGCCTATATCATTAAAAAAAAGTCCCAGATCAAAGACTTCAGGGATTGATAGATGTGATGTGATTTATAATTGGAAACATATATTTGGTTTTCCTCCCAGTTCCTGGCACAGAGCTCCTAAAACTCTCAGAATTTCTTAAGTGATAAAAACCATAGAGATGTCTTGATATTCATAACAATCCCCTTTCAATCTCAGTTTATGTTAATGAGGTGACTTTTGGACCCTGCCTAAGGATAGGCACTAGTTGCCAGAGGCATCAACTATGTAAATGGTGAGTTGGAGCTTTCAATCCCCTTGAGGAAAGGGAGAAGGGCTGGAGGTTGAATCAATTACCAATGGCCAATGATTTAATCAACAATGTCTGTTTAATGAGGCCTCTATAAAAACACAAAAGGACTTTGTTGAGAGAGCTTCTGGCTTGGTGAACATGTAGAAATTTGGGGAGAGTATCATGATAAGAGAAGGCCTGGAAGCTTCAAGCCCCTTCCCTATACCTTGCCCTATGCATCTCTTCCATCTGGCTATTCTGGAGTTATATTATTTTATAATAAACCACTGAGCTATTTTATAAAATGTTTCTTTGAGCTCTGTGAGACACTCTAGCAAATTAATTGAAACCATGAAGGGAGTTGTTGGTTCTACCAGTTTATAGCCAGCAGTCAGAAGCACAGGTAGCAACCTGACCTTGCTTTTGGGGTCTCAAGTAATAAAGGGGGTGGTGGAGGAAACAGTCTTAAGGGACTATGCCCCTCACCTGTGAGATCTGATGCTCTCAGTAGATAGTGTCAGAATTCAGTTGAATTATAGGCTATCCAGCTTGTGTTGGAGAATAGCTTGATGTGGGGAAAGAACCCACACGTTAGAATTGATCACAGAATATTTTTTTGTCCTTTCTGTATTTTATAAATGTTACACCATTGTCTCTGATTTCATGAGATATCTGCTAGAATTCTCATCCTTATTTCTCTGCAAGGAATATCTTATTTTCTCTAGCTGCCTTCATAATTTTCTCTTTAATTTTGCTTTCCATTTTGAATATGATGTGTTTGGATGTGTGCTGATGTTTGTTTTGGTACTTCTACAAAATATAATTCTCTGATGTCATCCATTAATTTTGGACAATTCTCAGACATAATCTCTTCAAGTATTACTTTTTGTACTGTTCTTTCTCAGTTTTCACTTTCTAGGATTCCATTTACATGTATATTAAATTACATCATTTGATGTTTTTCAGTGCTTTTTTTTTCCTCACTTTGGTAATTTCTATTGAATTACCTTTAAGTTCAGTAATTCTCCCCTCATTTGTATTGATACTACTAATGAACACTTTAAAGGAATTCTTCATTTCTTTACTCAGAATTGCTAACCGGATCATGCGTTTTGTCATTTCCACTAGAACTTTTAACCTATTAAACAATTACGGAAATGGTGATGATGAAGATGATGATAATGATATTTAAATTCTCTCTGTTAATTCTAATATCTGGGTTATCTCTGAGTCTGTTTCTGTTGCTTTTATATTGACAGGGGGTTATATTTTATTTCTTTCTTTGTGTGTCACAGGCTTGATTTTTTAATTGAATGCCCCAAATCATGCATAGAATGGCAGAGACCAAGGTAAAGAATATTTATACCTAGAAATGGACATGTCTTTTGCTAGGCCATTATTGAGGGAGGCTATGTCAATCTACCCAAGAATTAAGCTGGGGTTGAATATTTGTGTTGCTCTTTATTAATGCCAAAAGCTTAAAATTCCTCTAGCTTTGGAAGACATAAGATGATTGCTCTTTTGCCTGAAAGTTTTAATCAATGTTATCATTCTCCCCTCAACTTTCAGGCTTTCTTGAGCACCTGTGACATTAAGGGACTCTTTCTTCATGTCCTTGCCCTGCTCCCAGCAGTTCCTTTTTGGTGATGCTTACTTCATGCTTACTAGCTTGGTGGTCATGCAGGTAGTTATCTGATGTCATAGTCATCCCAGTCAGGCAAGGTATGTTTGCCTGCATCTCAGCGTGGGGTTTTCAGGGATGATCCTGTTCCTTCTCCCTGTTGCCATCAAAATCTATCTTGCAAATTTTGGGGACTTGTGCAGGAGCATTTCCATCTCCTCTGTCAGCTGTGAGAGATTTCTAATGGTATTTGTATACAGTTGACCCTTGAACACATGGGTTTGAACTATGCAAGTCTATTTATACATGGATTTTTTTAAAGATTTTATTTATTTATTTGACAGAGAGAGGCACAGCAAGAGAGGGAACACAAGCAGGGGGAGTGGGAGAGGGAGAAGCAGGCTTCCCACCAAGCAGGGAGCCTGATGCTGGGCTCCATCCCAGGACCCTGGGATCATGACCTGAGCGAAGGCAGACGCTTAACGACTGAGCCACCCAGGTCCCCATGGATTTTTTATAGTACAGTACTATAAATGTATTTTCTCTTCTTTATTATTTTCTTTAAAAAAAAGATTTATTTATTATTTTAGAAAGGGGAAGGGGCAGAGGGAGAGGGAGAAAGAGAGAGAAGCAGACTCGCTGCTGAGTGGGGAGCCTGATGTGGGGCTCAGTCTCACCATCCTGAAATCATGACCTGAGCTGAAATCAAGAATCAGATGCTTAACTGATTGAGCCATCCAGGTGCCCTTCTTTAGGATTTTCTTAATAATATTTTATTTTCTATAGCTTACTTTATTGTAAGGATACAATATATAATACATATAGCATATAAAGTATGTGTTAATCAATTATTTATGTTATCAGTAAGGCTTCTGGTCAGCCGTAGGCTATAAGCAGTTAAGTTTTGAGGGAATCAAAAGTTATACACAATTTTTTGACTGTGCAGGGGGTCTGTATCCCTAACCCCTGTGTTGTTCAAGAGTCAACTGTATATAGTAAGTAGAAAAAAGACCATCCAGAGATGTCTTCTATGGACTGAATTGTCTGTCCAAATATATTGGATATGTTGAAGCCCTGATGCCCAATGTGATTATATCTGGAGATAAGAAATTGAGGATGTGATCAAGTTTAAACGAGGTCATTAGGATTCATGCTAAACTGATAATACTGTGACTTATAAGAACAGAAAGAGAGAGGGAGAGAGAGAGAGAGAGATCTCTTCTTCCATCACTTGAGGACACAGCAAAAAAGTGGTCTTCTACTAGCCAAAAAGGGGGTGTCAACAGAACTTGACCATGCTGGCACCCTGATCCCAGACTTCAAGGCTCTGGAACTGTGAGAAAATAAATTTCTGCTGTTTAAGCCACCCAGTTTATGTGTTTTGTTATAGCAGCCCTAGCTGATAAGACGATGTCCATGTCTTAGTCCCTGGAACTGTGAATATGTTACCTTAAATGTTAAGAAGGACATTATAGATGCAATGGAGAGATTATCCTGGATTATCCAGGTGGGTCTAACTTGCTCACATGAGTCTTTAAAGTGAAGAGCTTTTCCTGGCTATGGTCAGAGATACGACAACTGAACGTGGGTCAGAGAGAGATTTGACATTTTGTCTCTGAAGATGGGTGAAAGGGGCAAGAGCCAAGGGACGTGGTTGGCTTCTAAAAGCTGAAAAAGACAAGGAAATAGATTATTTCCTATAGCTTCCAAGAGACACACAGCCCTACTGACCCTGTAATTTTTGTTCAGTGAGATATGTATAGGAATTCTGACCTACACATATGTAATCAAATTGATTTGTATTGCTTAACATGCAAAGTGTGTGATAATTTCTTACAGTAGCAAAAAGAAAGTTATCCAATATAGAATTCTGGGCCCATAATTGTTTCCTGTCCCTACTACTGTCTCAAATGTAGGCGGTTTTTTGTTTTGTTTGTTTTGTTTTGTTTTAGAGGGAGAGAGAGAGAGCACAGAAAGAGAGGGAGAGAGAGAATCTTGAGCTAGCTCCATGCCCAGTGCACAGCCCTAAGTGGGGCTTGATCTCACAACCCTGAGATCATGACCACAAGATCATGCCCTGAGCTGAAATCAAGAGTTTGTTGCTTAACTGATATAGCCACCCAGGCACCACTCAAATGTAGATGCTTTTTATTTGTTTTCTTTTTACTCTTCCCCCGTGGCAACTAGTCAACTGTGCTCTGAAGGAAAAAAAGTCAGCTGTCCCTCCCCCTTGAGGTTTCTGCTCTTTAGGAGAGAAGGGTCTATGTTCTTTTTTAAACCTTTCCTATATCTCAGTAATTGGCGCCCTCCTTCAAGCTAGAACCATAAAGAGGGACTCTCCAATTTTCCTCCCTTCCTCAAATTTTTTCATGAGTCCCCTGTAGAGGAGAAAAACGTGCATGCCAACACAAACTCCCTTTTTTTTTTTTAAAGAATTTATTTATTCATTTATTTATTTGAGACAGAGAGAACGAGAGAGAGAGCACATGAGAGGGGGGAGGGTCAGAGGGAGAAGCAGGTTCCCTGCTGAGCAGGGAGCCCGATGCGGGACTCAATCCAGGGACTCCAGGATCATGACTTGAGCCAAGGGCAATCGCTTAACCAACTGAGCCACCCAGGCGTCCCCACAAACTCCTTTTTTATCTTAGCTTAAGGTCTTCTATGCTTTCATGCTTAGCACATACTTGACATTTAACTATTTGTTAAATTTTTTAGCTGAATTATTCTTATTCTGACTATGTGGTAACCAGAGGCTGTTCCTCCCATACTTTTCCACAGATGCGCCACTCTTTATGTTCTGTTTCTCCTAGGAGGGGCTAGTCTTCCTTGAATTAATACTACTTGATTAAAAAAAAAAAAAAAGTTATGACTTTGTATCTTTTCTGGCTTTTCCTTATAATAAAGATGGGGGCAATGTTCTTTTTAGCTTTCTACATCCCAAGCAGAAGCAAATTCCAATTCTGCTTTTAATTCAGGTCTTTTGCCTGTTTTTTTCACGAATATGAAGGGATATGACTAAATGCATGCCCTAAAATTTAGCATGTCTAATAAAATATTTGTATTACATATTCCAGCATGAACAGATTATGCTTGTAAAATATATTTATTAATAAAAATTAACCACCTATTTTATTTTATCTGGACTTTCTCATTTTTTATGTCTATCTTGAAATATGATCAATATTAAAAACTAATGTTCTAATAAGAATATATTACCAAAATAAGATAAATCAAGTGCTATTATATAAACTGTGTTATAAAAAATTATTTATAAATATATATATATCAAACATTAAGATGAATGTGGAGAAAAAGAATTTAATATTCTGATAACATGAGTTTAAATTAGTAGAGATACTAATTTTCTGGAGACCCATAAAATTATCTTCTAGATATCTCTTCTAGAGGAATTATGCACATATACATAAGAGAATAATAATGCTGGGGCGCCTGGGTGGCTCAGTCGGTTAAGCGGCTGCCTTTGGCTCAGGTCATGATCCCGGGGTCCTGGGATGGAGCCCCGTGTTGGGCTCCCTGCTCAGTGGAGAGTCTGCTTCTCCCTCTCCCTCTGCCTGCCTCTCTGCCTACTTGTGCTCTCTCTCTCTCTCTGTCATATAAATAAATAAAATCTTAAAAAAAAAAAAAGAATAATAATGCTTCTTTCAATAGTTTTGTAATAAAGAAAACTTGAAAAAAATCTTAAACAAAACAGAAAAGGTTTGGAAAAATGGGAGTGTACATATAGAAATATTGCTGTTAAAATGTATTATATTTGTATGAATAATAGAGATAAATATCAAAATCATAATATCAGTGAAAAGTAACTTTCAGAAAGATATGTACAGTATCATAAAATTTATGGAAAATTTGTACAACACAGAGTGGTATAAATGCTTTTGAGTTTTGTGCATGTGTGTGTGTGTGATGTGTGTGTATGGTGTGTGTGTATGTGTGGGTGTGTAATATATTATACAGAGCATAGACTTCACAAACAAAATTTATAATAGAGCTAAACTATAGTGGTGAAGGGATAGAGAAAAAAGAAATGGTGTAGTTACAAATTTGATTTCATCTTTATCTCTAATGTTTTATTTTTTAGTACTAAAATTATGTAAAGTGAATTTGACAAAATTTTGTTTGTTAATCTTTAGTCAAATTGCACTGCTATTTATTTTACTCTCTGTATTTTTCTGAATCTTTATTTTGTTTCCTAGTTATAAAAATTTCTACATTGTTTATAATTTGTAATCAGTTTTGACAATTTCTTGCTTTATGTATGTATGTAAGCTCCACCAGTCTTCTTCTAGGCAATATTACATGCTATTTTTTAGTGTGTGACCTTGCCTTTATCCCTATTGGACTTCATATTTCTTCTGGACAGTTGACTAAATCTTAAAGGTGATGTAGATTTTGTTATTACCCTTGGCAATATTAGCTACCTAACACATTATTATTGCCTGTGAATTGAGAAAGCATATTGGCAATTCCTTTGTCCAAATCATCCAGATATTTTTATGGAATGAACAGAAATAAAGAATGTTTCCTGTTGGTTACTACACAATATCCCACCCATGCTTAGCTACTGGTAACTCTCTTGCAGTTCAGCCCCAAGCCCATTACTACTCTAACCACCAGAGTTGATATATACAGATCTAGTAAGAAGGAAAGATGGAGGCCAAAGATATTTTCTAGAGTTTGATTAGCAGTCATTAACAACCTTATTGTAATATGGCACACATTTACATATTGATCTCTGATTAGCAATACAGAAATTCTCATAGCCTTCCAAGTAAGGGACTAAATCAGTGTGGGGACCTAGAAGATTCTAAAATGTGATTCTCATATTTTAAGTGCAAGATTGAATGTGGTAAGTGTATGGTTCCCTGTTTATGAAGGAAGCTTAGGAGTACATGTCAGAACATCTAAGAAGCAAGAATGCATCATAATTCATCATCAAATGTCTCCATATTTTTAGTGAGCAGATTTAGGAGGTAGGACAAAAACCTGTTAATAAAATGACACAACCAGAAACAAAAGTTAGCATGAAAGTTACTGAGAGCATCAAAATAAGCCAACTTTAAGAATTCAGTTAAACTGATTACTTTGCTCTTCTGTGTGTTATATGAGTTATTATCATAAAGGAAAATGAATGATAATAAGGATCCCCACAATTTATTGAGTAGGTACATGTTCAATAAAAACTTCAATTCTTTTACGTATTTTATTCAATGACAAAAATCATAATTACAATAAATAAACTTTTTTTTAATTTAGAGAGTTAAGCTGTAGTTGTAGTTCCCTTAACTGATTCCATCAGTATTATCTGAATGTAACTTTGCCTTCTAGATTCTATTTGACTTTTTTAATACATTTTTTTAAAAGTTCATTTTTGTAATATGAATTTCCTAAGACCATATTATTTTTGCTGTAGTCTTTAATACACATGAAGATATTACAGATTTATATTACTGTCATTTTTATGTGTATCTATACACATACTTAGATAATATAGGGGATTCACAGATGTTTCATTTTAATTGCCCTTATAGAAATGCATTTAGTTATCTTTAACAGCTCTTATAAATTTATTTTAATTATTGCAGCATTTAGGTTTGGACATTCTTTTTAGCTTATTGTAACTTTGTATTATTATTTTCAGTTGGTTTTTCAATTCATTTTTAGTTAATATAATTTATAACTAAAACATGTGTTACCTTTAAGTGTTTTTAAAATGTTCCTCATGATGTAAGAATTGTCTGCTCATTAATTAACCTATAAAACCTTTTGATGCATTTTATATATTTTATTTTAATGTTCAAATTATTTGATAGAATTGTAGGGGGAGGAAAACTTTTCCCTTCTTCCCTTCTAGGTTCTTTGGCTGGCCTAATAATTAAATTGACATGAAACAGATCAAAAGGAGAAAAACAAATTTAATTTCATATATACAGGAACCCATAAAAATATGACTCAAAGAAGCAACCAAAGCAGGCATCTTTCATACCTTTAGACAAAGAAACAATAAATTTGTATAAAATTGATAAGACAAAGGGGTTTGGGCTTGGGTTAGTAAATTAGTAAAGAAGTAACAGGGCTTGTTATACAGCCTTCTTGGCGCTAAAATTTCCTGTCTCTGGTGATAAAGATGTTTTCTACCCTCATGGCACAAGGAGTGTACCTTTCATATGGGCGGTTCATTTCCTGCTTTTGGAGAAAAAGGAGGGTCAGAGTGTCCTTGCCCTGGCTCTTTTTTAAGTAACTTTAACTCAAAATAATCAATATGCCAAAGTGGCATATTTTGAGGTAGCATAATCTATTCCTCTTGAGGATACTTATTACAGATATAAGTATCCCTTAATAAGTTGTGTTCAAAAATTACTTTAGAATACATTTGTTTTGCAAGCCATGCTTTTGCACAGAATATCAAATAACACATTTTTTTTGTTGTTGTTTAGCTTTAAAGTTAGACATATTATATATAGTTTTCCAGGAAAATTTAACTGTGACTCTTCAGGATTAATGATTTATTCTAGAATTGATTTTCAACTGACGAATATATAAACAAAGTCATTAAAGAAAAATAAAAATGGCCACAACATTTTCCTTTTTCCAATCCTTTGGGACTCCTTGTCCTGCATGATTTCCTCAAGATAATGGCAAATGGTTCATCAATGACATCTGACATTTCCTTAATTACCCTCAGGGCACATGACAGGAGGATGTTCTGATTTGAATTCTTCCAATTTTTCCGGGAGATAGTTCTCATTTCAGCCTGATTCTCATTCCATGCTCCAGGTAACAGGTTTCTTCCAACATTAAAAGCTTTATTGCTGGCTATGATCAGTGTTTCTCCTTACCTGTCAAAGTAAGGTAATTTCCTCTGATTCTCCTTTTTTTTCCCCTAATATATTCACATACTTTTTTGGATGGCTAGGTAATTTTTTATGGACTGTGTTAGGGGCATTTCCTCTCTATTTCTGGCCTTCCAACATTAAACCTAAATAGACCCACTAATTAGACATTTCAACTTTTTCACCTGACCTTGAAGTCTCTATTTTTATACAGTTTTTTTAAGAAAACTCAGTGATCAATTATTGAGTTTCTAGGCGTATTTTCACATTCAATTTAGGGACACAATGGGATTTTCATCAAAACGAATTCCCAGTAAGTGAAATTTTAAAATACTTTTATTGTATTCAAGCCAGAATTTTACCTCAGCAAGAGTTAGTGGCAGAATTTCACTAGAAACATTCTCTTTATGGGGGCAAAGTATTGAATTTTGGATTTGGAAATCAGAGGATATGGGCTAAATTGTATCTTTGTGATCCTGGAACAAATTCAATCACCCGGTGTGTGTATGTGTATGTGTGTGTGTGTGTGTGTATTATATTGTATGTATATGTATATATATATGTATATTATATATATATATATATAATAACATGGTTAATAATCCCTGCCCTATCTACCTCACAAAGAAGAGTGCATATGAAAGCACTTTATAGACCATGAACCTATAGATACATACAGTATACTATTGTTAAAAATGTATTCTGTAAGGAACAAATAAGAAAAAGACTCTGAGGAACTGAGAAAAACTGTTGAGGTCATGTCTTCCAAACTTAAGCATTCCCATAGCATTTACAGTTATCCTCTAGAAACTCTACTGTATCCTTTATTTAGTCAGATGTTACAGGGGAAAGGAAATCTCCTGCTTTTTGTAGCTTTATGTTGTAAAAATGGATAATCCCTATGTCATTCCCTAAGGGAGTAGGAGGCTATCAAAAGCGCTTCCCACACAACTCTCTCCAGCTGAGTTGATACACATACCTTTTCAGTTCAATGTCAAGCTCCCATTGAACTCTGTGTCAGCTGAACAGCTCTTCAAATTTCCTTGTAAGTTTCATTGCTAGTTTGCTCACTGATGCTGAGATGCTACCACTTGGTGTATTCTCACTTCCTATGCCCGGGGCTAAAATTCCCTGATATCAGACAATTGGAGAACATGAAATGTTCAAGTCTTACTGGGAGGCTGTCTTCTTTTAATATTTCACATTTGTCATTCCATTTTATTAAGCCAGACATTGCAAAACACAAAGAGGAAAAAAGGGCTTCAGAGTCTGTGACAAAGAGGAAAAGGGATGATATGTTTTGCACTTGATACATTTGAATTTTTAAGATGTTAATATTAATGATTAAAGTGACTAAAGGACTAAAACGATGTCCTAAGTAAAACTAGCCATGGTTATTTATTTTTGCTCTATATTTGCTCTAAAAGAAAGTGGCCTTTCTTTTTCCAAGAAAATTACTTAGAATTTAAGTATTACTAGCTAAGTATTAACCCTGGGCTTTGGACAATTCACTCTTCTTTTAGACTCCATCTTCTAAGTTGTGAAAGGGGACTGGTAGTATTTACCGGTCCCAAAGTCTGTGAACAGTAATGAAGATAATATATAGGGAAACATTTTTTAAAGAAGTAGAATATATTATAACTGGTATATGTTTCATCTTCAGCAAGATCTGTAGAACATATACAGAAAATCTTACCCTCAAAAATTAAGACATAGGACTATTATGTCTAAGAGCACAAGTTATAATTGTGGATCCAAGATCCAAGAATATAATTGTCAATCCAGTATACAAGAACAGAACAGAATACATAATATATAAGAACAAAATATACTGAAATATATTTGTTAAATATTATGGTTCAATTATTATAGTTGGGTATTCAGGGAGGTTAAGATCAATAAAAAATAAAGTAGTGGGAAGGACTACACAGAGGTTTTCTGGGAGGCTTGGAGATATATAGGATTCAGATAAGCAGAATGTTGGATGGAGAAGCTCACAGATAAATGGAGTAGCATTCATGAATTCATAAATCCAAAATGATTGAGAAAAAAAATGGACTTTACTTTCTAGAACAAAAATTATATTCAGCTGATATAAAAAAATAAATGTTTGAAATATCTTTGGATAGGTAAGATAAAAGCAGTTTAGGAGAAGATTTTAAAAGATATACTGAATTGAGTGGGATGGAAAATACAAATTAAATTACAGTTTTTGAGCACGGAAATTATGTAAGAATTTTTTAAAAAAATTGTTCTGGCTTTTTTTTAAAGAAATAGTCTAGCAGTGAGGAGAAGAGAAGTTAGAATTGAGAAAATTAGCTATGCATTTGTGGTACCTATTTATGTTAAAGGTGATGATGTTATATATTCAAATACGGTGGGAATAGAGAAAATGAAAATATTTAACTCACAGGAAAACAATAATATGGTCAAGATTAAGTATCAGCTTTAAGACTGACAGAAACTGAAGCAGATCACACTGTGACTCTGCTGATAATTCCTTTCACCCTGCCATTTCAATATCAATAAAATTAAAATTAACAATATTAATGGCCATAAAAAAGAAAATAATGCACTAAAAGTGAAACCTGATACACATGTATTAAGGAGGAATAATTTTTTCGTTTTAGTAATGATGGCAGAGTTTCTGGACTGACTTTTAAAAGGTTCAGGTATCATATACCTGATTTTTTTAGTTTCGGTTTGCAAAGCCCTCATTGTTCAACTCCTTCAAGGACTAAATAGGGTTCAACAACATGGAACCCTCAAGAGTCTGGGGTCTGGGCTGATTTTGCAAAATTGCTCTCTACTAGATATACTTCTGAAAGCAGTTGTCAAATCAAACAAGGCTGCATTGGCTACAAGCTTTTGTAAGCAAAAAGACAAACATAAAATAAATGGTTTACCTGCCTCAGCATTGCAGTGAAGGAAAGCTACGCATGTCAGTCAGATCACTGTACAATTCTTCCTGGAACAGATAAAACTTACAGGAGGAGAAGAAAAATAAATGAAAACTGAAACCTAGAAAGGATGTAAAGACCAAGTTAAAAAGTAAAACCCTGTGGGAAACAAAAGACAGGCACAGCACAGTAGAAAAGCCAAATTCATTTTTATTTAGTAGAAAATTCAAGCATTCATTTCCCCTTCCTTTTAAGTTGATCACCTTAAGGCCATAATGGTTCACAGAAACAACCCAAAAGCACAGGAGAGCTACAAGAGCATCTGATGGGGAAAAGAATCAATGAAGACAAGCTGGTTTAACTTTGAAGAATTATTAACCACCAGAAAAGTCAAAATGCTTAAGAAACAAGGAGATGTAAGTCAAAGAGGAGAGTGTGAAAGATTTATTTTTAAATCCAGTTGACATGCCAGTTTACCCAGTCAAGAACTAAGGTAATAGCTTAAAACATCTTGGGAACTTTTCTATGAAGTATGGTAAAACAAGAATAGAAAGGGCTTGCCAGCTCTGTAGGTATGCACAGACTTATTGAATTCTTAATTACCCAAAGGCATCTTTTTTATTTTTTAATCAGATGATCTTTGTTCACTGCAGATAAAAAATTTAATAACACTTTAAAAGTCACGCTGAATATATTATGGGTAATATTGGAAAAAAAAGTATCCTTTCTGATGATGGGTCTCCAAGTTTGCCTTCATTGACATCCTTTCTATAACAGGAAGACTCGCTCTTAGGAATAAAGTCTATGGCCATTTTCAAAAAGAGAGTTTTGAAAATAATTTAATCACACTATAAGCCCTCCAAAATTATAGCTTTATATTAATTTATGTTAAACATGGCAGAAGCAGCTTTATACGTATTTGAGTCTATGAAATAAAACAATGTTCTAAAGATAAGCAGAAAATATATTTTCCCAAGTTTCCTGTTATTTTTCAGAAATATTAAATACCTAGAATAATAAAAGTATATTACATTACAATTTTTAAAGTATACTTCATACAATTAAATTTAATGTCTTTGTGAAACATAAATAGGCAAAAAGATGGGTAGCTAGACTCCTCCCCATCACATACACACAAACACAAAGACAAAAAATATCCGCACTGTAGCCCCTCTACATCCACAAAGTATTTTCTCCATCTTTTTGGTTTCCCCTGGGATCTATCACTTCCTGTACAGTAATGAGAGATGTACATTCTCTCAAATTCATGTAATTTAAATTGGGAGAACATTTGAGTATTCCTCTGACTTTCCCTTGCCCCTTCCATTACTCTACCATTCTTATATGAAGTCCTATCTGTTCTGAGTCTTAGTCTGTTCAGCTCTACAACCCAGTACCCTCCCTCCACCCAGTGTTAGCTACTAACCTCCAAATCACTCCCTTTCAGTTTTAGAAATGTGTTGTCTGTCTTCTTATTTATCTCACCACCTGTATCATCTGGATGACATTATTTTCCCCACAGGTGATCCAGGCACGGTATATCATCCACTTGAGTAAAATTTCCCCTTCCACATTGCTTCAGCCACAACCTCTGTGCCCACAAACTAAGATTTTGTCATTTCCCTCAAACTATTATACCTCTGAAATAATAAACATATATGAAGTGATTTATAATAAGAAATATATATTTAGTCCTGTTTCTGGCATAGAGCTCCTAAAACCCTTGGAATTTCCTGTGACAAGAGTCTTAAGGGTGTGTCTTTTGTTATGTTAATGAGGTGACTTTTGGACCCCACCTAAGGATTGGGGCTGGTTGCCAGTGAAGCTCCCTTGTAATTAGAGGACTGGAACCTTCAGTCCCACCCCTTTCCCCACCTCCCAGGAGGGCAGAATGCTAGAGGTTGAGTTTAATCAACAATGCCCAAAGATTTAATGAAATCATCACTCTGTAATGAAGCCCTCATGAAAGCCCAAAGGACTGAATACAGAGGCCTATGTGTTAGTGAATATGTGATTTGGGGAGAGTGGCACACTCAGAAACAGCATGGAAGTTCTGAGCCCCGTCCCCATACCTTGTGCTATGCATCTCTTCCATTTGGCTGTTCCTGAGTTATATCCTTTTATAATAAACTGGTAATCAAATAAGTAAAATGTTTCTCTGAGTTTTGTGAGCCACTTGGGCAAATTAACTGAACCCGAAGAAGGGGTGTTTTAGAACTTCAATCTATTGGCAGTTGGTTAAAAACACAGATGACAATCTGGACTTACTATTAGTGTTTGAAGTGGGAATTAGGGGGCCAATCTTGTGGAACTGAGGCCTTAACTTGTGGGATCTGTAACTATCTCCAGATAGGAGTATCAGAATTGAGTTGCATTATAGGACACCCAGCTGGTGCCTAAGAATTGTTTGGTATGGAAAAACAACAATAACAATAATAACAACAATGCTGGATTTAGTGTCAGAATCCCACTCTAACTCACATCCCACATTCTTTGGCTCCCTTAACTCAGTTACTCTTTTCACCTTTCCTTCTACCTAATAATCCTCTCCAGTCCCTTGACAGCACTACTATCTTATTAAATCATTTTTCACTTTTCCAAACTTCTGACCCTATGATATCCTTATTGATTCTCAGTCAATGATTTGTATTCTTAATTCAAAGACAGTAGGAAAGTAATCAAACAGAACCTTCAAATTTCTTCCATCAAACTGAAACTCATATCTTTCCCATCCTTTTATGGTTCTATCTTTCTGTTCTGCTTCCATGTTCTTCTGTCTGGTAAACTTCTACCCAGGCTGTAGGCAGCTCTTAGTTTTGATATCTTGACCTCCCAGCGCTCATCCAATTGGAGTCAAGTGCCTCTTTCATCTGTTCCCAAAGCATCTTATATTTCTTCTTTCTTTCAGTACATCTATTGACTTATGGCAATAGCATATTAAGTTTGATAAATCCTTCACCCTACCAAGCAGTCCCTAGAATATCCACTTGTGTACATACACATACACACACATGAATACACATATATTTATGTATGCATATATAATATATCCATAGACTAAATTTTTAGTACAGTTTTAGATTTAGAGGAAAATAAAAAAAAAAATAGTAGAATTTCCATAATCAGAACACTCAGTTTACCTTATTGTTAACACTTTAATATGGTGCTTTTGTTACAATTAGTGAACGAATTTTAATACATTATTAAGCTCATAGTTTAGATTTCCTTGGTTTTTACCCACTGTCCTTTTTCTGTTTTAGAATTCCATCCAGGATATCACATTACATGTAGTTTAGTTTAGTCATGTCCCCTAAGGCTATTTTTGACTAGAACAGTTTCTCAAACTTTCCTTGTTTTTAGAACCTTTATAGTTCTAAGAAGTACTGGTCAGTATATTTTAGGATGTTTCACTATTCAAATTTGTCTGCTGTTTTTCTCATGAGAAGTCTAGGGTTGTGGGTTATTGGAGGAAGATCAGAGAGGCAAAGTGCCATTTCCTCATATGGTGTCAAAGGTAAATAAATCACCATGTTATATGACTATTGATGTCAACCTTGATCCCCTGGCTGATGTGGTGTTTGCCAGGATTCTCCACTGCAAACTTATTTCACCCACATCTTTTCCATACTGTGCTCTTTGGAAGAAATTAAATGTGTTCTACCCCCACTTACAAAGTCAGGAGTTATGTTCCTTACTTGAGGGCAGATTATCTATATAAATTATTTGGAATTCCTCTGTATGGGGAATTTGTCTTTTCTGCCTCGTTTATTAATTTGTTTAATCATCTATTTATAGCACTATGGGCTAGTAGGTATTTATGTTATCCTATGGTTATAATATATTACTACTTTTTGGTGGTGTTATTCAAATTGTATCAGCTTTGGCCACTGGGAGCTCTTTCAGTCAGATCTGGGCTCCTTTGTCATACTCCTATTATTGTGTGTGTGTGTGTGTGTGGTATGTAGTTTTTTTGGTTTGTTTTGTTATAGGCTCATCTTTATTTTCTGACACAAGATGTTCCAGGCTCATCTTGTATATTTCTTGCATGAGCCCTAGAATCAACAATTTCTCCAAGAAATTGGAGAATAGCACTAAAAACCAAGATTTGGGTACTAGGTATGATCATTACTAGTGGATATTTATTCCTTTTAGGTCCTCTCCATTGACACCGTAAGAAAATATATCTATGTGGGTGCCTGGGTGGCTCAGTTGGTTAAGCGACTGCCTTCGGCTCAGGTCATGATCCTGGAGTCCCGGGATCGAATCCCGCATCGGGCTCCCTGCTCGGCAGGGGGTCTGCTTCTCCCTCTCCCGCTCCCCCCTCTTGTGCTCTTTCTCTCTCTCACTCTCTCTCTCAAATAAATAAAAAAAATCTTTAAAAAAAAAAAAAGAAAAAGAAAATATATCTATGTATACTAAGCTGTATGTTCACTTATCTATACATATTTTTATATATTATCAGCCATATCTGTATTAAGCTAAACATGAATTCTTAATGATGCCTCCAACATTAATCCAGTACTACATGGATCATTTTAGCCTACTCCTTGGCTTATCTGTAAATTCCCACTCCAACACTGAGAAGCCTGGCTCCCATAATCTGCCACCCATTTACTTGAGTCTACCTTCCAGTATACACACATATCAGTCTGAGAATTGTCAACCATTACCCTTGTGGAAAACAATTCATCTGCTAGAGTACCAGATTTAGGTGCTGTCCCCATGCCTTTGTTCTTACTAACTTCACTAATTTCCAGATGAATAAGGCTCTTATATAATTTTGCCTGCAAAGTAGGGCTTTGTTATGGGGAATGAACTGGGTATATTTTTAAATGGTTTCCCTACTCTGGCAGAAACAGGAGGGTATTTTTTTGATTTTTCACCATGAGAACCTGGTGGAGTTCCTGGAGATAAGACTCATGAATATGTGGAAGTTCCCCAACATCGAGGCCCTCAAGTTTTTCTCATTCTCATACTAGTTCACACTCAGCCTCTAGCAATTTGTCAAAGTTAGAATTTAAATGTTCCTACCATTAAAGCTGTTATAGCAGCTGCTGTTCCAGGTAAGCAGATCTCGTTGTGATTCTCTGAATTTACCTACCACTCTAGATTTTGGGGTGGCAGTTTGGCAGTCTGATGAATCCAAGAAAATTAGTTGATTTATAATTTGTTAGCTTTTTTTCTTATTATAAAGGCAGAAGTGATGACTTCTGAGCTATGACTTTACATGTTACAAGTGAAACCAGAAGTTCTTCGTATAATTTGGAGGAAGCAGCTAAACTAGCTAGACCCTCTCTACTAAACCAGTTAAACTTTTTTTCATCCCTAAAAAAAAGCCATCCAAGAATGCTACTAATTCAACAATTGTATGGACTTAACCAGCCATCTCCCCAGGCCAAACATGAGGGTCATTGTGTATTCATCTTATATGTACATAGTGAGAGTAAAAAAAAAAAAAAAAAAAAAAAGTGTGATGGTAATAATTCCAGAGGTAGACATATTAACAAAATGAGTAAAAGCTGAAAGAAATACAGAAGACAGGGAAAAAACAAAAGCTGTTGTAAATAACGTAAAATCTTGCCAATCTGCCAACTTTTAGTTAGTGGGCTCACAGTCTTACATGTCTGTTATATAAACCCTGCAGTAATTTATGTATTTCCAGGGTCACCTGGGTGGCTCATTGGGTTAAGCATCTGCCTTTAGCTTAGGTCGAGGTCTTAGGGTTCTGGGATCAAGCTCCAAGTCAGGCTCCCTGCTCAGTAGGGAGTCTGTTTCTCTCTCTTCCTCTGCCCCTTCCCCATCTCATTCTCTCTCTATCTCTCTCTCTAATAAGTCAATAAAATCTTTAAAAAATTATGTATTTCCATAGAATGTAATAATTGAGGTGTGTAATTATAAGCTCAAGTCATGAAAATACAAAAGCACAAAACTATGTCTGGTACATTAAATGTATTAAGGCAGGGATGTGTCTAATGTATTTTAGAACAACCACAATACTTACTACACTTACACTTAAACACAAATTGGGACTTAAGTCAGTCAGCCTCTATTGCCTGGAAAAGCACTTCTATAGAATACCTCAGTCCTCCAACGTTCTCAGTAGGTGAACTGGTTTCTGCATATGTTATCTATGAACTATCTGGTACGATATGTAATTGTAATATGTAATATTAAAGGAAACATTTTTTTACCCAGGCAGTGCTATTATGGATAAATCTCCATGAAATATCTTGACTACATACATCAAATTGGAGTTGGTTAATAGTCACCTAATTCTTGTCAGTGAGAATGAAAACTGACTACTGCAATATTCCCTGATGATAGATTTTTTTTTAAGGACATGACAAACTATTTTACTGTTAGTGACAGAATCATCTTTTACTTTTCATGACAGTGGCAGAAAAACAAATGCTTGAACTGTGACCATATCGTATAAATATTTGTTTAAAACCAGTTTGGAAGAGGTAACTCAGTCTTTCCTTGTAAAGACACATTTAGTAGTTACTTGGAGTACCTTAGGAAGCTGATTATGGATTTTTACTAGAGGAGCCTCATAACTGACTAATGGCTCTCAATGACAATAATTGATCAAAGATACTTTCAGATTGCACACCAGCAAGTTATTTCAGTACAGAAGATAGAATTTACGGAGCTTATCATTGTTCAAAGTTATGTTCCTTTGCCTCAAAGTCTGCCCTCATGTACTTCAGAATCTGAGGAAAGGAGTGACATTATCAAAATGACACTTTCAAAAGATGATTTTTGGTGTTGCTGGGTGGGATAGATCAGAGTAGCAGAAGCTGGTTCCGGAGAGGTTAGAAAGGAAGCACTTTATAGACATTTAGAATCAGGCTGAGTTTGGCTGAACGAGGGCTCTGGTTTAGGGCTGAAGCAACACAAACTAATGGCAGTTTTGTAAAAAATTAAGGAGAAAGTTTTGGCAAGGCTTGAAGTCACTCTGAAAAGCAAAGGAAAGGGAATAATATTTACTTGCTTTCTTACTGAACAGAAATATCATTGATTATGAGTTTGGGAAAAAAATTATACCAGAAATGAATTAGCTGCTGTCTGTATGAATTAGGGACTGAGATATTTCCTAAACTACTGAATGTTTCGGGAGGGGGAGATCTGTATGTAGAATAGGTTGTCTAGTGGGATATGAGTGTGTGTTGTCCAGTTAAATTGCAACTAAGGCACAATGCAAAGGGCAAACATCTTGAAGTTTTCTTTTTCCAAAAAAAAAAAAAAAAGTTGCCAGCAGTTGGAGTCACTTACCCCCTTATGGGCCTTACTGAGAGCTGACAGAAATAGCCCCATTATTTGCCATATCCATAAACCTTTCCCCAGGAAATAAGGAGGGAAAAAGTAAACAGTGTGGTTGTGTTTTGGAGGATGCTGATATCCCACAAAATATATTATTCCCTTGTCTCGTGTCAGCTTTTCTACCTTAGCCAAGTGAAGGAGGAACCAAGAACATCATTTGCAGAAATTAGAAAGGCCTGGAGAAAAGATTATAATAGGGTTGCCACATAAAATATAGGAAGCTAGTTAAATATGAATTTCACATAGACAACAAAATTTTTGTATTCCAAACATGCCCCATGCAATATTTGAGATACGCTCACAATAAACAATAGTTACCCTTCATCTAAAATTCAAGTGTAACTAGATCCTCTGCATTTTTTCCTTAAGATTTTATTTATTTATTTGACAGAGAGACAGCAAGAGAGGGAACACAAGCAGGGGGAGTGGGAGAGGGAGAAGCAGGCTTTCCGCCGAGCAGGAAGCCCGATGCTGGGCTGGATCCCAGGACCCTGGGACCATGACCTGAGCCGAAGGCAGACGCTTAATGACTGAGCCACTCAGGTGCCCCGCATCCTGCTTTTTTATTGGCTAACTATGGCAATCTGAATATGGCGACCTGGGTGATAGGCATCTTGTTTCCTGGATGAATATTTGTTTTACTTATTTTATTTCAGTTTTTTTCTATTATTACCAGCTGGCTTAAGCATGATGAGAGATTTTTTTTTAAGTATGTATTATGGAGGCTAAGAGCATGGCACAGTGTTGAGATGTCTCAATGAACCAGTTCTCTGCTTTTGAGATTTTGTGATAAGCTAGACTGTCTTTCCATGACAAGCCGGATGCCTGCCAAAAAATTTCAAAGAGTAGCAGTATCTCAGAGCAGGACTCCTAAAATGTACTGTGCAAAAAGAATTCCCCAGGGATCTTGATAAAAAGCAGAATTTGATTTTGAAGGTCTAGGGTGGCATCTGAAATTCTACTTTTCTAATAAGCTCCAAGTTATTGCCAAGGTTGAAGTTCCACTCATCATATTTTCAGTAGCAATGCAGCGAGCATTATCTAGGGTGCAGAGTCTGACTCAAAATTTCAAATCCAAAAACTCAGTCTTGTCAGTGACCTCAGAGATTTTAGTCATCTAGATATACTCACCTAAATTTAATCAAGCAAACAAACTGGCATAAGAATCCAGAATACTATTCTATAAGCCACCCTCTTCCTTATTAATAAATTAAAACCTAGCACAGAATATGTCATTTCTCTACATAAAGTCCTCTGTAGCCTCCTATTCCTCTCAGAGTAAAAGCCAGTGTACCTCATGATGGCTCTGAGGCTCTGCATGACCTGTCTCTCATTTATCCTCCTGAGCCCATCTGCTAAGACTCTCCCTGCTTACCCTCACACTCTCCTTTCTTGTTGCATTAGCTTCATAGCTATTGTTTGTAGAACACACCAGACATTCTCCTGATCGCCAACCTTTTTCTGTTTGTTTTGCCCACTCTTCTTTCCAACACCCACAGAGCTTCCTTTCCCCCTTGTTTCAGGACTTTGCTTAAAATGTACCTTCTTAGTGAGACTATCCTGCTCATTCCATTTTAAATTGCAACTCTTTATTTACCCTATACTCCAGATGTTCCCTTACTCAGATATAATTTTTCCATAATACTTATTTCTTAACATAGTATATACTTTACTAATGTGTTTATTAATTGTTATTACCTATATTCTCATGCTAGAATGCAAACTTCATGAGGGCAAGAATGTAGCACACTGCTTGAACATCATTCAGGTCATAGTAAGCTCTTAATACATGCTTTCTTGTTTGTTTGTTTGAATTCAACTAATTTATTTGAGAGGAAGAATTGTTGAATGGAAAGTTACTTTGAAAGAACAAGGGAGGTGGAAAGTGATTAAATACACTTAAGCAATGAGGTAGTAAGTCTAATAAAGCATCCCTGAACCTTACCATGTCTCTAAGAATCTGATTGTTTATTCTGTTGAAGTCAATATGTTTTTTGTTAACGAGTTTTGGAAGCCCTTTCCCAAAAACTTGTTTTCTCTCTTATTCTTTCTCCTTGATGGTTATATCCATTTCATTGAATCAATTTTTGTAATGTTAGCATCACAGATTTAGCTATTAATTGGAAGAATTTTATCTTTTTCAGATAGCTTAATAATTATTTGATATGATCCATTATAGCTGATTTAATTATCGAAATTCTTGGAGATATGGGGTCTTGTAGATGTCAAATAAAATCATTTGTATGACAGTATTTGAAAACATACAATGTTGAAAAGAACTAATGGTAGGAACTAAAGACATAGAACTCTGTGTAATCCTCTCAATTAAGAGAGAGAAAGGGGAACAAACAAAAATGAAAGAGTCCATGGTACATAAGGAAACTCCATATAGCAAATTTAGTGTCAAACTATTTCAACTGACCCATATTTAGTATTATATTAACTTATTTATTCCAATTTTTGAAATATCTAACATTTAAAGCATAAGAAAGGGAGCACATTGAGAAGAATGTTTAAGAAAATGGTTGAGAGAATTAGGATATGGGGTTGATATACAACTTTTCATAAGATAGGGAGGATGAGAATTAGATAAAGAATAGCATTGATTAATCAGGAATTTAGTACGTACCTTATATATTATGGATTGTATTAACGTAAAATAAAACAGAAATTTAAAAATCATATCAAAAATATAAAAATACTACAATATGGGAAAAAAGACCCATAAGCCTAAATTTCATGACAAAAAATCATATAGAACATTTCATATTTCCCCCAAATGATTTTATATATTTTTGGAATTAAATCTCTTTTATAATGTTTTTTCCTGAATATCCATCAACATACTCTATATTAAGAATTTCATTGAATTTTATTTTAGGACCAAAGCAACAATCAAAACTGCACTAGAAACAAATTCTTAGCAATAACATTAACCAAAATGATTAAAATAATTCCTTTTATACACTCAAAGCTAAAGGTAAATGTCAGTTTGTGTTTTAAATTACTTTCAATTTAAAACACGATTTTGAGACCAATTTGTATTGTTATTATCCTTATCATGGCTATAAAAGTAAGCTCAAACTAAAAAAAAAAAAAAAGAAAATTTGTGTTGAATAGTTTCCTAATGGTCTATAATATAGGCATTTTATTTTATATTTAAAGATTTGAAACTTAGATAATGTTATGTACTAGAAATTAAATTTTTCTCTTTCCTCTATCAAATTTTGAAAAGGTAAAAGTTACTATTATACTGGAAAATATATTTCCATTATGCCAAAATAAATTAATATCTATATAATATCATAAGGGAATTTGAGGTTCCATAAAATATTCAGAAAACTTATTTCCTACCCTTTTTACTATAGATGTCAAAGTACTAGTACCTGTCCTGGCCATACTCCAATTCCAGATTCACAGTCCTTGCTTCTTGCAATATAAAGGTCTTATACCATAAAATCATCAAATCCACCCCTTTACTCTAGCTAATTGTACTAGAGGAGAAAACCTGACGTATAGACTAGTCATCTCTGTGTCACTTGACAAGTAAAATTAAGCTGAGCCAATCCAATTCTCCAATTCAGAAATTTAAATTCAAAATCTAAGGAAGAATTGTCTAGTTAGAAGTAAGAGGAAAAAATAACATGTATAGACACATGATTAGGCAGAGTGTATGTCACATAGGAGCCAAACTAATGAGTAGGCAGAGCAAGTCAATTCACAGAGTGATAAAGCAGACACACAATGTCAGTGGAATCGTGTATCAGCAGAGGACTAGAGTAAAGATTGGTGAACTCTCTCTAGATTGCCTTCAGCCTGCATGAATCTAAAACTGTCCTCTTGCTCCAGACTCTCTTTGGCCTGTCCTACTATATCCTGTTTTCATAAATCTTTGTGAAAGGACTCTCATACATTCACATCCATCATTATAACAATATCTTCTACTTGAATTAGTTTGACTGTATCTCTGCTCGTTGCAATCAACAATGGATTTTATCTAAACGATACTTTTTTTTTTTAAGATTATATTTATTTATTTGAGAGAGAGAGAATGTGAGACAGAGAGCATGAGAGGGAGGAGGGTCAGAGGGAGAAGCAGACTCCCCGCCTAGCAGGGGGCCCGATGCGGGACTCCATCCCGGGACTCCAGGACCATGACCTGAGCCGAAGGCAGTCGCTTAACCAACTGAGCCACCCAGGCACCCTAAACTATACTTTTAAATACGTAGTGGCTTGATGGCCCCCCAAAAGATTGTCCACAGAAACTGTGCATGTGACTTTATTTGGGACAAGGGTCTTGCAGATGAATGAATTTAAAGATCTCAAGATGATATCATCCTGCATTATCCTGGTGGGCTTCCAATCTAATGACAATTGTTTTATAAGAGATAGAAGATAACAGACACAGAGGGGAAGGCCATGTGAAGACAGAGGCGGAGATTGGAGTGTTCAGCCACCAGGAACATTGGGGGTCACTACAAATTGGAAGAAGCAAGAAAGGATTCTGCTCTAGAGATTCTTCCCCTTGGAGGAAGTGCAGCCCTGTGGATAACTTGACTTTGAACTTCAGACCTCCAGAGTTGTGAGACAATACATTTCTGTTCTTTTAAGTCATCAAAATTTTGACAGTTTGTTATAGCAGCTCTAAGAAACTAATAGAAATACTAAGGATCCCCCCCCCACAGTGAGGAGCAGGTGTTTTCATTAAATATATTTTAGGTATATAAACTTTGCCTCTATTTCCTTAAATAGAATATTGTGGATGTAATTTAGGCATCTCTTAACTCTGGATAACCTTTATAAACTTTAATTTTATATTTTGTAAAGATAATGATTCTGTCAGTGACTGTAGTTGTTGATAGAGCTGTTGGTCCTTACTCCAAGTGACCCTGAGTTGCTAGATCTTTTTGAATTATTATTTCCCCTTTATGGCAGTATTTTTTAGTCTATTTATCTGCTCTTTAATTGTCATCATTTTATTTTCACTTGTTAAACAATATTCTAACATTTAAAAATCTTAATTTTATAACTTACTATGCATATTGATGCTTATATTTTGTAGAAATGCAGTGCTTTCAAGGGCTAGCATAGGTAGAAAACAAAAGCATTTTGTTTTTTAATTATTTCTGGGTTTGTTTTGTGAGGCTTGACACACTATATCTTATCTATAATATTTTGATTAGTTGTTTAGCATCCTTTATCTCAGTTCCCCTTTTTGTAAAGGGGATATGATTAACTACTTTATAGAGTTGTGAGAATTAAATCTATGAATATATGTGAGTATTTAGATCAGTGAAGTTTTATATTAAACATTTAATGCATGTCTCAAATTAACCAGTCAAACTCACTGTTATTTATAACTATTAATAATTAGTTACTACTTATTTTGGTTCTGTATATTTAACAATACTTCCATCACCTAAAAAACTTTACTTGCTTCTGACTTATGCACTGGAAAACAGCATAATTATGTTTTTATAGATAACATTTTAAGTGTTAGCAGATAGTTTCAGATTAGTAATCAAATGGTAGCAGAGTTTGCTCTAGTTGTCTAAATTTCGGTGCTTCTTTTATAGTACATAATTTTATTCCTGAGTCTTGTTTTCTTAAGGGAGCTATAAATACTCTGCTGTAATCCCTCAGCATGATGCATCCTCATGCAGGACAGAACCTAGTTATTACTTTTTTAGTTTTTTTCCTCTTTTGTTTATATTGAAGTGTAGTTGATATTTAACATTATATTAGCTTCAGGTGTACAACATAATGATTCAATATTTGTATACAGTAAGAAATAAACACCAAAAAAATAAATCTAGCTAACATCCATCACCATACATAATTACAGAATTTTTTTTCTTATGATAAGAACCTTTAAGATCTCTCTTTAGCATCTTTCAAATATGCAACACGGTATTATTAACTATGGTTGCCATGCTGTACATTACATTCCCATGACTTAATTACTTTTTATTTTATGAGTCTTTTTCAGTATTAAAAACTAACTTTGTTAATCTTCTCAACATCCTTCTCTGATGCACTCAATCCTAGATAAAGGCATCACTGGATTGTTTCTTCCCCAAATTCAAAATACAGAATTTATCTTCAACTTCTCTTTTTCCCTCAGCATGGCATCCAATTTGTTAACAATCCTTTCTACTCCAATTCCAAACCTCATACTTTTAGGCTCATTTCTACTTCAACTTCTATAGTTCAGGCCTTACTTTCCATAGCTTGAGATGTGGAAATGGCAATTTTATTTACCTTTTTCTATACTCTGTGTGTGTGTATGTGTGTGTGTAACTAAAGAGAAACAGCACAGAGATATTCCCAGCCTCATGTATGATACATTTATAAGGACAGAAGCTCTTGCTGCCTCTCACCTCCAATGTTTCATAAGGGTTGCCATTCCTTGATTCTCAAAAACCTTAGAATGATTATGACACAATGAAGTCTATAAAAATCATCAATCTCTTCAATTCTTATTTTAGATAATATTCCAGCCACTGACATCAGTCAAGTTCCTGTTACAGGTCCCAGATCAAGTGCTAAAGGAGAACATATCCTTCTTTTTGGAGTTTAGGTTCTTAGTACTCTTTCCAACATTAAAATTACATTACATATAATGATAAAAATCTAGAATTTTTATAGTTCAGCAATAATTTGGGTAAAATAGATTTTTATGGTAAGGAAAAGCATTTAAGAAATTTAAATACTATTTCTGTGTTGTAAACAAATGATACATAGATGGCAAATTCCAAATGATAAAGAGAGTGTATTTCAAGAGGCTATCTCTATATCATTTATACATGCATTAACTACATATCTATATGAATAATATGTATGTATAAGTACATATGTGGGTGTATGTGTGAATACATACAGAACCATATGCTTACACATATGTGGAATGCTTGGCACTGTTAGAATTTCTGTACCATTCCAACATCCTCTAGCAGAAGGTCGAATTTAGTAAGATAATCACCAACTAATTATATCAGGAATGACTACTAGTATTAGCAAGATAAATGTCACTGTCTTTTTATAGTCACCCTAAAGAATCTAATGATCCACAGTTAACTATCCAATCTGGCTATAATAGGGTGGACAATGAGGCTGTAAAGGGTGGAGGGTTGGTAAAGAAACTTGAGAGGCCCCAGGTGAGACTCTATGTAAACCAAAAGGTGTATTTCCTCATTTTCTGAGCAGGTACTTTTTTCCCTTGCTCTGACACTTTTAGGTGGAGTAAATATCCTTGGCAATTACACCCAAACATCTGTAGCCAAAAGAGGTAAGAGGGATATATTCTGTCATTGCATATTTTTCTGTGTTGTTGAGAGACACTGAGGGTACTAGAACTATCAGGAAATGGTCTTGGGCTCCAGGATTAGTGTGGCTGGGCCATCAGACACAACAGTCTAAATTCATGCATGTTCTCCAAAACTACTCCAACAAAACACCACTTGGCAGCTCTAGGCCTTGCTCTTGGAGGACAAAGACTAGATGAGTTTCCTGTTAGTATAAAAGACTAAGCTAAAATGGAAAGGCCATCCTCCCATTCGAACCACAGAATTGCTAGGGGAAAAACAAAAAGCCACTACCAGGAAAACACTGCACATATAAAAATATTTAGTCGATCTCCATAGTGAGAATAAAAATCCTGGTTGAAAAAAAAAACAAAAAATTAACTACACGTCAGAGCAGTGCAGGAGAACGGATGGCAACAGGCACACAGAACTGATAATCATCTAGCTATGTCCTCCACGTTTTCGGGGGTTGGAAGTCAGAAAGCAGCCCCATAGATTCAGGGATCTGGAATAGAGGTCCCTTCATAAGGCTGGTAACTGTGGAAATTGTACAGCCCATCAGTGGACCTAGAAAACTTTATGATTATGTTAGGGAATATATCACAGAAGTATGCCACCCGGCTGGGCCATGAGAGGAAAAACCTCTTGCTAGAAATCTGACCCATGTAACCATGCTTTTTCTAATAAATTCTGAATTTTAAGTACCTGTGAGTGGTAGAGCTTTGTGCCTAAACTCACATGGTTTTTGGCCTCCATTGCTACTACTAGGCTAGGGCTTGAGTTGTGTGCAGGTATAATTTGAGTGCACTTGACCTCGGCTATGTTTTGTGCCTCTTGCTTTCTGTTGTGGACTTTTCTACATGGAATACATGTGAGAACTTACTCAAGGAGCATTCTGACTCATCCGTTAAGTCTGAAAATTCAGTGGGATTAACACCATAAGGGGCCACCAATGACCATGAGAGGAAAAGCTAATATATAAATACTCTTTTATTTTCTTTATAAGCAAGTGTGCAAGATTTAGCAAATAAGAATACCAGACACCAATCATTTTAATTTCAGACAAAAATGAAATTTTACTATAAATAAATTGCATGCGATATTTGGGACTCACATGAAAAATGTTGTTTATCTGAAGTTCAAAGTTAATTGTGTGTTTTATATTTTATCTCCTGATCTCATTTGAGAGGGCAATTCTAAGACTCTAAATGGTTCCTTAGAGGATCCCCAATGGAGAAAGTCCCAGTTGCCCAGAGCAGTGGCCATTTGATAACACAATTTTTAATGCTCATCTGTCTCTAGTTTTATGCTGGTCAGTTCCTTCTTCCCATTCCTGAGGAAATAAAAAATAAAAGTTCCCCCAAAAAGCAACAGCACACAGAGATGGATTACTTTGAGAAAAACCATAAAAATTAACTGTTGAAAGCACACCCTCCAATGGGATTCTGGAACTAGATCACTCACTGGGAAGCAACAATTAGTACCCTATTGCTGGTGGGAAGTGGACTGGTGATTGCTACAGATTGAATGTTTGGGTGTCCACAAAATTTATATGTTGAAAACTTAATGCCCAAGTTGATAGTAATAAGCAAGGTGAGGCTTTGGGGAGGTATTTAGGTAATGAGAGCAGAACCCGCTTGAATAGGACTACTTCCCTTGCAGCTGAGGGCCCAGGGAGCTCCCTCTTCCCCTCTCTTATCTACAGATACAACAAGAAGTCTGTGACCCAGAAGAGAGTCCTCACCTGACCATGTTGACACCCTGATCTGGACTTCTAGCCTCTGGAAGTTTGAGAAATAAATTTCTATTATTTGTAAGCCACTCAGTCTGTGGTCTTTTATTATAGTATCCCAAATGGACTAAGACAGTGATAATCCCTGGCATCCAATTATAATAGAATTATTAAGATTCTTACATATATGGACTGGGATGAGCTACCAGAAGAAGGTGAAGTACTGAGTTTTGCACTGTCTGTCCAAGAACTGTGTAGGTAGCCAACTTTTGTGAATGGATTGAAAATCCAGTGTTTGTTAATAGCCTAAAAAAATGAAAAAAACAAACAAGCAAATAAAAAACTATAGGCCGACTCTTTATTCAGGGAATGCTATAAGAGATACTTGTGTCCTTATCAATATCTGTCATTGTTTCCATTGTTGCTATTTATGATGTGCCACAGTAGTCAAGTTTCATATTATCCCATAAGAAAAACCAATTTTCATCATTCCACTTATTGAAAAAGTTATTATTTCCTCTCTGGTTTGCATTGTGGCCTCTGTCATATGTTGTTTCCATATACATGGGGGCCTGCATCTGGGCTTTTTAGTCTATTCTGTTCTATTTGTTTTTCCCTAAAACCAATACTATACTGTTTCAATTGTTGTAGCTGAAGATTAAATCTTTTATCTGTAAAGAAAATGAATGCTTCCATGTTGTTCTTCAAGAGAAAATATTGGATATTCTTAAAAAAAACTTTTTTGAATTTTGGCTGTAATTGCATTGGATCTATAAATCAGTTTGGAAAAAATTTCATCTTCATTATATTACACTTTCCAATCCATAAGCATGTTTGTCTATTTAACTGCATCTTTTTAATGTTTTTCAATAAAGTTTTGCGATTTTTCCCATAGGGGACACCTACGTATCTTGTGAGATCTCTTTCTGGACAATTTTTATCTTTTTTTTATAGTATTGTAAACAGCATCATTCAAAATTTCATTTGTAAACTGCTTATTGCTAGTAGGTAGAAAATAAATAGATCTCTACATTGATTTTGTATCCAGCATCCTTGATAAACTTTCTTATTATTCTTTAATTTATCTATGGATCCTTGGAATTTGTCTGTACACAATCATATCATCTACAAATAATGACAGTTTTATTTATTCCCTGCAATTTCTTGTACTTCTAATTTTATTTTCTTGCCTTACTTTACTGCCTAGGATCTCCAGTGAAGTGCTGAATAGAAGCAGTGGAAGTAGGCATTCTTGTCATGTTCCTGACTTTTTCGATGGTCCATCAAAAGTATGTTTGCTGTAAGTTTTTCATAGACAATCATTATCAGATAATTTTCTAAGTTTTCTATGGATGTTTATCTTAAATATTTTGGATTTATCTAACCCTTTTCTGATGCTATCAATGTAATTATTTGGTTATTTTAATCTGCCAATTTATTGAATTACAGTAATTGTTTTCCTAATTTAAATAACCTTATAGTCAATATTATTTAAGTACCAAATCTATCCAAATAGAACTATAGATAAAATGCAAATCTAATAAAAAATTTCTGCAGCATTTTGGAGAAATTAGAACTATTTTTATAAAATGCATATAGGAAAGAACAAGGCAATTTTAATTGGAAATAAAATTATTTAAAAAAATGTATGTCTATAGTTTTCTAGAAGAGTCCAAAAAGTCATTTGAAAGCTTTTTTTTTTTTTTTTTTTTAATCTTTGGACTGAAGATGTTTTCTTCACCTGGGTGCTCATTCTCCACTCAACAGGGAAGGTGAGAAGGACAGGGGAATTAACACCCCAGTAGCAACTCTTAACCTACACTTCGGCCTTCCTGTAGAGTGTCCTCAGCTCACCTTCCCAGTGAACCACTTTCACCCAAATCCTTTTCTCATTATCTGCTCTGTGGGAGCACAAACTAAGATGTGCTTTGTTTTGGATTATTTTTTAGCAATCTTTTCCATTCCCCCCTTCTTATATTTCTTAAGGTTTTCAATAAATAACAACATGCTTACTTATTTCCTAAATAATTAATCTTTGCTTTCTTCCTAGAAATGTGTATAAACTAGAATAATGTAACTTGTATCCTTCTGGTGACGTAGCTGTTTCTATTGTTTTGTATTTTAATTCCATCAATTATTTTTTTCATATTTTTTCTTTATTTTTCAGCATTAATTTTAAGATCCAGCCACTTTACTTTTGTTACTATCTGACACTCCAGAGTGTGCTTTCAACACATTTTTTTTTTTACAGGTTTACTGAAGTATAATTGACAAAAAAATAAACCATACATATTTAAGCTTTAAGATTTGATATTTTCAGGCATCTATAAAATCATCATCACAGACAAGAAAGTGAGCATATTCATTGCCCTAAAAGTTTTCTTGTACCCTTGTGTAATTCTTCCCACTTGTTCCCTCATCTCTAGATAAACATAGATGTGCTCTCTCTCCCTATGGATTAATTTGTTCTTCTAGAGCTTTATATAAATGAAATCATATGTGTGTACTCTTCTTTGTCTTTTTCCACTCAGCATAAAATTGTGAGAACAATTCACATTGTGTATATAAGCAATTCATTTCAAAAATAATAAACTTTATTTTTAGAGAAATGTTAGGTTTATAGCAAAATTGAGCAGAAAGTACAGAAAACCCCAATACTTCTTACCCTTACATATGCACAGTCTCCCTCACTATCAATATCCCACTCCACAGTGCTATAATTTGATGTAATCCATAAACTATCATTATCACTCAAAGTCCATCATCTATATTAGGGTTCATTCATGGTGTTGTATATTCCATGAGTTGAACAAATGTATAATGACATGTATCTACTATTTTAGTATGATAAAGAATAGTTTCACTGTCTTAAAAATTCTCTGCTAATTGATCTCTCCCCCCTAACCTCTGGCAACCATGGATCCTTTCATTGCCTCTGCCTCTAGTTTTGTCTTTTCCAGAATGTCATATAGTTGAAGTCATATATTATGTAGCCTTTTCAGATCAGCTTTTCTTACTTAGTAGTAGGCATTTAAGTTTCTTCAGTGTCTTTTGATGCTTGGATAGCTCATTTCTTTTTAGCACTGAATAATATTCTATACTGTCTGCATGAACTAGTTCATTTGTCCATTAAAGGACATCTTGGTTGTTGCCAAATTTTGACAATTTTGAATAAAGCTGCTATAAACATCTGTGTGCAGGTATTTGTGTGGACATAAGTTTCCAATTTATTTGGGTAAATACCAAGGAGCATGACTGTATGGAAAAGAGTATCTTTAGTTTGTGAGACACTGCCCATCTGTCTTTCAAAATGGCTGCACCATCAGTACCTTCAGTTCTGGTGGGAAGGAGAACTTTTTTCTTCAATAATGTGAGGATTGGTGATCCATATTAGCAAGTGAAAAGTTGGGTTATTTTCATGGACACTCCCATCTGGAACCATGTAACAGTCAATAACCGCCTTTCAAATTTGGGAAAGGGAATGGGCCTGATCTCCCCATGGTTGGAAAGGAAAGTGGTAGGATAAATTGTCAGTAATCAAAGCAGAGCATAGCAAAGTAGAAAAGAAAATAGAAAAGAAACTAAAATAAAAGGCATTTCCATGGTGTCTATAGTTGGCTCTCTGTACAACTTGTTTATTTCTGATCATAGATTGTACCTACATCAGTACATCCTTTCAGTCACTTCAGGGCAAAATGATGCAACACTAATGTATGAAATTACTGTTTTGAAATTGTTTTTGTTTTACAAAAGGCATGCTGTAAAGATGAAATATCTTTTAGGCTTATTCTGCATATTTGAGGATCATAGGACATCAAATTATCAAATTTTTTAAGTGAGACAGAAAGTCCATTAAATATATCTTTAAAAGAAATCTACACACAAATGTACTTATTTACTATAAGCACATGCATTTTATATATATATACATATATATATATATATATATTTGATATAGATGTCAGAGATAAAGAGAAATTAGGTACTAGCAAGTTAAGTAGGGTTGACATGAGGACAACATTCCAATACTCAGGAAAGTAGTTTCTCAAATCTAAATTACCTCTAATTTCTAACAAAATTAAGTAACTCATTTCATCTTGTTTAGTTATTTAATTATCTGATAGAAATAAAAAGTCCGGGAGCGAGGCTGAATCAAAGCCAAGAAAGATTTATTTTTTTTTTTTACAGTGAGGCATACAACTTAGTGGTTAACAATAAAACATTTTAAGCCATATGCTACTTGTGGTTTTCTTTTAAGCTAGAAATTAGAATGTGCTAATTAGAGTGTGGGCTGCATATAAAAATATACCGCTTTATTGCAAACATACTTAGATAAGGACCTACATTTAATCCAAGTAGAAAAAAGAACTGTACTATAATTATCATACAATTCAATAAGTAATTCATCTTAGTCATTGTTAAAATTTTTGGATAAAAAACCAAATGCCTGGTTCACAAATCACTTAATCACATTTTATGTATACCTTTTGTAATATAATTTACCAATATTATATGATAATTTCATATTTGCCACTCTTAAATTTTCAGCACAAATCTATTTTGGGCTACTCAATATTATCTTCATATTGGAGATAATTCCATGAAAACAAAGCACAGAAGTCTAGTCCTTATCTTAAGGTATTACGATATTTTGGCTTACTTAGTAACCACTTGGTTTACCATTCATTTTTCTTTTTGCTGAAATTATATATTAACATGGATTTATCTTTGTATGAGGGAAAAACATTTCTTAGAATAGTATATTAATATAGTAAATCATATCTCAAATAGATATCATGTAATAGTAACCTTCTTGTTTACTTCTGGAAAATTAAGTGTTGGCAGAAAAGCACAGATAACTGTACTTAATACATGAACTAACATGTTGAAGTTTACTAAGAGTACAGTGGTCTTACTACTATTTTCAGCAGTGGTATAATTTTTCCTAGATTGTGAAAAAATTCTGACTATAAAAGGTGAAATTAAACATACACTGCAGAATTAAAGAGAACAAATATGAGATGAAAATTAAAAGAAACATTCAATTTAATAAAAAACTTTTTATAAAAGTGTTAAGGGAAAATATTTTAAATTACTATGAAAACTTTAGGCCTTCTAAAGGAAAGGGAAAAAGCAGAAATCAGAGTCCAGAGAGGCAATTTTACCTGGCTTTAAAAATGGAATAAGCCTTAAAATGATTTAATTTCTTTACCCTTTTGCACTTCTTATTTCTATATGCATTTCATACATCTCATTTTTTTTTACTGCTCCAATTCTTGGAACCTTAGAAGTGGGTTATAAAAGGAGTCAGGGTACAGGAATGCTACATGAATATTGGATTGAATGAGGAAAGGGATTCCTAGTGAAATGGAGTTGGTTACCTTGCTGTATTTTCAGAAAGATTTCTTCCTCTTCCTCTCTCTTTCATAACTATCTTCAATCACCATTCCTGTAAAATATCCATGCATTTTCCTGCTCAGTAAAAACTTCTTTAATCTTAGTCTGTTTTGATGTCATTGTTGCTTTCCCATAACTGTGTTCATAAACATGTCTGTTTAAGTTCAAAGAGCTTATTTTTTTTTTAACATACAATGTTTTCTTAGGAATTCAAATTAGCTTAGAATATGAAAATTAAGTTAGTCCTTCATCTAATTCAGGCAATAGCACATTCCTTTTAATTCTCTCTCTTATCATTGACTGGAAATTAACTACAGAAGGACCTAGATAATACATTATTAGATTCCTACCCAAAACAACTTGTAAGGAAATATATGTCTTTTATTCTGCCAAGGATTTACCATGTCATTTGTTGGAAAGCCATGTGTTGACATTGATCTTAATTGATTCCCATCAAATGACATATCTTCTTGACATAAGATTGAGTATGGCCATCACCAATCATCATCACTCTAAATATTGATGTAGCATTGCTTTGCATTGGAGTTTAAAATTAAAGTAAATATACAAGATGTGAAATAGAAGCAGTATGAGCCAAATACAAGTTACTAAAGAATTCTGTGACTGAGAACAAATATGACATACAGAACTGAGTGACATCTTTCATTAAAATTCTAAGAACAGTTATTTTATTTCCAAGGCTAAAAAGCAGTTTCCTACTGTTCCAAGCTGGTAAATTTCCATGGTGAACACTGAGGAGTTAAAGGCAGATACTATTAAGTTAATGATGACAAATGCATTCTAATTTTTAGCAGTTATCTTTATTTTTTTTAAGATTTTATTTATTTATTTATTTATTTATTTATTTATTTATTTATTTATTTGAGAGAGAGAGAGAGAGAGAGAGACAGCCTGAGAGGGGAGAGGGTCAGAGGGAGAAGCAGACTCCCTGCCGAGCAGGGAGCCCAATGCGGGACTCGATCCCGGGACTCCAGGATCATGACCTGAGCCGAAGGCAGTCGCTTAACCAACTGAGCCACCCAGGCGCCCTTTAGCAGTTATCTTTAAATAAGTTAATGACCCTATTGATTGTCTTATCATTTCTAATAATGTTTACTTATATGGAAAAAGTATGTTTCTATAATGTCTTATAGAAAAGAAAAAATGAGGGAGAGAAAAATCTATGTAGCATCTCTCTCCTAAACAATAGGTGATTATATTCCAACTCATTTTTACTTCCAAAGAGATACTGAATTTGGGAGCCTATAAATATACTCTGAGGTATCGTAGCAGGCTTGCTTGTTGTACCAAGAAAATATCCCATGCAACATCTTCTAGGTAAGAAAGATGAGACAGGAAGTTCTGGAGGAAAAAAAATGACCTTTTTATCCTCCAACTCTTTGTTCTTCTCTATAATCAATATGGTCTAAAATCAAAGACAAAAATCCATATTTTTCTTCATAAAGCATATTTTATATGGAGTATAGGATGTAATGACAACAATAAGACCTATTGACTTTTAGCTGAATTGAACTCTCATACTTAAGCCTATTTAATCCTTCAACACCTGTTATTATGCCTGTATTTCATATAAAACATATTCTTCATTGAAGTTAATTAATTTCCCCAAATCACAAATTTAATAAATATTAAAGCTACATTTCAAACCCAAGGCAACTTAACATAAAAGCCTGTGCTCATTACCATGCTATTTAGTCTCCTAAGAGCTTATATAATAGTGCAACTCCATGGTTCCACAGAAATAAATAGCATTTACACTTAAGTACCAAATTGCATTCCACCAAAAAATATAAAAATAAAAAATAAATAAAGGTGCTCAAACATATTGGCAAATATATAGAAATTTTTTTTTTCTTATTTAAAGAAAAAATGAGGTTTGGAATGGTTAAGTACCTTGCCCAAGGTCACACAGCAAGTGCCTAGCAAGACTTAAATGAAAATATAAAAGTAATTTATACATATCTAACAGTGAATATTATAATTTATAATACACACACTATTTGAATGTGTCTTTCCTGCTGGGGGCATTTGATTAAAAAAAGACAAGGGTAAGTATAATCAAATTATCTATTTAAACTACCTTGCCCTAGAGAGTATATAGATTTAATAACCTAATAGCTGGTCCAGTGGAAAAATAGGATCTATGAATTTTATAATGGAGAACTGTTGCTGTTTTATTTTATACTCTTCAGTGAAAAAGGCAGAAGTGGAAACAGAAATAAAAAAATAAATAGTAACAGTGTAATTGCCTACTGATATTTCTGTAGAAGTCATTCATTAGTCCTTTTAAGAAATCACATATGAATCTCTTAGAATAGAACTATATCCTAATATTCCCATCAGAGGAAAAGATTAACCTTTGCCTTATAGGATTTTACTGTGGGCAAACCACAACTAGCAGAGAGTCTGGCAGAAAATAAGTAGCAATGTATTTATAAATAGAATTTTACTTTATTTCGTGTCTTCAGGTTTATTTATTTGATGTCTCTGGTCATATATGAATGGTATTTGCTCAGCAGCATCTGTTTTTTTGTGTGTGTGTGTTGAAGAAAATATCCTTTTATCAGTTTTCCTTTCTTTATTCCCCTGGAACATAGAAAAACAATAGACCCTATTTTTCTGTATTAGAATTCTTTAAACTTCTGATTTTGCATCTACCAAACTCTTTCTTGTGTTATATAGGTAATTCTTATACCTCTTTTGGAAAGTTATCCTACCATTCTCTAAATATTCTTATGGTTTGGTCTTAGCCCTATGGCTCTCAACAATTTTAAATGGTATGTACTTTCATTTAAGTGATTTCATCCATATTAAAAGGAGATATATTACACTAAGAATTCTAAATATTTAATAAATGCTTTATTTCCCCTGGAAAAGTATGACACATTAGGTTGGTTAAAAATAAATCAAGTTGAATGACATCCCTACTACCACAGTAAAATTGAAAATTATTTATTCCATATATACCAACAATATTCTTCAAATGAATCACTTAAATGGTGGCAAATCAAAGATGTCACATAAATAAGTTTCTTATTTATATCCTTACGAAATGCAACACTAAAATAGTAGTAAGTTAAAGATGTCACAGAATTATGTTTCTTGTTTATATCTTTACCCAGAGCAAGGCTGCAAATCACAATATCAGCTGTTTCAAGTGGTCAACATTTTGGGAAAATACATAGCATTAGAAAGGAATCCTGGGACAAAAGATAACCACAGGAATCATTCCTGGCAGCGGCAGATATGACATGGAGCTCAAGCTTCAGTTGTGTTTACATGATCATATATTCCTAACAAATAACTACCAAAAACATACTTGCAGTTTACAATGTATGATACTTTTTGGATTGTTTTCTTAAAGAATACTCTCAAGTTGTACAAAATTCAACCCCACAAATTCTGGTTCTATACTTGACTCCTTGACATAAACTTGAAGATGTGTAAATAGGGCACATGAGGTCAAAGAACAGACAAAAGAATGAAGAAAAGATAAATAGAGTCTCAGAAAATTGTGCGACACCATTTGCACACCAACACATACATATTGGGAATACCAGAGGAGAGGAGAGAGAAAAAGAAGAAAGAAAAATAATGAAAATCTTCCTAAATTTATTTAAAAAACCAGTAATGGATGAGAAGACATATTTTTAAGATGGCAAATGCCCAAATTGATCTATGTATTTAACCCAATCCCTATCAGAATCCCAGCTGGCTTCTTTGTAGAAATTGACAAGCTGTTCCTAAAATTTATATGGAAATGCAAGGGACCCAGAATATCCAAAACAATCTTGAAAAAGAACAGTTTGGAGGACTGACACTTCCTGATGTTAAAACTCACTACAAAACAGTAATTTAAAACAGTGTGGTATTGGCATGAGGTATTGGCATGATTGATCAACAGGATAGAAGTGAGACTCCAGAAATAACTCTTGGCTTTATGGTCAACTGATTTTTAACAAACATACCAAGATCATTCAATGAGGAAACAATAGAGCTTTCCGTAAATGGTAATGGGAACAACTGGATAACCATAAATAAAATGATAAAGTTGGACCTTAATTTATACTATATACAAAATTCCTCAAAATGTATCATGAGTAAATGTAAGAGCTAAAAGTATAAAACATTTAGAAAAAAAAAAAAACAAGTATAAATCTTCAAGATCTCAAATTTGGCAATGGATTCTTAGATATAACACCAAAAGCATGAGGAAAAAAAAATAAATAAATGGGACTTCATGAAAATTAAAATCTTTTGTGCTTCAAAAGACACTATCAGGAACATGAAAGAGCAACCCCACAGAATGAGGAAAATAATTACAAATTATATATCTAATAAGGGACCTGTATCCAGAATATATATGGAATGTTTACAACTCAACCATAAAAAGATGAAGAGCCCAATTAAAAAATGGTTAATAAATTTTAGTGGACATTTATCCAATGATAATATGCAAATAGATAATAAACACAAGAAAAGGTACTCAGTATCATTAATTATCAGGGAAATCAGAATCAAAGCCATGGTGAGGTACCACTTCACAATCACTAGAATGACTATGATAAAAGAAAAGTCAGATAATGACAAACATTGGTGAGGATATGGAGAAATTGGGACACTCATATACTGCTGGTGGCAAGATAAAAGGGAGTGACAACTTTGGAAAACAGTCTGGCAATTCCTCAAGCAATCAAACATAGGGTTATCCCAATAATTCCACTCTGAGGTATATACCTAAGAAATATTAAAACACATGTCTGTGCTAAACTTGTACAGCAGCATTATACATAACAGCTAAATGTGGAAACAATCCAATTTCCATCAAGTGATGAATGGATAAACAAAAGGGGGTGTCATAGCCTACTTAGGCAGCCATAAATATATATATATATATATATATATATATATATACATATAGCTTGCAGACAACCACCTTCCTACTGTGTGTTCAAATGGCCTCTGTGCATGCCCTTGGCGAGAAATCTCTCTCTTTTAATTTTTTTAAGATTTTATTTATTTATTTGAGAGAGTGAGAGAGAGGGAGTACAAAGGGGAGGGAGGAACAGAGGGAGAGGAAGAAGCAGACTCTCTGTTGAGCAGGGAGCCCATGCAGGGGATGCAGGGGACTGGATGTGGGGACCGGCTGTGGGGGACCTGATGTGGGGCCAGATACAGGCTGGGTGCGGGCCTCAATCCCTGCACTCCGGGATCATGACCTGAGCCGAAGGCAGACACCCAATCGACTGAGCCCCCCAGGCACCCCTCTCTTTTACTCTTCTTATAGAACTACCAATCCTATCAGATTAGGATACCACTTTTATAACCTCGGTTAACCTTAATTATCTCTGAAAAGTCCTGTCTCCAAGCATGGTCACATTGGGGATTAGGTTAAACATATGGACAATTGAGTCCATAGCAGTGATGCTTAGCCATAAAAAAAGAGATGAAGCACTATTATGTGCTACAACATGAATGAACTTTGAAAGCATTATGCTAGGTGAAAGAAAGTGGTCACAAAAGATCATATCTGATTTCATTTTTTATGAAATGTCTGGTATGGGCAAATATATAGAGATAGTAGATTAGCAGTTGCTAGGACTTGCGAGGTAGAGATGAAGGGGACAGGTGTCAAAGGAATGAGAAGGTGGGAAGCAAGCAATAGCTAAAGTGTACATGGTTGCCTTTTGATGTGCTGAAATGTTCTAAAGATGACTATCATGATTGTACATATCTGTGAATATACTAAAAAATAATGGATTATACACTTGGAATACATAAATTGTGTAAAATGGGAATTATATCTCAGTAATGCTACTATATAAATGAGATGGTGTATTTCCCAAAATATTTCCTTAAGCCACGCTCTCACCTTACCCCAGGCTATCCCTGATCTTTCTTACATTATAAGATTGGATTTGTATTTTCTAGAATGTCATAAGCATGAAACCATAGTGGATGTACTCTTTTGTTTCTAGCTTCTTTTGTTCAGTATAATGTGTTTGAGGTTCATCCATACTTTGTGCATTGCTAGTTGCTGTTTCTTGTTGCTGAACAGTATTACACTGATGGTTATACTACGTTTGTTTGCCCATTATCTTTTGATTTTAGTTTGGGAATTTTATTAATAAATCTACTCTGAACATTTGTGTGCAAAACTTTGTGTGGACATGTGTTTTCATTTCTCTCGGTAAATACTTAGAAGAGTAACTGTTGAATTCTATGTTAAGTACACTAGTCAATACAATCAGCAATAAACTATCTGCTATTTGCTATGTGCCAGTCATTGTTTTAATCTCTCTATATGTATTAATTCATTTAATCCTCACATAGCCTGGGGCACAGTGTCCAATAGCAATGCTTTGTTATATATTATTTAATATATATGTATACAGTAAAGTTATAAGATATTTTAATAATTTATCTGGTGTTATATTCTTAGCCCAATTTGTACCTGAGGAACCTGAAACAGTTTCTTCATAGCAATGCCTGTTATTATACAAAGATTGCTATCATATAAACTCACATGGTAAAATTTCAAGATGTTTTGACATAATCTATTTTTAGTTTTTTTAATTTAATTTTATTATGTTATGTTAGTCACCATACATTACATCATTAGTTTTTTTTTTTTTTTTTTTAAGATTTTATTTATTTATTTGACAGAGAGAGAGATAGCTAGAGCAGGAACACAAGCAGGGGGAGTGGGAGAGGGAGAGGCAGGCTTCCTGCTGAGCAGGGAGCCCGATGCGGGACTCGATCCCAGGACCCCAGGATCATGACCTGAGCTGAAGGCAGACGCTTAACGACTGAGCCACCCAGGCGCCCACATCATTAGTTTTTGATGTAGTGTTCCATGATTCATTGTTTGCGTATAACACCCAGTGCTCCATGCAGCATGTGCTCTAATATTGGTTTTTATCAAGAACAGAAATCCAAACCTTTTCTTCATGTGAGATGATCACTGGAAAAAAAATGCTTAAAACATGAGGACAAATTTCATTTATAATTGTGAAACTGGAAAATAAATTTTGATCACCTCAGTGTTGTCTCTTATGGAACTTAATTTATAAGTCATTCCTCTTTTTTCTATCTACAGTGTGTCCTTCTTCATTAATTCCTCTTTATCAGGTTACTAACATAATTAATAATAATAATACTGCTTACATTTAATTTTGTCTCTACAGCAGTGTACACCAAATTATCATCATTTAATTTTTTATTCTTATTGTTAAGATTTCAAAAAAGGATCATGATTTTGCACTCTGAATCTCGCAATTGTTGATGTTCAGGACCTAATCTGTCAATTGTTGCTGTTCGCTACAATGCCGGGGAGAGTGAGCTCTGCAAGAGCTCACTGGTGCTATCCTCCACTATGACCCCCATCTTGCATTTCTACATACTTAAGAATTCTAAAGAGTTCTGTTTCTAACACTCATTTCTTCTGCCTAGATTCCATAGTTAATTATATTTATTTCCAAAGTGTTATTTAATCATAATTATACTCAAAACATTGCCAGATATATTATTGGATGCTTACTTTAAGACACAGGCTGTATTTCCCCTGCCTAATTAACATCTCCACCTAAATGTCTAGCTGATCATTCAAACTCAGTGCATCAAAAAACTAATTTCCTCCATTTGGCCCACTTCTCAGTCAAACATTATTGATGTTAATGATGATGATGAAGATGCTGATACTGACAATGATGAAGACTCAAAACAGATCTGCCATTCCTTCTAGATCTTCTCTTTAATTAGCAGTGTTACCATCTATTCATTTACTAAGTCCTGTGTATTTCTCTAGTCTGTGTCATTTCTTCTTCTCAGATATTCCCTTATTAGTGCCCTGTTTTATCTTGTTCCTGGAATAATAACTTTAACTGATATTCACAAACAACCCTTTTCCTCTCTGTATAATTCTCCAGACAGCCACTAATACAGCATTAAAACCAAACCCTATTTTGTCATACTTTTCTTGAAATGGTTTACTGTTTCCTTCAATATAAAAACCAAAGCTCTTGTCTTAGATTATGAGAGCCAAACTACATTCGTAACTTCTTATCCCATGCTTCCTCCTGCCACACAAAATTATAGACCACATGATAGCATATAAGGCCTTCAGTAAAACTGATGATGTACATGCTTTCTCTTTGTAGGCACTTTTGTGCCCCTTGTAGACCTGATGAAGAACTACTTAAGAGTTCTCTTATCTGCCATACTGCAGACATTCAACAAATATTCACTGATGCAAAAATATTAAAATTAGATATTTTCCATATTTTCTATAAAGTTCTGGCAGCCATAGAGCTGCACCACACAAAACTCCCTTCAAGAGATAACCTGCCACATAGACTGAAATTAGCCAAGAGCCTCCGGCTGAAGTACTTTAGGAATCTACCACAGCACTTGAGGTAAGACCACCCTTCCCTGAGTGTTTTCTACTCAATGATGACACACAGCAAACATACCAGTGCCTGGACATTTTGCCCACTACAGGACACTCATAGACAACCTTTGCCTTGGAGCAATCTGTTGGGGTTGGTTGCAGCCTTCTCAGAGCTACACTGAAGTATGAACTCTCCCATCCAATATTCCTTTCTTTCTCCTCTGCTTTCAGAGAAGTCAGATCACCATCAGTATCTGAAGTTCTCTCTGACTACTCCTGCTCCTTCTACTCCTTAACATTCACCAGTGTTATCCCCAGTACACTCTTGGGCTTCTAACTTAACTTTATCTTGCTATTTACTTTTGTGAGGTCCCAGACTGACACAAAAGCCTTTCTTGATTTCCAAATCAAACATGAGTAAACCTGAAGGACATTATTCTAAGTGAAATAAGCCAATCACAGAAAAATAAATACTGTATGATTCCATTCATGTGAGGTATCTAAAATAGTCATAGAAGCAGAGAATAGAAGGGTGCTTGGTAAGAGTTAGGAAGAGGAGGATTGTGGTTCAATGGTTGTAGAATTTTCAGTCATGCAAGATGAAAAAGTCTAGAGATGTGTAAAACATGTATGTAGTTAACAATGCTGTGCTGTACACTTGAAAATTTGTCAACAGGTTAGATTTCATGCTATGTGCTTTTATTCCTGCAATAATAAGTTAAAAAAAAAAACAGTTCTCATACTCATAGAATTTTGTACATAACATTAATTTTCCAAATTACATTCTAAATATTTATGTTGCTCTTTTCACTAGAATATGAGCTATGTCATCAGTTGCATGAATAAAATTTTATTAAATGAATTTATTCATTCATTTATTCATTCATGATTTTAAATTTATCATGAAAATGCATTATACCCACACACAGATTTTTTTTTTTTGCATACACACACACACACACACACATACACAAATCTGGTTAAAATCACATTTAACTTTTCATTCAGGGACATTTTCTGAAACATCTGCCATTTTCATATTCCAAAAATAAATATCACATAGATTGTGCTTTGAGCATGCCACAGTGCTCATTGAAATTTATTATTTTGGGCTGAAAATAATTCTCCCATCTCTCATTTTCAAGTCAGAGGATAATTATAACTATTCCCTTAAACCACACAGAGAACAAATATACTGAGATTAACAAAGTTAAAAATGAACTCAAAAAGTGCTAAAAAGTAGAGGATAGCTAGTATAGCTTTAAACTCTTGACCAATTTTACTAGCCATGTGGAGAAACTGAAGCATTTAATGAATGGAATTTACAAGTCATACTAGAAACAAAAGGGACAAAGCTAAACTAAGAACACATGAGCTTGCAAAATGTTGAGATCTCAATAAAGTTGTAGTTTTAGTATGAATGCTCTTTGTACAATAGACTACTTTCTAAAACTCGAATTCTAACTGCAAATGTGTATGTATTAAATTAATTTGCTCATTGTTATAATTCCTAAAATAAGTTCTTATGGAACTGCATTAATTTCAAATTAAAATAAAATCAACTAAGAATGACAATATTCACTTCAAAAGACTGCCTATTTTTGATAATGTATGATTCATTTGCATTTCAATTTCTCAGCTTAAACCTTAAATAAATGTTATTTAAATTTACTCTCACTGTGTCTTGTTTACATAATCACAACAGACACAATGATACCACACCACATAGTTTGTGTGATGTGGTATTACTTTTAACAGTAGGTGTGAGAATCGTTACCACATTTTAACTAAGAAATTCTGTGACTCTGCTGATGTTTTTCAATTTATCAACACAATTTTTTATGTGACCCCTGTTTATCAAGTAGTAGAGGGAATACAAACAATATAGAAGAACATTATATATCCTTAATGAAATTGCAAACTAAATGAAAGGAGAACAAAATTATGTATCAGACAAAATGACCATAATAAAAATTGGAGCAAAAAAAATGAGAACAATATATCCTAAAATGAATATGATCTACAGATACAAATGCTTTATTCAGTAGAGAAAACATTGTTGTGCAACCTCTGGAAACATATGATAAATTTGTGGCCTGGATTAAGACTATCTAGATAGAATTAATAGAAGTTAGAAGGAACAATAGAAAAAGTAAGATGGAAATAAGAATTGTGATATTATGTGTGAAAATAAAGGAAAAAGTAAAGACTAAAAGTATGGTTTAAAGCACTGGGCTTTAAGATAAAGAATTATATTTATCAGAATGAAAATGGGACAAAATTTAAAGGGAAGCGCAAAATTTGGAGGAAAAGATATTTAACAAGGTTACTATATATGTGAAATGTAAAGATACATTTAGAAATCAATTAAAAAATATAAACTCCCTAACAAAAGAGCAAAAACTATCAATAAAGCATTCACAGAAAAAAATGTTCAAATTGATAGGAAAGTATGCTAAATACTTAGCTTTACAAGTTTTGGGGAGCAAAACCACAGCCCTCCCCCACAGCATCCACATTATAATTGCTGAAGCCTGTGCATTATGTTGTGTGGTGAAGAGCAATCCACCTTGTTACTCCAAAATATACCCTATAGTAGGATAAGGCTTATTTCAAAAACAGGTATTTTTTTTTTCAGAATATATATTTATTTTGAAATATTTATTTCAAAAACAAGGTATATTTCAAAACGTACCCTATATTAGGATAAGGATTATTTCAAAAACAGCAGGTACAAGGAGAGCACTCTGAGCCCCCATCTTCTTCCCGAAAGCAGGATATAGAACTACCATGTGAAAGATGGCCTCCCTATTCCAGGAGGAAAGAGACATTATCACCAGAGATGGGGAGAAATGACCAAGAAAATTCTGCACAAACACACCTTGTTAAAATAACTTTTATCTACCTTTAGTCTCTCCATATCTTTAATTGTTTTTCCACAACTGCCTCTCTTTGTTCGGCCTAATATATAAGCACTTAGTTCTGCCTCTTCTTTGAGTTTTTGTTTCCCATGTTACATGATACTTATGCTGAATAACGTATATGCTTCTCTTCTAGTAGCCAGTCTTATGTCAGCTTAATTCTCAGGCCCAGCCAAAGATGCTAAGAGGTTAGAGGTAAAGTTTTGCCTCCACTCCAATGGCAAGGAGAAGCTAAGGTTCCTAATTAGCTGACCTTAAAGTAAGATTACCCTGGGTTCTGTGAGTGGACCCAATGCAATCGTAAGGGTCTTTAAAAGACGAAAGAGAAAGGCAGAGAGTCAGAGTGATGTGCTCTCAGAGAGACTGAAAGGATTTGAGGGTGGAAGTGTACATGAGGCTGGCAAAGTGGGTAGTGTTTAGAACCGGAAAAGGCAAAGAAACCGATTCTCTTCTACCTGGAGCCTCCAGAGGAGTGCAGCCCTTTGGCGTCTTGATTTAAGCCTGTTGAGACCTATTTCAAAACTTCTGACTGCTAGAATTATAAGATAGTAACTTTCTACTATCTTAAGCTTTCAAATCTGTGGCAATTTGTTACAGCCGCAACAGGAGACACAAGTAATCGAATGAAATCAAATTAAAACATTGATCAGATAAATTTTCTCAGTTTGGCAAGGATAAAATATATAGCCCACTGTGTACATTGGAAAAGCCATATTCTCATGTGTTACGATTGCATGTATAAGGACTGCTTGGTACAAACATTCTGGAAGACAATTTTGCAGTGCATCTCAAAAGATTTAAGAATGCTGTTTCTTTTAAATATTGACTCATTAATTCTGATAGAAAGCTTTTTTCCTATTAGACAACACTGAGCATTAACACTTTCACAGATATTGTTGATCTTATGAAAGAAAATAAGGCATTGGTTTAACCAAATCATGAAATATTGTGCACTCATTAAAATTTATTGTTGTTTTTGTTTGTTTGTTTTTAAGAATTGCTAGTAATATAGAATAGCAGACCCTAGTTCTTCACCCACCCTCTTGGACTTTACCACTTTTCCACACCAGTATCTGCATTACAGCCTGAAGCTTCTCTCTGAAACCAAGAGGGTCTCTCTTATTTATAGTTTATTTATAGAGCTTGTGTGGGTAAGAATTTCACTTGAAATGCCATTGCTCCAGGGATTTGGGGAAGCATTTTAAAAGGAGAGGAGATGTGAAAATGCCTCCTCTTTGTCTTCAGGTCCCCCCGATCTAGAAGATATCAGAGCTCAGTGAAAAAGTTGGAGTCAACCCACTCCTCAAAGTTCATAGTTTTGAGAAAAGTTGACACTCTTCTTAGATAATTGAATCTTTAATTCATACAGATAGATTTAGGCATCTTTACTTTGTAGAAACAAAGGAATCCTTTGTAAGTGTCACAGGCTCATAAATCACATTTGCAATTTAAGAGTCCCTAAAATTGTAATTAATTGTATGAGAAAAACCTGTGATAGAAAGAGTTGTGAAAAAAGGAGTTTATAAATGTGTTTATTGACCTTTATGAGGCTTAATTTTTCTCCTGGCTAAAAAAGATTTCTCCTATGAAAGAGACAAAATACTAAATGTGACAAAATTAACATTAATTCAACAACTCAACAAAAATTTACTGAGTATCCATGATGTGCCAGTTATTGTTCCATTGGTCTTAGACATAGTAGTATACAAAACAAAAACCTTCGCCTAATACAGTTTGCTCTCTGGCATAAAATAAATAAATAAATATAAATCATAAAATTCCATAGCTTGTTATGTGGATCATTTAAAAATCTATGATTTCTTTGTGAATGAGGGTTAATTACTTTGGAGCGATATAATTACTATATGTGTCTGGTCTATACCTACAAGTATTAGAGCGGCAATTGTTTTACACTGGTCCGGGGGACCTGTTTTTTGTTGGTTTGCTTTTTTTTTTTTTTTAAATGTCAATTGAAAAATAATTTATGTTGTGTTGTTTAGGTGTGATTCCATTTGCTTCAATGAGAGGAGAGTGGAAATATATATCTTAGTCCACCGTATATTTCTGCCAGAACAAATTTATTTCAAACTGGTTAGTGCTAGGACACCTGACAAACATAGACACAGGAAATCAAGTAGTGGTAAGGGTTTCCAAGGTAGCCAGTGGTTCACAGGGGATAAGAATGCCATGCTAGCAGCTGAGCAGAGGACAAATTCTAAAAATATAATAAAGAATTTGGCTGGGTTTGCTGAGAATTGCAAATAATTTCCAAAATGTCATCTATAAAAGTAAAACCAGAAGAGAACTAGATAATTGCTACAAGTGAAAGGAATATTCAACAATTATTTTGAATGTCTACCAGCTGTTGTGCCTCATCCTAGGTCTTGGCGTGGAGTGGGGGATAAAGTAGACCAGACTTAGTTTCTTCTTGTTAAGTCCATATTCTACTGGGGAATAGTCACATTCAAGAAACATACACATATAAATAATAGTAAAGATTATTTTAAGTGCTTTGAAGAAAAAAAACATAGTATTATGAGAAAACTCGATGGAATGATTTAATGTATTTTGGGAATAAAAGAAAGCACCTTTCCCTCACTGAAATTTAAGCTGAGACTTGAAGCACTAGCAAAAGGAAGGCTCACAGGAGTGGAAAGATATTAGAAAATAATAGATGGGTGGTGTTACCTTCACCATAGTGAGCATGGGAAAGCGAAATGTGAGGAGGCAGAATGAACAGCTCTCAGATTCAGGGACTTATAAGTCATTCTAATAATTTTGTACTTTATCCTAGGAACAAGAAGAACCAGTGAAGAATTTTAAGCAAACAGAAGAGAACACATCAAACTTGTAAGTTTTACAAAGTTTATATTGGCCTTCTATGGCAGCAATCAGAGGATGGGAGCACTGAGGGGATAGGCAATAGTACAACTGAAAGACAATGTTGGTTTAAACGTGAGAGGTGGCCATGGAAATGGAGAGTAATGCAGAATATATATATATATATATATACACACATATACATGTATATATATATACACATGTATATATATATACACACATCACATGTGACTGGATGAATCAGCAGAGTGGGTGATATAGAAGATGAAACAAAGAGAAATGTTAAAAATAGGTCTGTTTCCCAGTCAACCCCTAGTGAATCAGAGCAGAACTTGAGAGGCGAAAAGACGATAGAATTCAGTGATGCACACAAGAATAGGTAACAATTTGCCCCAAGTTTCCTTGATGAACAACTTGGACTGACCATATTAAACTACATTAAACTGTTTTTCTTACTTGGTATCAAGTGGTTGTACTAATAAATTATAATTTGGCATCAAATATAAGACATAGAGATTCACAAGTACACATACGTGTATATATAAGAAATACAGCTTAAGTGCCTTAAAAATATCACTGCCTACTAACTGATGAGATACAGTCCTTTTGAGCAAAAGTCAGAAACGTTTCTGTAAAGGACCAGCGAGTAAATGTTTTCAGCTTTAGGTACAGAGTCTCTGTTACAACTACTCAACACTGTTACTATAGTACAAAATTAGCCACAGTCGGTATTTAAATAAATGGTCATGGGCAGAAATGGCCTGGCTGCAGGTTGCCAAACCATAGAACTTTTAAATAAACATAGGATGGACTAGAAGTAAGAAACATTACTATTGGGGTCTAAAGTGTCCTTCTTTATTAAAAGAATTTGAAAAGTAGTAGAAAGTTAGTATGGTAGTTTAAGAGAGATTTATTAAATATATGAGTGTGAATTATTCCTGGATCAATGTTATTTTAAAGTGAATTTCCTATGACAAGAAGTTTGACAATTTTGATACTGAAGTTTTTCATACTTTTCTACGGTATTACTATTGCTATGTGTTGTGATATATGATTGTCAAAATAACAAACAAATGAAAAAGTGTGAAAAATTGAAATGACAAGATTGTTGAAGTAGCTTTAACATGGTGATGTGCTGAACTCTAAGGGCTGAGATATACTGTGAGTTTTGATAGAGTGAAATTAAATCGATATCAGAAAGTGACCAATGTGTCTGACTACCCAATGTGCCTAGCATGCAACACTAAAATTCTTGTAGCACAAATAAGAGAATTGTCAGTGTGGCTGTCAGAGACAAAAAGAGGAAAAGAGAAAATCAGTTACAGATTTGCTAATTCTGAGAACGGCACAAGATGTACACTCCCAAAAAAGATTGTCTATGTTTGGCATTTTTATCTACTAGTACTACATAATGCAACTGAATCAATCGCATCTATCTGGTACTTTATTTGAGCAATTTGATACACATATATAAACAATTACACATATACATGCATGTATATATATTCAAACTTTATTCACATGTGTGGTAGGCTGAAAATACCCCCCCACCCCGCCCAAGGTAGTTTCATCCTACTGCCTGAAGCCTGAATATTCCCTTACCAAGGTAAAAGGGATTTTGCAGGTGTGATTATGGTAAGGATTTGCGATAAGATTTTCCAGGATTATCCAGGTGGGCTCAATGTAATCACAAGCGTCCTTCTAAGAGAGAGCCAGGAGGGTCAGTCAGTTATAGGAGATAGGACTCAGGAGGGAGTGAGGAAGGAGCCAAGAGCAAAGGAATACAGGTGGCCTCTAAAAGCTGAAAAAAACGAAGAATTTTTTCCTGAAGCCTCTAGAAAGAATGCAGCCCTACTGACATGGAGAATTTAGACTTCTGATCTTCAGAACTGTAAGAAAACAAATCTGTGTCATTTTAAGTCATTAGGTTTGTGGTAATTTGTTGCAGTAGCAACTAACACAATATATAAAATCAACCTTGCCTGGCATTACTTTAGGAGTCATTTTCCTAGGAATGGTATAGATATTTTGGTGCTACTGTTGTCATAATTTCGTGGGTGATTAATTATGAAACTCATGTGTCATATAGTGTTTGATGTTGCTGAACTTTCTGAAAATTTAAATTTTAACTTTGGTGATATTTTGAACATGCTGCTTATATAGGTGATTTTATTTCTTCTCATCTATATGTAAAACTCAGTGATATAATGTAGCTACAATGATGCAACATTTGAAATGTGAAACCAAATAAATTAGATAAAAATGATATTTGTTATTATGAAAGCAGGAGATCATAATATAGTAATACTAGTAAATATTGGCTACTTGCGACAGGCTAAGAATTAAATTTGCAGCAAAAGTACATTCCCAAGTTTCACTTTTTGTTTTGTAATAAAATCTCAATTTCAGGAGATACTGAAATGTAAATAGGAAAAAAGTGTCAGCCTCGGGTCAGACCTACATTGCACAGTATACTTATTTACACCAGATATTTCGCAATTGTTATCTTTAAGCTAAATAGTCACTTCTCTGATTTCTTCTTAGGAATAGACACAGCTTTTGTATGTGCAACACTTTTATATTTCCTTTTAAGGATACTACATATGAGTGAGGAGACATGTGCCAAAAGTGATGGATGTTGGAAACAATCTTGAGCTAGGAAACAGCATGAGGAAATTGAAATGTTTGAAAGATAGGTTAAATTGGATGAAGGGGGCGGGGGGAGATATATTTATTATATTTTAGTTAGCTATCTCCAGTCTCTGTACATTTTCTTTCCAATCAAATACTTTGGTCTTTTTGCAGAAAACAAAAAATAAGCAGGCAACAATAGCAGCAACAAAAATAGAAGAAGAAAAAAAAAGGAAAAACTACTTATTGATATTGAACATTGCCACAAAATAAATTTTAGATTAACTTGATAGGAATTAAAATTGTATTTTACAATTACAAATAATTGTAACTGAGGAGACAACCCATACCAGAAATAGATTCTAAATTGAGACAGAAGCACAAAAAAGAAAAAGAAAAAAAAAAAAGCCTAGGCAAAAGCATGAAACTCAGTTCTATACAAAGTAGATGAGCAATAGAAGGAAAAAAGCTGCCTAAGCCGACTGAAAAGGGCAGGAAACATTAATGAAAATGAAGCTGAGCCATTGATAAATGAGGTGATCTATAATGATACCTATTTTATTTTTAAAAAACATTTTTTGGATAATCCATGCATTTAATAATGTTTATTATCAAATATATGCTATGAACTATTCTAAACATTGGGAATCAGTATAAGTGAAATAAACAGGATCCCTGCTCTTCTACAGCTTTTTTGGTGATAGAAAAGAGTCCAGAAATATGTTAATATGTAAATAATATATGTTCTGAAGAAAATGAAGCAAGAGTATGATATATGAACTATATGGGTAAATGGGAGAACCTCAGGTATTTTAGATTTGCTTTTTCCTTTATATGTAGGGAAACCCAGTTCTTCCCTGAATGTCTCCTTTACTACTTACACAGAACACTTCACTTCTGACACTTCTGGTCACCAAATGTGTGGAGGATTTTCCCCACACCAAGCAATTCTCTCAGACCCAAGCTGAGTGTCCTACAATTGAACTCAATTCCGACACTCTCTACCTGGAGATAGCAACCAATCCCACAGGTTAAGGGCTCAGTCCCACAAGACAGCTACCGTCCTTTTCCCCTACTCCCACCCCCAACTTCAGCTTCTGGTCCCAAGCCCGGGTCATCCATCACTTGTGCTTCTGACCAGCCAGCTTTAGATCAGTGATTTCAAAGACGCCTTCCTTGGGTTTTATTAATTTGTGAGAGTGTCTCACAGAACTCAGGGAAACATTTAAGTTTATCAGTTTATAAAGGATGTGATTAAGAATACAGTTGGACCTCCAGATGGAAGAGGACAGGGCATATGGGAAGGGGTGTGGAGCTTCCAGGCTCTGCGGGTACACCACTCTCTCAGCATCTCTACAAGTTCACCAAACCAGAAGCTCTCTAAACCCATACCTTTGGGATTTTATGGAGGCTTCAGCATATAGGTAGGATCAATCATTAACTCCGTTTCCAGCCCTTCACCTCTCTCAAGAGAATGAGGGGAAGGGTTGAAAATTTCAAGCTTCTAAATATGGCTTAGTCTTTCCCATGACTAGCTCATCCAGGAACCCACCCAGAGTTACCTCAGTAGAGCAAAAAAACACCTTGTTCACCCAGGAAATTACAAGGACTTCAGGAGCTCTTTGCCAGGAAGAAGGCAGAGACTTCTTTATATATATCTCATAGAAGGTATAGGGAGTGATTTATTATTTTAAAGAGAGTTGTCAGGAAAGACCTCTCTGATAAGTTTCTATTAGAACAGAAATATGAAAGAATTTGAAGGTTAATATTCAGGGCATGGAAAGCCTTGGAGAAAGAATTCAAAGCAGCTAGAACCATTTGTGCAAAGGCCCTGAGGCAGGAGCACACTAGGTATGTTGAACAGCTAGGACTCCAGTGTGCTTAGAATAGAGAGAGGAGGTGGCTTGTGGAATGATCGGAGGTCGAAGAGGTAGCTTTGGGAAAGATTGTACCCTCCAACAGTTCAAAGGAATAAACTATGTGGTTTATTCTGAATGAGATAGGATATAGTTGGACTCCCCATGAGCAAAAAATGTAGTAACATTTGTTTTGAAAGAATAATATTAGATATTGTGTGGTGAATAGATACAGACAGTCTGGGTAAAAACAAAATCAGGTGGCAACATTGAAAGACTATGGGTGGAAGGGTACAAAAATATGGATTCTCAGGGATGCATGCACCCCAGTGTTTATAGCACCATTATCAACAATAGCCAAATTATAGAAAGAGCCCAAATGTCCATCAACTGATGAATAAAGAAGACGTGGTGTATATGTACAATGGAATATTACAGAGCCATTACAAAGAATGAAATCTTGCCATTTGCAATACCACAGATGGAACTACAGAGTATGATGCTAAGCAAAATAAGTCAGTCAAACACAAATATCCTATGATTTCACTCATTGTGGAATTCAAGAAACAAAACAGATAAACATAGGGGGTGAAAAAAGAGAGAGGCAAACCATAAGAGAGACTTTTTTTTTTTTTTTTTAAAGATGTTATTTATTTATCTGACAGAAAGAGACACAGCAGGAGAGGGAACACAAGCAGGGGGAGCGGGAGAGGGAGAAGCAAGCTTCCTGCCGAGCAGGGAGCCCGATGTGGGACTCGATCCCAGGACCCTGAGATCATGACCTGAGCCGAAGGCAGATGCTTAACGACTGAGCCACCCAGGCGCCCCATAAGAGAGACTCTTAACTATAGAGAACAAACTGAGGGTTGCTGGAGGAAGGGAGGGGGTTGGGTTAAATAGGTGACAGGAATTAAGGAGGGCACCTGCAGTGAAGAGCACCAGGTATTGTATGTAAGTGAAGAATCACTAGATTCTACACCTGAAACTAATGTTGCACTGTATGTTAACTGGAATTTAAGTAAAAACTTGGAAAGAAAAGAAGCCGTATAGGTGGGAGATAATGGTGTCTGTATTTAGTTTGCTAGGGCTTCCATAACAAAATACTACAGACTGGCTAGCTTAAAAAACAAAAAAGTAATTTTCTGAGTTCTTTTTAATTTATTTTATTTTATTTTTTTTAAAGATTTTATTTATTTGACAGAGAGAGAGAGAGAGAGAGAGATCACAAGTATGCAGACAGGCAGAGGGAGAGGGAGAAGCAAGCTTCCTGCTGAGCATAGAGCCCGATGTGGGGCTCGATCCCAGGACCCTGGGATCATGACCTGAGCCTAAGGCAGATGCTTAACCATCTGAGCCACCCAGGCGTCCCATTTTCTGAGTTCTGAAAGCTAGAAGTCTAAGAATAAGTTGTCAGCAGACTTGGTTTCTTCTGAAGCCTTTCCCCTTAGCTTGCACATGACTGCCTTCTAGCTGTGTCCTCACATGGCCTTTACCCCATGCTTGTACAGTCCTGGTGTCTCTGTGTCCTAATCTCCTCTTCTTATAAGGACACACTTCAGATTGGATTTGGGCCCACCCTAATAGTCTCATTTTAACTATCACATCTTTAAAGGCCCTATTTCCAAATACAGTTACATTCTGAGGTACAGGGACATAGGACTTTGGAAGGGACATAGTTCAGCACATAACATCATAGCCTTAGGTGGTTGTGGTGGTAGTGGAAGAAATTATAAGTAGTCAGATTCAGGAAAAAATATTAGAGCAAACATAAAATTTGCTGATGGAATAGATATTCATTGTCAAAGATATATCTAATGTTTTTGATGTGACAACTGGAAAATGGAGTTGCTAGCAACTGGGATATGGCAGAACAAAGAAGGAGTGAGTTTGCTGTCCTTGTGAGGTAGTGAGAATCTCTTGTGACGTGAAATTTGAAATACCTTTCGTATATCCAAGTGAAGATGCTAACTAGACAACCAAATATCCAAGAAGTCCTACAAATGTCCCTGCTGTAGACTGTATAATTCCATAAGCCCGTCTGTGATGGGAGTTCAGTCTGTGAGTGAGGTTTAGGTGTGAGCTGGGTAAGGAGTATGCCCTGGAGAGTGAAGGAATTCACAGTGCACCCAGCAGGTGTATCTGTATCTTTATCACCTTCCTATTTCCCTGAAAAGATGCCAAATGGCCAAATAAATCTAGAAATGACATAGTATGATCTGCAGCAACATCTTATTTATGTTTTTCCCACATACTGCCTCCTCTCTGCATTATTGTTGCCTCACTTTTGAAATTTAACTTTTTATCATTTATTCACTCATTTAGCCTCCCTGCCCCATAATAAATAATTTATTAAGCCCTTTCTATGTGCTCTGCAATCTTCTCTACAAACCCTAGCGGGGTTAGGTGTGCAGACACCAACAAGAAGCCTGATTTTTCAGAAATTCTGAGAATGACCCATTAACATGCTAAGGATAAAAAGACTGGAGGCATGAGGCACTATACTTCCTAGCAAGCCAAGCAAATCACAGGAAAAATACATGCACGTGTCTTTGTCTTCCAGTCTAATAAAAAACATAAAAGATATTTGGAATTGTAAGAGAGATTAATTTAAACTCAAGGAAAGGCAATATATTTTAAATTGTGCCTTAAATAAAAAAAATATTTATTTTGCGGAGAGCTTTGTAAATACTATCATTACTTATTATCACAATCACTCGCTGGGGCCTTAACAGCTCATAATTTCTATTTGCAATTACCTATGTCCATTTAACAACCTCTGTATGTTAGGCATTGTTATAGACATTGTAAAAATTTTAAAAGGTAGAAAGGACACATGCTATTAAAGGTAAACAGAACATCTAAGTTTCTGAGTTAGGAAAATCCTAGTCATAAACACTTTTTTTCCCTACTGTGCTCTGCATTTGACCACAAAAAACTTAATTTTTTTTTTGAATTATAACTTTAATTACATATTTTCAGTCCAAAGCTTCAGGAAGTTTATTCCAGTAATTTGAAATATTTCTGGAAAGAAAACTTGTTGTTTAGAAAGGCTAATTGTTCACCATGGTAGCCAAGCAATTAATCTCACAATGTCATTTTTTAAAAAATAAATTGAATGCTGTAAGAACTTATCTTTTCACCTACTGTATAATTTCAAATGTAATTGAGACAACTACATGGAATAAAGCATGTTAAAACTTTGAAGATCATTCAACTGGCAAATCTGAGTATTTTAGAATTTGGGCCGTAGAATAAATCCATTCCAAATATTCCGTGTGGTTTAAGTGAATAAGAAGTGTTGCAAATCTCGACCACAATAAAATGTTAACCTTAAAAGATTTGTTGGGTTTCAAAATATCAAAAATATTTGAACAATTCAAATGCAGATACTCATTTCATTACTGTGGTCTACTTATTATTTTTTTAAATACAGATGAGATCCAAATATATTTTGAAAAATAAATTTTAAAGAAATTTTTGTTACCTTTTCATAGGATAGCTACTAGTAATGTCTATCATTAAAATAGCATTTACTTCAGTAACGATTTCTCTGATGTAGTCTATCAGAAGCATGACATAAGGAGCTCTGGTGCTAGTAACTACAGTTAGGGGAAAAATAGTTATCAACTGTAAATTAAAATATATGTATATAACATACATATAGTTCTTTAGTCCTAATGTATACAGAAAAACCACAGAATTTATATATATTATATGTTATATTCGAGTACACAACTCGAATATGTTATATTCGAGTACACAAAAACCCAATTATATGGGGAAGGGAGGGGGAGGATATATACCATTGGGGTAAAGAGAAAAAAAAATCTAAATGCTAATTTCTCAAAATAAATAAGCTGTATAAACATAGGAAAGCTAGTAATGCCAATGCAAAAAAATGCATATTTTGAACTGTAAACTGGGTAGTTAAGTCTAGGAAAAAATTAACTAAAAACAGATATTCTATATTGTTGGGGAAAAAAATAAATTTGTTTATCTCTTGTTGTGTGAGTGCTTATAAAATAGCTTCAACTTACCCATCTTGGCCTGCAAAGCCTAAAGTGTTGACTCTGACTCTTCACAGAAGATGTTTGCTGACCCCTGGTCTAGGGTTTTTCAGTATTTCTATATAACCTATTACAATAGTTATTCAATCTTCTCCAGACAAAATAAATTCACCTTCCTACTAGCCAAGAAAATAAAGTATCTAGATGTGCTTACCTTTGATGATTTTGAGTAAAACATCATTTTTTAAGCATGCAGTTTTTCAACACACACAAAAAAGAAATACTGGTTAAATTTAGTTTGCAAGCAAAATATAAGTTGGCCTTATTAATAGATTTCTCAAAATCTAACATTTTCTGAATATTGATTTATGAGATGTAGGATTAAATCATTTAATTAGCTGAGTTACAGCTGTCTCACATTACGGGATCTCTTCTTATTAAAGGCTGAAAGAAAATCAAGCATGTCCTAGAACTGTCAACATAAAACGTTTCCCCCCTACAGAGTTCTTTGATTTTTATTTTGTTTTACGTAAGAAAGTAGATACTTTGACTTTTTCTTCTTAGGCAAGGAATCAATGAATTGAAAATTGTTCTGACCACTGGTAGATTAGGTGATATCCCTGTGACTCCCGGGGTATTTTAAATTAGCCAGTGTTGGAAGATGCAACTCAGTGGGGTTTTATAACTGTTTGTACAGGATATTCTTAACACACATATAAATATTTCCTTTGTGCACTTATGTTGTATTTATCTTAGTCCTCTATTTATCTAAATAATACAACTGGTACAGCATTTACCGGATCCAAAGTCTATACTCTAAATTTTCTTCAGATATATCATTCTCTGTAGGAAGCCAATTCACATGCAATTTTCTTGTTGGTGCTTAAAGAACCCAACTTTTTATATGCCTTTAGGTTTGGGTTCAAACACTTGCTTTTTCCTGAAAATAAAGTCTTTAACATGAATTTCAAATTCCAATCTTTTCTGAATCTTCAAAGTGCATTCAAAGTTAGCATGCCCTGTGCCTTGAAGCAGTTATGTATGGGCATGAGTAATATGCCAAGTGCTATCATGGATTGTATCCATTCCTACTTACATTGCACCTTCACTGTATAAGGCACTTGGGCTGGCGTTAGGGGATCTCAATGGGGACTATTTTAAGAAAAGATCCACTCTGAACCTGGGTTTCCTTTATGACATTAAATATACTATGTCTTGGTTTCCCTTAACCTATAATGGAAGGGAAAATATAAATTATCCATTTATATTTTCTGTGTTTAGTAAATTCAGTCTCTGTAATACATACTGTCATTGTGTTTTTATGTCATCAGGCAGCCTTTATCTTATACCTGGTTCAACCATTTAAAAATATTTTCTATTCATAATAGATCATAATAATTTAGGATAGTTATGGATTATATACAACTACTAAAAAAAAAATAGGAGGAAGGACCACAGTTTTCAGGTTAGTTTCATATATTTTATGAGAGTGTCATGTTTTATAATATATCAAACATATACTAAAGTGTCTACTCTGATGTCAGATTAAGGTGGGCAGTCACTACATTAATGATAAGAAAACCACACACATTCACATGTGTTGTGCGCACAAATGAAATTCTGAATTATGGGTGAATCTGTATTGAAAATATTGTTTTGTTATTTGGAGTGGAATGGCACTTAGGACCATAAGAAAAAAACATTCAAATTTCACCAGGCCTTATCTGAAACTTTATTCCTTTCCCTACTGCAGTAGACCAAAGTCAAGAACACATGATGCAAATCAACCCATATCTGATTTTCTTTTCCACTTGATTATGATACAATATAATTACTACCTATTCCCTAGACTCCATTTAGGTGATGTCATAAGGTCTCAAATTAATTAACTGCTTTTTAAAAATATCGATACCAGATAAACTGGTATTTTGTATTTCCTAAACTTCTTTGATTAGAGGGACATATAAAGCTATGCCTTTAAAACCAGTATCAAAGAACCTACAGACTCCCATTGCAACATTTTATGCATGTTGTAACAACACATTTTTAACTATATTCTGAGTAGCTCTGTGAACTTTCACATAGCCATTAAAACAATTTGTGTATATCTTTATCCTTTTCTCTATTTGGTTATTATATTAAAGCATGTGAATTGCCCTAGGATGGATAGACATAATAAAGAAAAATATTTATATTTATAATTAGAAAACATGAGTCAGCAACACATACAGGAAGATTTACTTGAGAAAGCTGTGTGAATTAGTGGGGATATTGTTAAGAAGGAGGACAAGAGACTTGAATCCTTATACAAGGAGAATATATGAGAAAAAAACAAGTAAAATTTGTAACATGCCAATTTGGCTTTCAACATGATTAGTAAAAATGGATTCTTATTTTCTTATTTGGCAAAAGGGATGCCATCTATTTGAGAGGCTTTTTAGATCCCAAGTATCTTGCTTTCCCCAAGCAATACTATAAATAAGTCAATGTGGAAAGAGAAGTGAAGCATGGAAAAAAAATCCAATTCTTCACACTGGCATATGGACTTTCCTTGGCAATTTAATGAAGTGGGCACCTCTGTGAAGGTCTTAGACTTACAGACATAGGATTATTTGCTTAGTAATATTTAATCAATGAGGCTAAGGCCAAATCTTCTATGTTGAATATACACATACACAGACATACCACCACCACCACAACCACTCCTACCACATATCCAATAGGAATGTTACTAGACTTACTTATATATTTTATACAATATCTTGAGTTCCTTAAGAAAAAGTGTGACAAAAAAGCAAAACCAAAAATATGTGTTAAAAAGTAGGTTCTTGCCAAAAGAAAATATTGCTCTGTAATCAAGAGTTTTTGTTTTCTTCTAATTGCAAAATTACTGAAAGAAATTTCAACACAAAGCAGAAAGTGCTTTCAAGTTTCTTATTACTTCTCAGCCACTTATCCTTGCAAGTCAAGCTCAGTAGACTCTATTATATAAATGTGTAAGAATGTGGAGGGAAAGTGGAAAGGTTCTGAGTTATTAACAACATTGAGAAATGAGGTGCATAGACAACTCCAACACCATTTCAGCCAATAGTTTCTAAACCCACCACAGAAAAATCTTTCACTTGAGCATTAGGCTGGGTGAAATTTCGGTTTCATGTTTACACTTCATTCCTCCATCAATGATGATGCAAATAGGAAGAACAGCACGTTCATCTATAAATCAATCCTTAGATCATCAAACTGGATGTCTTAGTTCCAACTTCCTGGTCTCAGGGGTAATACATGCTGACTCACAACTCCATTACCTACTGATATCAAAGGAGAACATGAGTGATCTGCAGAAATAGTTCAAACATTCAGCTCCCAGGTTCTTGAAAAACTGTAAATGAAGTGCAAATGTTTCTGTTGCAAACACAAAAACAAAGCTCCTTTCAAGAGCATCCCATGGCAGCATCTGTGAGCTGCACTATGCTAAGGAAGAGAGAAGTCTTCCCCTTCCCTTCCTAATGCCTTCTTCCCCTCTCTGATGGCAGATTTATCTGACTCTAATGAATCCAGACTGAGGGAAAGAAGCTATTGATAAAGAACCTCAGGGAGGGGACACACCCATGCCTGGGCCACTGCCCTCTCAGAGTTAGTTACGAACCTTCCATTTTACTCATCTCAGGAAGCCTGGGGACTACAAAGCTCTGAGTCACTGTCTTCTAAGGTGCTGCATAACTTTGAACTTCATTCAGTGTGTTCTGGGGGAAATGTATCCTTGGGTCCTGCCCACTGAAGAAGATTCTGATGGATTTTTTTTTTTCACTTTCTAATTATTTTATGACATTATTATCTCAGTTCTTGAGATAAATCTATTGTATCTATGGTGTAAATATTCTTTTAAATTTTATTATGTTAATCACCATACATTATATCATTAGTTTTTGATGTAGTGTTCCCTGATTCATTGTTTGCGTATAACACCCAGCGCTCTATTCAATATGTGCCTCTTTAATACTGATGGATTCTTATTATAGGCAGCCTGGTAACTCTATAACAGGTGGTAGTGACTCACATTTTTCTTCTTTTAAACAACAGCTTGGTTGAGATATATTTTATATACCACACAATTTACCCATTTAAAGTATACAATCGTTTTTAGTATGGTCAATATTATTAGTATTTCTTTCACTCTTAAAACCTTGAACCTGTTAGCAGTCACTCCCCATTTCCTCCACTGTCCCTGTACCCCCACCCCAGCTCTGAGGCAACCACTTAATCTGTATAGATTTTCCTATTCTGAACAGTTCATACAGAGGGAGTTATTCCTGTGTGGTCCTTTGTGACTGGTTTCTTTCACTTAGCAAAATCTTTTCAAAGCTCATCTATGTTGTAGCATGAGTGAGTACTTCATTCCTTCTTATGACTGAATACTATTCCATTGTGTGGATATACATTTTGATTATCCATCCAGCTGATGGACATTTGAATTGATTCTACCTTTTGACTATTAGGAATAATGCAGTTACAAAAATTAACATATGAGGTTTAAGACCATACCATCTTATTGAGAGTATCTGTGTATCTATGTTAGAAAATCTGCAGTCTCTTTGAAATGCACTATTTTCTAATGTTTGCTATGGAGAATTTAAAATGTCACACTACCTTGTTCCTATGGTTTCCTCTTTATAGATTTTTTAAAATCTGCTTACTCTGTCCCTCAACTGCTCTATTTAAATAGGCATACTATGATTAATGAGCTCTTTGTTAAGCAACTTAATCTAATTAAAATATTAAAAACATTTTTAAAAAGGCAGACTGCATAAATTAGGAGCTCCATTCACCATATATGTTGGTTCCAAGGGTATTGTAATTTTTCATGTTGGCCATTGTCAAGAGCTCCTGTATTAATCAGTAGGGCACATGGTGAGGGGAAAGAGTTGGCATAGGTGTTCTACATTTTTAGTAAAGTGGAAGATGCTGACTCTGACATTTTCTGAATCACTTTACATCTAGAATATATTAAGTACTTGCTGAATATAAAACATAATTCCCTGACCTCATACAGTGGGGTGTTACATTGCAGCAAACAGGAATGCATAAAATGGAGAGAGCCAGTAGATTGTAAGGGTGAAAAGAAGTATGAGTGTGTTGAGTATGACAGTCTTCAGATTCATTATTATAAACTTGGTAAACTGTAACACTTAATATTCTGTATTTCCTAAACTTATTTGTCCATAAGCCTTTATGGAGAAGAGTAATCTTTTGTTATCAGTTTTTTGTTTTTTGTTTTTTTTTGAAAATGGTAATACAAAATACACATGCACACATACATTTATATTATTTCTCCTCCTCCTTTGATGACAACTCTTCTTCCTCCTCCCTTTTCTTCTCCTTCTTTATTTTCTCCTCCTCTTATTTAATTTTTCCCAAGCATGTGTTTCCAAGCAGAGGGTTCTTTTATGTTGGATGATAAAAGAATAAGTTGGATATATGAAGATTTTTAAAATGCCATCCTAGAAATGTAATGAATGCAGAAGAGTCCTCAGTGGCTTGGAGAAATCCTATAAGGGCTTTGAACACTTGGATGGCCAGGAGATCATTCAACACAATATATAAGCAATTACCATATGTAGTGAAGATTGAGAATATTCAATTTAGGAAATACTGATGCATGGAAGTCCGCACCAAAATGGATAACCCAGACAAGGTGGAATATAAAAACTCTGCTTACCAGAATGTGCAGTCTCATTTAAAAATTTTCTAACTAGGGACACCAGGGTGGCTCAGTTGGTTAAGTGTCTGACTCCTGATTTAGGCTCAGGTGATGATCTCAGGGTTGTGAGATCAAGCCCCGTACTGGGCTCCGTGCTCAGCAGGGAGGCTGCTTGAGATCCTCTCCCTCTGCCCTCTCCCCACCTCCAAATAGATAAATCTTCAGTTAGAAAATTTTATTTTTTTATTCTGCTTTTCTATACATGTTGCCCAGAATCTCTATGACTTGCAAGGATTGTGTGTCCTTTTAGAACAATAGCATCAAATGGAGCTAGGACAACTACCTAAAGGATATTTTAGAATTTGTGAGCATGTTTCTGATTATCATTTGGAGGGCAACATTGCTAGACACCTTGCAATGATCATGGTAGACTATCTTAACAAAGAACCATCAATCATCTGTAAAAATGTTGCTTAATAAGACTAGAAAATAACAATATTTCCTACTTAAAAGTCAAGTATTTTTTGTAATATTTTAATAAATGGAATTTTCCAAGAATACAGCTAAAATTAAGGGTAGCTTCTACTTGATTTTGTTCAATTTGTTCTGAGTTTATCACTATTTTGTAGAGTCCTGTCATAACAGAAACTATGTTCATGATATTTGAATCATCAGAACCCCGCATCTGTCTGCTTGGGTACCTGTAGCATTAGTTGTGAGCATTTCACTGTGTCATTATATTTTCTATTGTAGTATGTTTGAGCAGTTGCTTATTAGAATTTATATTGTTTTATTCTCAATTACATTCCTTCTATGTATTTATCTTACTGGCACAGTGTTATAGTGATGTGGATTTTTTGAAATTATTTGTTCAGGTTGATTACGGTATTTATTACTTTTATTTCAGGATAGAAAAAGGATGTTACAAAATATTTGTTATACAAAGGGAGTGAAAAGTCTTACAGGATAGGAAAGTGCTACCTGTGGAGAGAGAAAAAAAATCCTTACCTCCATCGTGTTCCTTAGGTATCACAGACTGACAGGCAGAGTAAGAAGAGAGCACCTGTTACATCAAACTCTCATTTACAGAGGACTCTTGAGTCCTAGAAAGCTTCCCCCTTACCCCAGTAGTGACACAGCAAGTTAGGATAGTGATAGGAATAGAAACTATCTCTTAAATTTAGAGTTTTCAACTTAAATAGAAATATACAAACCACTGTAAATCATTAACTTGTTTTATAGATGTGGTAAATCATAAACATATTTTACAGATAAGGACCTGGGGTGGGAAAATCTTGCCTAAATGGAGTTTTGTATAATTTACACTCCTGCCCAGGCTTTAGATGTTTAGATATTTCACTACAGTAGGTCTTTATGCATTTGTACATTTTTTCTGCTCTATATTATGTGCTGGTAATGCCAAAAATACCCATGATTACTATGATAACTCAAAGGCATAATAATTGTTATTATAGTTATTAGCTTTAAAGATTTTGATTTACATTCACAAGTACATAATAAACTCTACCAGTTGCACGTAAAGGAAATTGGAAATGATTTTCAAACGTATGATCAAGTTAAACACACATTTCTGTGTTCTGATCAAAGAAATGAAATATCAAATAAATACCAAACAAAAGTGGAAATCATGTGTTCATATATAAAGGGTAAAATACTTTTACATAATATTATCATTTCATTTGGATTTGATTTCTAAAACTTCCATTTATTTTCTAATGTTATAGTTGTTATGAATTGAATCAGATTAGATGCACCTGTTATTTATATCATGTTGCTGAATTAAAGCAACAGTAACATTTTGTTGTTGTTGAAGTGGCAGTGTTTTCCTTATTTCTTATTTTAAAAGGTGAATGTCACTACACTTATAATTGAATAGTGGAAGCAGAAAGTAGGGAGAAGATTTATGTATTCTCAAGCAGAAGAAAACTATGAATAGAAAAATTTGGCTCAGTTCCATAATGGATTTCCAATTTTTTACCTGATTAGTTGTGAGATAATTCTAAATGGAAGTGATGAGTACTTCACCTTCTAAATTAGACCAGCAAATGCTGATGAAATCCTTTATTCTCATTGTCAATATCAGTGCAAATAAGGAAACGAAAGTTTTCTTTTTTCTCTTGTAAAGTACATAGAGAAATAAAAGAATTTTAAAATATTCTGTAAAGATACACACAAACACATAAATAAGGAGTGAAATACTTTTCAGAATTGTTAGTTTTTATTATATGCATTTGGAATAACCCTAAAGACTTTGGAGACTTTCAAACACGTATAAAATGAGGATATTGAACTTTTCATTCAAAAGAGTGAATTATTATATTTAAATACAATTGCACTGTTTTCATCATTTTGACTTAAAAATACCATTTATTGACTGCTTCCAAAAAGGAGTAGATACATTTTTTTTATTCTGCCTGTTAGTAAAACAAAGAACCTTGCCTGCTAGTACAATATGCTTGGATATTACATATAAAACAAACATAAGACACGGAAACCTGTAGAGAAGCAGATGGAAAAACTAGTGACCTCTGGACACTAGACCAACATGGTTTTGAATTTTCTAGCTTTTCTCTCCCTTATTTAACCTGATTGGGTGCTGGAGAATCCAGTTATCTGGAAATGCCAATAGATACAAACCAAAAAAGGCCCAACAGAAGCATTTTCTTTATAGCCAAAGGGCCAAGAAATAAGAAACTTAGCCAGACAGAAAACCTTTAGAAAAACAACTCCATTGCAACCAAATACCAAAACAAAACTATGGCAGGCCAACCAAACTACCAGTGCCTAAGTGGGGAGCATAGACTTCTACTCTTCCTAGGCAAGAGTTACTCTCCACCCTCCCATCATACAAGAATAGTATCATAGAAGACTGAACAAGGAGTCTGGACTGTCCCCTCCACCTGGAACACCTCTCCCTCACATTTGTCAGAGGAGGCTGCACTGGGGAGTACTAACAAGGCATTCCTAACTCTCCAAGCCAGGGGGTATCAGTGAAGGAGCTATTGGGGAACTGAAAATACCATTCCCACCCAGTAATGCTGAGGAGTTCCTCTTCCTCTAAGTGGTAGCTGAGTGAGAAAGTTGGGCTTCTGTCCCCACTAGGCAGCAACTAGATACTATTCCCTTTCCCTGCCTGACCAGGGTTAGAGAAAGCCATCTAAAATAGAAAGTTTATATAAAATCCAGAGGCACACGTTATTATACCTACATGTCCAGGTTTCAATAAGAAAAAAATCACTCCTCATCCTAAGAATCAGAAAGACCTAAATGAATATGGAAAGACAATTGATAGTTACAATATCAAGATGATAGAGATGTTAGAATTATCTGACAAAGATATTTTTAAAAATAAAAAATGCTTTGACCACCAATTATGAATGTGCTTGAAATAAAAGACCCTGTCTCAGGGAAAAAAAAAAAAACAACAACTCAGCAAAGAGCTAGAATATACATAGAATACATAACGGAGAACCGAATGAAAGTTTCAGAGCTGAAAAATACAACATTGATAAACAGCTCTATGGATGTGCTGAACAAGAGAATGGAGGGAACTGGAAAAAATAATTAATTTGAAATAGACCAGGGGAAATTACCCAATCAGAGCAGCAAACAACAACAACAAACAAAACAAAACAAAAAAATGGAGTCTCAGAGACTTGTGGGACTACAGCTAAAGATCTCACATTTGAGTCCGTGAAGTGCTGGGAGGAGCAGAGAAAGAGAATGGGACTGAACAATTACTAAAAATTATAGTGACTGAAAACATGATCATAAGTTTGGCAAAAGTTTTGAATTTACAGATTCAGAGCTGAACAAATCCCACGCAGGAAATGCTATCTCCAAGAAACTCACTTTACTTTTAATGACCTAGCCAGGTTAAAAGTCAAAGAAGGAAAATTACATTCCATGCAAATCACCAAAATAAACCAGGAGTGGCCTTATTAATATCAGATAAAGTAGACTGTGGAGCAAAGAAAATTACCAGAAATGGAAAGAGATATTATATATGATTGAAAAAGAGCCAATTTCCCCATAACAATCCTAAATATATATGCACTGAATAACACAACTTCAAAAGACATGATGTAAATACTAAATGAGAAATACACAAAACATTTACAGCTAGATATCTCAATATCATCATAATAGTATCTAATCAACATTTTTGAACACCCAACAATAGAAAAATGCACATTCTTTTGAGGTATTTGTATTGCAAGAGAGACCATACTGTGGGCCATATAACCAATAATTTAAAATATTGATATCATACAGACTGTGTTGTCTGTCCACATGAATTCTAACTAGAAATCAATAAAAGATAACATGGAAATCTCCAAATACTTGAGAAAAAACCACACACTTTTAAATAATCCATAGGTCAAAGATGACATCTCAAAGCAAATTACATATCTATCTATCTATCTATCTAGAGAGACTGAATTTTTAAAAATCCAACGTATCAAAATTTGTGGGACATGGTAAAATTGTGCTGGGAAGAAAAAAAAAAAAAGACTTTATTTGAGAGAGAGAGCACAAGCGATGGGGAGGGCACAGGCTGAGGGAGAGGGAGAAGCAAACTTCCTGCTGAGCAAGGAGTCCAATGTGGGGCTCAATCCCAGGACCCTGGGATCATGAACTGAGCCAAAGGCAGACACACAATGGCTGAGCTACCCAGGCATTCCTGGGAAGAAATTTAATAGCACTAAATACTTATATTAGAAAGGGAGGAAATCTCAAATTAGCTACCAATCTAAGCTTCTACTTCAAGAACCTAGAAAATCAAGAGGAACATAAATGCAAAGCAAGGAGAAGGAAAGAAATAATAAAGTGCAGTAACCAATAAAGTGGAAAACAGAAAAACAAGAGTAAAAATCAATCAAAAAAATTGGGGGGAAGATAACTTAGAAAGCAAACTTAGAAAGATTGACAAAGAAAAAAATGAGTGGAAAGTATTTTCCCCTAAGATCACAAACAAAAGAAGGCTGTCCACTTTACCAGTCTTATTCAATGTAGTGGTGAAAATTTCAGTAAATGCAGAAAGTCAATAAATGAAAATTAACAGATACGTATCAGAAAAAAAAAAAAAAAAAACTATACTATATGACATGACTGTGTAGAAAAATATAAGGAATCTGCAAAAACTTCCCTACAACTGATAAGTGAGTTCAGGAAGGTCAAAAGATACCAAGATAAAAATACAAAAATCAATTTTATTTCTATTTACTAGTGATGACATGAACATATGGGCACCAAAATTATAAAACAATACCATTTATATTCAAAAATAAAATATTTTGAGATAAATCTAATATAAATACATGTATATAACTTGTATGCTGAAAACTACAAAATTCTGATGACAAACAAGATCTAAATAAATGAACAGGCATGCAGTGCTGAAGGATTGGAAGACCCAACATAATAAAGATGCCAATTCTTCCCAAACTGATATACAGGTTTTATACATCTTCTATCTAAATCAGAGCAATAATTTTTGGTGATATAGAGATTATTCTAAAATTTGTATGGAAAGGCAAAGAGACTAGAATAGTTTTTTTTTTTTTTAATTGAAAAAGAATAAAGTGGGAGGAATCAGTCTATTTTACTTCAAGACTTATTATAAAACTATAGTAATCAGGACCATATGATATTAGAGATAGGTACATAGATCAGTGGAACAGAATGAAGAATCCAGAAACAGACCCACATAAATTTGCCTAGCTGATTTTTAACAGACTTGAAAAAGAATTTTAATAGAGGAAGATAGCCTTTTCAAGAAATGGTCTGGAGCAACTGAATATCCATAGCCTCATATGAATATATAAACCTTCAACTAAGTCTCACATTTTAAATAAAAATTAACTAAAAATGGATGGCCTATTTAAATATAAATATAAAAGCAGAAAACTTTTAGAAAAAAATACAAAATCTTCTGAATCTACATCTAGGCAAAGGGTTTTTAGATGTGATAACAAAGCATGGTCCATTAAAGAAAAAATTAATAAGCTGGACTTTATAGAAATTTTAAAAAAATTATATAAACCTTGATAAGGGATGTAAAAACACACTACAGTATTGTAGAAAATATTTGTAAATCATATCCAAGAAAGGGCTAGTATCTAGAACATCTAAAAATCTTTCAGAACTCAACAGTTAAACTGTCCAATTAGCAAATGGGTAAAACACATGAACAGACTTTTCTCTGAAGAGGATGGAGATACACACACACACACACACACACACAGCAAAAAAGGATGTGAAAAGATATTTAACATCAATAGCCACTAAGGAAATGTAAGTGAAAACCACAATAGACCTACCAATTGTTAAATAGTGCCAAACACCCAATGCTGACAACAATGTAGAAGAGCTGGATCATTGACATATTGCTAGTGGGAATGCAAAATAGCATAGTCACTGTAGAAAACGGTTTGGCAATTTATTTGAAAACTAAACATGCAACTAATATACAATCCAGCACCTGAACTCCTGGACATTTATTCCAGAATATGTTTATAGGAGCCTTATTTGTAATCATTGCTATAAACAGCCAAGAACTATAAACAATTTGATGTCCTTCAAAAGGTGGATGGTTAAACTATGGTACATCTATACCATTCAGTAATGAAAAGGAAAGAACTATCGATACATATCACAGTCTGGATCAATCTCATCAGAATTACGCTGAGTGAAAAAAATCAATCCCAAAAGGTTACATACATTCTGTATGGTTCCATTTATATAACGTTCTTGAAAAGATAATATTATAGAAATATTATAGAAAGGGTTATAAAGGAGTGAGGTCTAAAAGGAAGTGGGTGAATCTATAAATGACAACATGAAGGATCCTTGTGATGATGGATATATTCATCTGGACTTCATCAATGTCAATGTCCGTATCCTGCTTTTGATACTTTACTAGTTTCCCAAGATGTTACCATTTGAGGGAAACAGAGAAAAAAGTGCACCAAATCTCTCTGTGCTATTTCTGACAACTGCCTGTGAATCTACAGTTGTCTCAAAGTAAAAAGTTTAATTAAAAATATAACAATTATTTGTAATAAAATATTCTCTCTCATTTCCTCTCCCTGAAAATTTTAGTATCAGTCTTAAAATCTGAGTTTCATAAATTTTAATCTCCTCACAGTTTTGAATTTTAACTATTTTTCTTTTTGGTGGTTGTTAAATATTTTATTTCAATCAGTTTGATTTTTGTAATCCCTTATTGTCAGGAGCTAAGCTGAGCTGGAAAGAGCTGAGCTGCCAGATGTAGGAGTAGTAAATTACAACAACAAACCAGGAGTCTTCAATCATGTTCTCCCATAGTTTAGCAGGAGGCTAAACTAAAGGACACGTCGGCTCCCTCATTGTCCATTTTTCCCATGAAACTGCACCAGGCAAGGGTCAGGTAGGTCAGCACAGACAAAGGGAAATTTTCATGGCCAAGAGGCATCTGATGGCCAGTGGGGAGAGTGAGGGATAAGGGCTAGGATTAGAGGTACTGAAGGTGCATCGAGTCAGTGGAAAAAAAATGTCTCCAAGATTTCCCTTAATACCCGCTGTAAGGAGGTCTCAGCAGGGTTCCCTGAGAAAGGAATGCAGATATACATTAGGGCATGGTTGGCTGGGGACCTTGAATCCTTGATTGCCACTCCCTTCAGAGACCGTAGCACAAAGCTGTGCACTGAGTGTGGTGTGGGGAGGGCACTTTTGCCGGTGAAATTGCCAAATGAAGCCTTGGTAATTGTCTCTGTTCAGGACTGAAAAATCACACATAGGATTTCAGCTCTCACTTATTAGCCTGTATAATCCTTTTTCTTCTTTTTACATCATACTGAATTGATATCATCACTCTTTTTATTAATTTGGTTAAATAGTTTCTGTAAGTCCAGGTATAGTAGACACTTGTCATTTAATGTGGATGACTCTGGATCACTCAGAAATTGAAGAAAGGAAAGACACAAAGCTTTCATGTCTGCTTCCCACTTTCTCTGGGCCTAGAGGAGTTGAAAGGCAGAATGTGAAAGCCACAGAGAACAAAAACAAGCTCGCTTCAAATGAAGACTTATTCAAGCTTTTAGATTTGGAAGCTTCAAGTTATGTGTAAATCATCCTATTTAAGCAAAAAACTTTGTCAATTATAAACTGTTTTAATTGATATGGAATTTAACTTATTTAAAAAATCTAAAGCAACATATTCAAATATGTTTTAAATTATTTCTTCTTAACCATCTGATAATTGTGAATGTGAAAAAAACAAATCTTTTCAGTCAACTTGGTTTCCAAGTCATCTATAGGGTGTTAATACTCATCACCACTAGAAATCCTCATACCGGCTTTGGTTACAAATATACCTAATGTGACTCAGACGATTATTTTCCCCTACAGGAATATGAACTCAACAGAAATGCAATTTCTTACAGCTGACAATCCTTTTCATAATCCTGATATTTTGATTAGTGTTTAGAATATTTTATAAAAGGAAAAAAGCAGAAAATGTCACACATATGATATTTCAATATGGGATTCAGATTGCATATCAGATAATGTGAAGCACATGTCAATAAAAGGATTTTATTTTCTTTCTGTTGCTTAGTTTCTGGGTCATGGCAGATGATGTTCTAACAGGATAAGTTCAGTACTTTATATACTGAATTTTATATTTTATATAGAATGCTTGAGAAAAATTTCTAGTTTTTTTGCATTTAGTTCTTTAATAAATACCAGTCAACCTAAGTATAGTATCACAGATCAAAAAGTAGAGTGCAGAATTGACAAAAGGTAAAGAAATCCATCTATTTTCTCTTGTCTTCTCCTAAAATTATCCATTAATTCTATTTTAAATATAAACTTTAGTTGCATGTTTTTAGATTTAGTCTTGTATTTCAGGAAATTATTCTTTAAGTTCCATTATTTTCATTGTAAAACCTCAAAGATTTTGTCAGTTTTAAAGAAGGCCTAACACTAAAAATACAATAAAATATTTACGTAAATATCAAGCAATCACTTTCCTAGGACCTCTGAAAGAGAAATTATGAAGGCTAAATTTAAAAACACCCAAACCCTGGGCGCCTGGGTGGCTCAGTTGTTAAGCGTCTGCCTTCGGCGCAGGTCATGATCCCAGGGTCCTGGGATCGAGCCCCGCATCGGGCTCCCTGCTCGGCAGGAAGCCTGCTTCTCCCTCTCCCACTCCCCCTGCTTGTGTTCCTGCTCTCGCTGTCTCTCTGTCAAATAAATAAATAAATAAATCTAATAAATAAATAAATAAATACACACACCCATCCCAGGTAATACTTAGTTTCTATTTCACAGTATATTTCTCATCTTCCTTAAGAATACTCCTGACATCCCAGGCGGCTCAGTCAGTTAAATGTCTCCCTTCGGCTCAGGTCAGGATGCCAGAGTCTTGGAATCGAGTCCTGCATCAGCCTCCCTGCTCAGCGGGGAGCCTGTTTCTCCCTCTGCATGCCATTCCTCCTGTTTGTGCATGCTCATTCTCCCTCTCTCTCTCTCTCTCTATCAAATAAATAAAATCTTAAAAAAAAAAAGAATACTCCTGAGATCTCATCCCCTCAATGTGGAACACTAGAATTTTGGTGCCCCAAACACAATGTCATTGGTATGCTATGAAGACGTGAAAATATTGAAATAATAAGTGAGTCTGGGTATTAATGTATTTGGACTTATGGAACTAAAAATGTTAGGTGAGAACAAAAATAATAAATTTTTGAAGAAATACACATGATGTATAGAGAAAAGAAAATCATCACATTGTTTTTAAGCACTATCAACAATGCCAATTTTCAACATGATACAGTCCAACTCTCCCAAAAGGTAATATTGTTTAGCTTATCATAGACAAAATGTAGACAGGATTAAAATAACCAACTGTTTGATGTAGCATAAATACAGCCTAGTGAATAAATAAACTAACAAAATATATACAGTGTAAAAGGTGATCTCTTAATATAGAGTGACAGAGACTGACTATCCTGCATGTGTTTATGTTTGTATATTATAATTCGATTTGTATGTTAATTCCTATAAACAGAAATATTTTTATTTAACAGAAATGTGTGTGTGCACATGTGTCTGTGTGTGTGTATTTAACCTTTAAGTCAATCTGAGTGAGTTCCCCCCCCCTTTGGGAAATTTTTAATTTGAAAAGTGCACTTTTGACAATGTACCTATACATCTCACGCTACTTTTTTTTTTAATAGTTTGATAACAAAGGAATAATGGCTTCATTCTTGTTGTCTTTGTCTAAGATATCTGAATGCTTTATCCAATTTAATTCTATTTTTTTCATGGCATTATCTTAGGCATTAAAATTTAAAATCATAAACTAGCAATGAATCAATGAATTATGAAGATGTGTATATTTTATGACTTACTATTCTATTAATAGGTTGGGCTTGTAAAAATTGAATACTTTCTCATGGAACTAGAAATCATCTTGTTGGTTTATGTGTTCTATAATAGATGTTGTTATAGCCAGATTTTCATGCCCTTTTATTTATTATAATGTAGACACACAAAAAAAGCCAGTAATTTATTCAATATTTTATTTAAACAATGAAACTCATGCAGTTGTTATAAAAGGTAGTTATTATACATTGCCCTTTAAGAGAAAACACCTTCCAAAGTCACTATAATAAATATTCATTTTCCCTTTTAGACCATGCAAAGGGACATTTTTTTTTTAAAGATTTTATTTATTTATTTGAGAGAGAGAATGAGAGAGAGAGAGCTTGAGATGGGGGAGGGTCAGAGGGAGAAGCAGACTCCCCGCTGAGCAGGGAGCCCGATGCGGAACTCGATCCCGGGACTCCAGGATCCTGACCTGAGCCGAAGGCAGTCGCTTAACCAACTGAGCCACTCAGGCGCCCTGCAAAGGGACAATTTTTAATGAAATGTATGCTTCAGTGTATATTATTTTAATATATTAATGAGTCTTTAAAACAATCTTACTCCATAGAAAGGATGATTGATAGTAACATGAGTATAAATGATTTTGTGTAAGAAAAAGAAATGAAATAGATGTTTGTTGGGAAATATAATGCATGTGAATCTCCTGCAGATAAGTGCTCTATTAAATAGTATTTTGCGACAGCTTGATTGAAATATTGATATCCAATAAAGTGCATTATATTTACATTGTACAAGCTAAGTTTGGCTTATGTGATGAAACTATCACAACAATAAAAATAGTGAACTTTATCTGTCAACTCTAGAAATTATTTTATGCTGTTTGTAATCACTCCCATCTTCCCGCTTTTCCCCTAAGAATTAATCGGTTCTGTCACTATAGATTAGTTGGTGTTTTAGACATTTTTATAAATGGAGTCAAACAAAATGTCCTTTTTTTTTTTTTTTTTTTTTTTTTTAGGTCTGGCTTCTATACTCAACATAATTCTATTACAATACAGAGTAGCACACCGTTATATGGACACACCAAAAATTATTTTTTCCATCTATCTGTTGATGGACATTTGAGTTGTTTTCAGCTTTGGCTATTACAATGAAGTTTTTATAGACATTTATGTATAAGACTTTGTGCGACCATATACATTCTTTTCCCTTGAGTAAAGACCTAGAAGAATAATGTATCTATTATATAAGAGGTATATATTTAACTTTTTAAGAAACTACCAAACTATTTTCTAAATTTGTGGCAGTGAACATTTTTATTGAGTACATGACAGTTCTAATTCTTCCACATCTTTGCCAATTCTAGGTGTCTTTGATTTTTATTTTATTATTTTATTTTATTATTTTAAGTTTAGTTATTTAAGTAATCTCTACACCCAACATGGGGCTCAACCCAACCCACAACCCCAAGATCAAGAACCACATGCTTCTCTGACAGAGCCAACAAGGCACCCTGATTTGTGTTTTAGTCATTTTAATAGGTGTGCAAAGATATATCATTGTGTCTAATTTTTCATTTCCCTAATTACTAATGATGTTGAGTGTCTTTTCATCAGATTATATGCCATCCATAGATCTTCCTTGTAAAGATCCATTCAAATATTTTGCTAAGTTTTAAGAGTTTTGTTTTCTCATGAATAAGTTTGGATAAAAGATACTGGATATAAAGTGTTAATCAGATATATGATTTGCAGATATTTTATCCCACTTTGTGGCTTGTTTTTAATTATATTAATAGTGTCCTATGAAAAGCAGAACTTTAAATTTGGATAAAGTATATATTTTTTATGGAATGTTCTTTATTGTAAGTAAGAAATACATACAACCTAAGGTCACAACAACAATTTTCATTTATGTTATTTCCAGATGTTTTATAGTTTTATTTTTAGGTTTATTATTCACTTTAGTTTTTGTATATGATGCAAGTTCATATTTTTATTAGAATACCCGATTTTTCTTGGAGTACTATTTTTTCTCCACCAAACTGCCTTTGAACTTTTATCAAAAATTATCTAAAACTGGTGAAAACTAACTAAAGTCTGTGGTCTAGTTAACGGTATTGGATCAATGTCAATTTTATAGTCATGACATTCTACTACAGTTATATAGGATGTCCTCATTGTGGGAGTAGGTGAAGGGTTCAAGTAACTAGCTACTTCTCTTGTAATTTCCTTTAAATTCATAACTATTTCAAAATAAAAAGTTTTAAAGAGTACCTTTCTCTCTCTCTCTGCACATATATATATATATATGGTCTCTCTCTCTCTCTGTGTATGTGTGTGTGTGTAAATATATATACATATATTTATTTATTTATTTGAGTATACATCTGGATTCTCTACTTTGTTCCATTAATGATTTTTTCCTCTCTTTATGCCAATACCATAAAATCTTGATTACTGCAGCTCTAGAAGGAATCTTGAAATTAGATACTGTTAACCTCCCAAATTTGTTATTTTTAAAGGTTTTGTTTTGTTTTTCCGAGTCTCTTGCATTTCCATATGAATTCTAGAATCAGCTTTAAAATTTCCACAAAGGCATTTGTTTGAAATCTCATTGAGATATCTATTATTCTATAGATTAATTTACAAAGAATTAATACAGTTTCATGTATTAGTACATAGAGTACATAAAAAGTACATAATTAGAAAGAATTAGTACATCTTTCCTTTTACCTAGGATTTCTCTCAGCAATATTTTGTAATGTTCATCATATAGGTTTTAAATACTTTTGGTCTAATTTTCCCAAAATTATTTTATGTATTTAGATACAATTATAAATTGATTTTTAATCAGTTTTCAGTAACACTACTAGTTAGTATACAGAAATATATTTGGTTATTTTATATTGATTGTATATACTACATCCATGCTAAATTCACTTTTAGAGCTTTTTTTGTATACACCATTGGATTTTTTATGTAGATGACCATATCATCTTTGAATAAGGGCAGTTTGCTTATTATTCTCAAATATGTATGCTTTCATTTTTTCATGGTTGATTGTACTAGGTCTTACCTCCAATAATAGGTTGGATAAAAGTGATGAGAGCAGCCATGTGTACTTTGTTATTGAACTTAAGGCAGAAAACCTTCAAATATTCATTCTCAAAAATGATGTTATCTGTAAGTTTTTCATAGATTTTTTTTTTTTTACATTAAAGAAGTTTCCTCTATTCCTATGAATGAATGGCTGTGAGGTTGTTGTTGTTGCTTGTTTGTTTTTTCTTTAAAACTTTATATTTTAAGAGCAGTTTTAGGTTCAGAGCAAAATTGAGAAGGTACACCTTGCCTCACAAAACATTGGCTTGCCCCACCACCAATTTCCTCCATCAGAGAGATTCATTTATTACACTTGACAAACCTATATTGACACATCCTAATCAACTAAAGTCCACTTACATTAAGGATTTACCTTGATATTGTACATTCTATGAGTTTGGACAAAGGTATAATAACATGTATCCATCATTATAATATCCCTACAGAGTATTTTTACTGCTTGAAAAATTCTCTGAACTCCACTTATTCATCCCTTTGCACCCCAAACCATGGCAACCACTGATCTTTTTACTGTTTCCATACAGGTTTGTTTGTTTATTTATTTTTGGGAGGTGGGGCAGAGGGAAGGGGAGAGAGAGAATCTTAAGCAGTCTCTATGCCCAGACAAATGCTGGGCTCAATCTCACAACCCTGAAATCATGACCTGAGTCAAAATCAAGAATCAGATGCTCAACAGACTGAGCCACCCAGGCACCCACTGTCTCCATAGTTCTACTCCTTCTAGAATGTCATAGTTGGAGTTGTATCTTATGTAGTCTTTGTAGATTATTTTCTTTCAGTTAGTAATATGCATTTACTGTTCCTCCATGTCTTTTCATGGCTTGATAGCTCATTTATTTTAGCACTAAATGATAATCCATTGCTTGGATGTACCAGAGTTTATTTACCCATTCCCCTACAGAAGAATATCTTGGTTGCTTCTAAATTTTGGTATGAATAAAGCTATTATAAACATCTTTGTGAAGTTTTTGTGTGGACATATGCTTTCAACTTCTTTGTGTATTTACCGAAAAGTATAATAGCTGGATTGCATGGTAAGAATCTATTTAGTTTTGTAGCAAAGTGCCAAAGTGGCTGTACATCTTGCATACCCACCAACAGTGGAATGAAAATTCTTGTTGCTCCACATCCTCATCAGCATTTGGTGTTGAAGTTTTGGATTTTGACCATTCTAACAAGTATGTAGTGGTATTTCATCGTTGTTCTAATATGCATTTCTCTGATGACATGATGTAGAACATCTTTTCATATGCTGCTTATCTGCCATTTGTAGATCATCTTTGGTGAAAGTCTATTCAGGTCTTTTGCCCATTTTTAATCCAGTTGTTTGTTTACTTAATATTGAGTTTTAAGAGTTCTTGTTGTATTTTGAATAATAGTCCTTCATCAGATGTGTCTTTTGCAAATATTATCTCAAGTCTATGAGTTGTCTTATCATTCCCTTGACATAGGCTTTTCCAGAGTAGAAATTTATAATTTTAATAAAGTCCAGCTTATTAATTATGTCTTTCATGGATCATGGCTTTGGTGTTCTGTCTAAAAAGTCATCACATACCAAAAGTCATTTAGGTCTCCTCTTGTGTTATATTCTAGGAGTTTTATAGTTGTCTGTTTTACATTTAGGTTTGTGATCCATTTTCAGTCAAATTTTGTGAAGCATTAAAGATCAATATCTAGATTCATTGTTTTGCACCTGGATGTCCAGTTATTTGAGCACCGTTTGTTGAAAAAACTTTTTCTTCATTGTTTTTTCTTTGCTCCCTTATCAATGATGAGCTGACTATATTTATGGGGGTCTATTTCTGGTCTTTTTATGCTGTTCCATTAATCTATTTGCCTAAAATTTTGTGAATACTATACTGTCTTGATAACTGTAGCTTTACAGTAAGTCTTAAAGTTGGGTAGTGTCAGTCTTCCAAATTTGTTCATCTCCTTCATATTTGTGTTGGCTATTCTAATTCTTTACTTTCTCCATATAAAAATGACAGTTTATTAATATCTTGCTGAGATTTTAATTGGGATTACATCAAACCTATAGATCAAGTTGGAAAGAACTAATATTTTGACAATATTGAATCTTCCTTTTTTTTTAACTTTTTTTTTAGGATTTTATTTATTTGAAAGAGAGAGACACAGAGAAAGAGGGAACACAAGCAGGGGGAGTGGGAGAGGGAGAAGCAGGCTTCCCGCCGAGCAGGGAGCCCAATGTGGGGCTCGATCCCAGGACCCTGGGATCATGACCTGAGCCAAAGGCAGACGCTTAATGACTGAGCCACCCAAGCTCAGTCCCTCTATTTAAATTTTTTATTTCATTCATCAGAGTTTGTAGAGTTTTCCTCATATAGATCTTGCACATTTTTTATTAGGTTTATAACTAAGTATTTCCTGCTGGGGGGCACTAATATAAATGATTTTGTGATTTTAATTTCAAATTCCACTTTTTCATTGTTGTTAAAGGAAGGTAATTGATTTTTGTATTCATGTTGTATTCTGCAACCTTGCTATAATTGCTTATTAGTTTCAGGAGTTTTTCTGTCAATTATTTTGCATTACTACAGAGACAATCATGTCATCTGAAACTAAAGACTGTTTTATTTCTTCCTTTCCAATATATATACCTATTATTTCCTTTTTGTGTATTATTGCATTAGCTAGGATTCCAGTACAATGTTGAAAGAGTGTTGAGAGGGAACATTTTTGCCTTGTTCCTGATTTTAGTAGGAAAACTTCTAGTTTCTCATCATTAAGTATGATATTAACTGTAAGTTTATATATATTATGTATATTTATATTATGATATTGTATATAATATCAAGTTGAAGAACTTCTGTATTCCCAATTTACTGAGAGTTTTTATTATGACTATGTGTTAGATTGTGTCAAATGCTTTTTCTGCATTACTAATATAATCATGTGTTTTGTTGTTTTTGTTTGTTTTGTTTCTTTAGCCTGCTGAGATGATGGATTGCATTAAATGGCTTACATATATTGAGTGAGATTTGCATGCCTGCAATAAATCCCATTTGGTCATTGGGTATCTTGTTGTTGTTGGATTTGATTTTCTAATATTTCTTTGAGGACTTTTGCACCTATGTTCATGAGAGATATTAGACTGCAATTTTATTTTTTTGTATTGTTTTTTTCTGGTTTCGGTATTAGGGTTATTTTGACCTCATCAAGTGTTTGGGAAAGTATTTTCCTCTGTTTCTATCTTCTTTAAGAGATTATAGAGGATTGGTATAATTTTTCCTTAAATGTTTGGTTGCACTCACCAGTGACTTTATCTGGGCCTGTTGCTTTCTTTTAGAAGGTTATTAATTATTGATTTGATTTATTTAATAGATGAAGTCCTATTTAGAGTCTCTATTTCTTCTTGTGTGAATTTTGGCAGATTGTGTCTATTAAGGAATTGGCTCAGTTCATCTAAGTTTATCAAATATGTAGGTTTAGAGTTGTTCATAGTATTTCTTTATTACCCTTTATATGTCCATGGGCTCTGCAATGATGTCCTGCCTTTCATTTTCTGATATTTAATAATTTGTATCCTCTCTCTTTTAAGCAGTCAACCTAGCTAGAGGCTTGTTAATTTTGCTTCGCTTTTCAAAATCTACTTAACTTTTTTTTTTTTTTTTAAGAGAGTGAGGGCAAGTGGTGGGGGGAGGAGGGGCAGAGGGAAAGGGAGAAAGTGAAACTTTTTTTTTTTTTTTAAGATTTTTATTTATTCATGAGAGACAGAGAGAGAGAGAGGCAGAGGGAGAAGCAGGCTCCCAAGGAGCAGAGAGCCCGATGCGGGACTCGATCCCAGGACCCTGGGATCATGACCTGAGCCAAAGGCAGACGCTTAACCATCTGAGCCACCCAGGCGCCCAGGGAGAAAGTGAATCTTAAGCAGGCTCCAAATCCAGCATGGAACCCAAATTGGGGCTCGATGTCATGACTCTGAGATCATGACCTGAACCAAAATCAAGAGTTGGATGCTTAACTGACTGAGCCACCCAAGGGCCCTGAAAAATCTACTTAACTTTTAAAAATATGGAATGGATATATAAAAATTATTTTAATGTTGGTTATTATATTTAATATATGTAAGATATCTAGATTTATTTTAATTTGTTTATTTTTCTCTCCATTATGCAGTTACATTTTCCTGCTTCTTTGCATTTTGGATAATATTTTATTGCAGGCCTAATGTGATGGTTAATTTTTATGTGTCAAACTGACAAGGACATGGTGTCCAGATATATGGTCATACATTATTATGAATATATTCATGAGGATTTTTTTTTAAGATTTTATCTATTCATTTGAGACACAGAGATAGAGAGAGAGAGCATGAGCAGGGGGAGAGGCAGAGGGAAAGGAAGAAGCAGGCTCCCCCTTAAGCTAGGATCCTGATGTGGGGCTCGATCCCAGGACCCTGGGATCATGACCTGAGCCGAAGGCAGACGCTTAACCATCTGAGACACCCAGGTGCCCCGGGGATGTTTTTGGATGACATTAACATTTAAGTTGTTAAACTTTGAGTAAAGTAAATACCCAAATAATAGGGGTGAATCCCATTCAATCAGCTGAAGGCCTTAATAAAACATTGACCTCCTTAAGAAAGGAAGAATTCTGCCAGGGAATTCCTCTGGACTCAACCTGTAACTTTGCCCTAGGATTCCATCCTGCCAGCCTACCCTGCAAATTTTGGACTTTCCAAGACTCCACAATCACTTAAGCTAGTTCCTTAAAATAAATCTATCTCTTGGGGTGCCTGAGTGGCTCAGTTGGTTGGGTGACTTACTCTTAATTTCAGCTTGGGTCATGGTCTCTGAGTCATGGTATTGGGGCCCACATTGGGCTCTGAGCTGGGCTTGGAGCCTGCTTGGGATTCTCTCTCTCTCTCTGTTCCCCTGCCCCTCCCCCCCTCCACTTGCACTCTGTCTCTCTCTCAAAAAACAAATAATAATAATAAAAATGAATCTATCTCTTGATAGGTGATAGATACATAGATAGATAACTATGCACATACATATCCTCTTCTATTTCTCTGGAGAGGCCCAATGGATCAGATATTATGTGCTTATTTTTTTTCTTTTGCTGGATATTTTATATTCTTACCTCATATTATTGAGCTTTGTTCTCAGATATAATTAATTTATTACATTTAATTATGTTGTTTCTTGCTTTTAAAAGTTGTCAGGTGGGACCAGGATGGAGCTTAACTTAGGACTAATTATCTTCCCCTATACGGGCAAATCTTTCTGAGTAGTTTTCCCCATACTCTATGAATTATGAAGCCTTCCCTTGTGAGTGTCAGGTTCTGTTCTCTTTAATCCTTTTGGATGGTTCTTTCTATGTGCCTTAGTCAGTTTGTGCTGCTATTACAAAGTACCGTGTAGAATGAGTGGCTTACAAAACAACATAAATTTATTTCTCAGTTCTACAGGTGAGAAGTCTGAAATAAGAGTTTCAGCATGGTCAAATTCTGGTCAGAGCTCTCTTTCAGTTTGCAGACTGCCAACTTCTTGTATATTCACATGGAAGAAAGAGAGAGCTAGGTCTTTGGCCTCTTCTTATCAGGGCACTAATCCCATTCATGAGGGTTCCGCCCTCATGACTTGAATGCCTCTGAAAGGCCTTACCTCTAAATATCACATATTAAGGATTAAATTTTGACACACAAACTTTTGAGGGAAGGAACAAAGTCAAAATTCCTCCTCAGCCGTCAACTTGTAAAACAGAACAAGTTATGTGCATCCCAAATACAAATGTGGGACAGGAATATGATAGATATTCCTCTTCTAAAAAAAGAGAAATAGGGAAGAAGTGAAGGGTGATGAGTTCTAAGCAAGTCTGAAACCTAGCAAAGCATGATACCTCAAGGCTTGAGAATCATCCTCTTTGGTTCCTTGCTTGCCCTCCAGGCTCACTGGACCTGTGATCCTGCTGCCACGGTGAGGGGGAAGAGGTTCCTGCCTCAAGATCTCTGCTGGGCAGGATTTAAGACCCCATGGTTTTGGGCATAGGTTGGATGCACTGTAGAAAATGAGGTTGTAGAACTCACTTTTGAAACTGAGGAAGCTGCCCTAATAATCTTTGAATACCCTTTGGGGTCATTCTTTCCTTTTATTGAAGAATAGAACACATTCACAGCAAATAGCTCAATAACCTCATCCTGTAAACCTGTGAGTCTGGCAACCTTCCTTTATTCCTTCCTGGCTTCCCCTTCATTTAGAACTGTTCATTTTCTTGGTTGGGCTAGCTGATTAAGTCCACAATTTCATACTCGTACTAATCTCCTTACCAAATAGTTGTTTGGCCACACTCTTAACATTCTCTTCTGAACATGCTTTCTCATTTTTTGTGATATGGATAGGCTGAGAAGTTTCCAAATCTTTCCATTCTAGTTCCTTTTGCTTAATATTTTCTTTTCTTTTTCTTTTTTTTTTTTTTTAAGATTTTATTGATTTATTTGACAGAGAGTGAGATAGAGCACAAGCAGGGAGAGTGGCAGACAGAGGGAGAGGGAGAAGCAGACTCCCTGAAGAGCAGGGGGAGCCTGATGTGGGACTTGGTCCCAGGACCCTGGGATCATGACCTGAGCCGAAGGCAGACACTTAACCAATTGAGGCACCCAGGCACCCTTTTTCTTAATATTTTCATCAGCATGTAATTTCTCTCTTCTTGCATTTTACTATAAGCAGTCAGGACAACCAAAATGCTCCTTCAATAATTTTCTCCTCCCCTAAATGTCTCATTTCATTGCTTGCAAGATTTACCTTCCACAAAATAACTGGAACAGAAATACAATTCAGCCAATTTTGTTGCCACTTTACAATAGAAATCACCTTTGTCCAGTAAGTTTTTCATTTCTGCCTGATGCTTTGTCAGAATGGACTTTACTGTCCATATTTCTACCAACATTCTGTACATAATTATTTATATATTATCTAAGAAAACAAAAGTTTCCCCTATGTTTCTGAGACCTCACCACGTTTTCCTTTAAAAGCACCCTGCACAACAATTTTTGCTTCTTCTAGCATGTCCTTCAATAATCTTTCAACCTCTACCCATTATCCAGTTCCAAAGTCACCTCCATATTTTTAGATATTTGTTATATCAGCACGCCACTTCTCAGCACCAATTTCTGTCTTAGTTTGGACTGCTATAACAAATTGCCATTGACTGGGTGGCTTAAACAACAACCATTTATTTCTCATTGTTTCAGAAGCTAAAAGTCCAAGATTAGTGTGCCATCATGGTAGGATTTTGGTGAGGACTGTTTTCCAGTTTGCAGACTATAGACTTCTTTTATCCTCTCATGAAGAAAAGAGAGTGAGCTAGATCTCTGTCCTATTGTTAAAAGAACAATAATCTCACTCATGGAGGCTTTAGACCTACTTACCTCCCAAAGGTTCCACCTCCAAATACTATCACAATGAGGATTAACTTCATTAATACTCAGGAAACACAGATACAGTTTATAATATCAAGTTTTTAGGTGGTTTCATTATATGCAATGTACTGATCAACATTCTGCTGAATATCTGATTTCTTTGTATAGCCCTCTATTAATCGGTACTAAATTCCTGCATCCACCTTCTTTGGTTTGCTGAATTCTTAACTTTATCTTTTTAAAATATTATGATCCCTGGGTTCTGCTTAGATTCCTTCTCTTGGTGCCATTTCTAAAACTCTCCCATTGCAGAAGTTAATACTAGGATTCACCTCATCGGTTCAGGGTTCAGTGTCTTTTGTTGCTTTTGTGTTTTTCATTGTCTTCAAAAGCATCATTTTATATATTTTGTTTGGTTTATTATGTTTTTGTTTATTGAAAGCAAAGTGGAAACTGACCCTTGTAGTTCCATCTTCACTGAAAGCAGGTCTGTTTTGTAATTTTTTTCTTTTAATTTAAAGAATTAAATGATAAGGAAAGAATGGTAAGGAAACATGTTATTTGCCACAGCCATATATCTCCTTATGAACTGATAGATTGAGCACCATGCCTGTAAGATGTGAAATACTTTGGCTACCAATAATTTAAGGAAGGCAAAAGACCTAACTTGAACTAATTTGAAGAGAGCCAACACCGCTATAAGACTAAATCTCTAAACTTTAAAGGTAATGTAGTATGTCAAAGGGTGAAACTCCAAACAGTGCAAAGCAGTGGCTTTAGCCATCTAAGCAGCATGGTATCCTGAAGATTGTCTTGTCATGCTGGAAGGTCAGGTTTAGAAGGCTCACTAGAGAGGTTTCTCCCCACAGAGAAGGAAAGAAAGAGTGGCAGAAGTTTTCTGCACACTGTGAAGGTGACTTTGTTCTCAGTGTGAAAGCAGGGTGGTCACAGCTCTGTAGACTGAACTTGTTGTAAGCCTATCTATAATGCCTGTGCATGAAGCAGAAAGGTGAGTTTGGCTGTAGCTTTTTTTCTCCCCCTCATGACCTGGTAGCACGAGTCTAGTGCTGACCAAAAGAAAAGAAAGAAGGGCAAGGGACACCAAAAACCTTCCCAACAGTGGTATATAATTTTCACATAAGGAAAATAAAACCATGAAAAGACTCTAAGCAGTAACATAGAATGGAAAGGTAAAGGAAATGAAATAGAATGCAAGCACAAAAGAGTTTTTAAAAAGGTCCATATTTTTAAGAGTTTATCATGTTGGTGCCAATTTCTCAGGGTTACTGCCTCTAAAACATGTTAAAGGCCAGGTCTATGTTTCTTTTGTCAGTTTTATAGTTCAGGCATTGTAGATATAATATATTGTCAAGCACTATTAGTACTATGCCAGTCAATATTTGTGCAACCTGCATTTGCTGGCTTTTTTTTTTTTCTTTTAGGTCTCTTAAGCATTGATCAATCTTTAAAATGGGTTTTGATCCTTTTACTCCACAGATTATATGTAAATATATAGATATTTATACATACATACACACATAATACACACACACATAAGTGTGTTGGATGTATTGAAATCCATTTGAGATATGTTGACATATTTCACTTTTTTCATACTCCACCCATTAACTACCTGACTTCAAATTGGTGACAAGTTCTATTGTTTAGAAACTTTTGATAGTAACCTTGCTTACTTTCTTCCTTTCCTTAAGCTTGTCTTACCTATTTTAACATTTGATCTGTTCAAAAATTAAAGTTTAACTTCCCTGCTGTTAAAGATCACAAAAGTGCTTTCAGTGAGTAGGGTGACATTTACAGGTCAGCCATGTCGGAATCATATTGGAAGCTGTGTGGGGATAATTCTGTGAAACTTTTTAGAACTGCTAACTATAGTATCTTGAATTTATACTAGCCTTGCATTGTCTCCTGTTATTAGAATTTCTTTTTCTTTTTCCTTTTTAAGATTTTATTTATTTATTTAAGAGAGAGCACAGAAGAAGAGGGAGAAGCAGACTCCGCCTTGAGCAGAGAGACTGACATGGGGCTCGATTCCAGGACCCTGAGATCATGACCTGAGCCAAAGGCAGATGGTTAACCGACCGAGCCACCCAGGAACCCCTAGAATTTACCTTTCTTCTAGTTAGCTGGTAACTATACATGCGTGTCCCACTTGAAAGTGATTTTTTGGGAACATATTTTAACCAGTGAATTTTATCTAGTCACTGAAATTATATGCCAGTATGTCATAGACACATGATCCAAAATTTATATAGTAAGCAGAAATCTTGGTCTAAATGTATTTAACTGATGAAATATGATTTATCTGAAAAGCCTACAAAATGAGTCTTGAGAATTCATAGTCTGATGTGTAATGTGCTTTTTTGGACCTGTGTTTGAAATTATTTTATTTTTATTTTTATTTATTTATTTTTTTTAAGATTTATTTATTTATTTGATAGAGAGTTAGTGAGAGCAGGAAAACAAGCAGGGGAAGTGGGAGAAGGAGAAGCAGGCTTCCCGCAGAGCGTGGAGCCCGATGTGGGGCTCGATTCCAGGACCCTGGGATCATGACCTGAGCCGAGGGCAGATGCCTAACGGTTGAGCCACCCAGGCGCCCCTGAAATTATTTTAATTATGTTTATACACATAGTAGTTATCAGGTCAGTTGAGGTTTTTTCTCCCTTATGTATAATACCAATGATAATAATAATAACCATAATAATAATATAAGGATGCTATTATGATTTTGTCAAATTAACATTTGTTAAGTAGAACACAGAGTATTGGATGGTGAGCCACACAGTTCAACAACAGACCACAAGATAAACTGAAATAGAGAAATTTATGGGTCATCTGGGTGGCTCAGTCTGTTAAGCATCTGTGGTCAGCTCAGGTCATTATCCCTGGGTCCTGGAATCGGGGAGTCCCGCATCGGGCTCCTTGCTCAGTGGTGAGCCTACTTCTCCCTCTGCCTGCCGCTCCCCCTGCTTGTGCTCTCTTTCTGACAAATAAATAAATAAAATCTTTAAAAAAAAAGAAATAGAGAAATTTATTACAGTTCATAGGGCCTGGAGGAAATAAATGGCATGCCCTGAAGGGCCACATGAGAAGGTCAAGATTGCAGAGAGAGAACTTGGGGCACATGCCTTTATTAATGTCTATGGATAGAGTGCATTGGGGTTCCCGGACTGGATAGGTCAATTCAAACCAAAAGTTTGAAAGTTTGGTAAGTTCCCCTGGAGTCTTATCTAAAGGGCACATAAGGCATACAGACCCTGGGAGGCAAGGAAGACAGTTGATCACAAGAACTATTGAGGAGTCCCATTAGGGACTTACATTTGCTTGTGGTTCTGTGGCTTCTGTCTAGGGCATGTGCTTGCATGAGAGGCTGGGGCTAGTTTAAAATCCCTACAGGCCACTTGGCCAAACCAAATGGATACCAGGGTAGCAATACCAGGGAGTAGCTTGGCTAAACATTTGACAGAAGTGCACAGTAGGGTTTTAAGAAAACAGTAAGATAAAGGAGAGATTGAAGGCTTTGTCATCACCTGGTTTGTGATAACCTGTGTGACCTCTCATGGGTTCTTTAGGGGATTTCTGAGGTTCTACATAATTGTGCTCAAAGTGCCTGGCATAAAATCATAAGGCAATGGGATTTTTATGGTTATTTTATGTAAATGTATGACCTAGTATAAGATTCTCTCTATCTTCCTCCAGTTGATGTACTTTCCTCCGTGTGGAAATGCTTAAGTTTTCCCTGAGGTGACCTAGTCAATTTATGTTATCAATCCAAGCTAAATACCAGTGGCACCCAAAACAGCATGAACACCTTTACATGAACCAAGAACATTGCTACATTCTACCAGTTTGGATCAATATTAAAATTCACTTTTTGACCAGTTAATATGTTTTCACATTTGGCTAGGGAAGCTTATCTTTTTTTCTGTTGTACTAGTTTAGTCCTTGTTAGTTTAAGTCACTGATGAATTCATTTTGATTCTTTGAGAAACGTAAAATAATTACTTAGCAAATAGGAGATTTAATTTGGACCTTGTGAACTTAAAATTTATCTATAATGTAAAAAATATTTCCATAATACAGCACCTTTTATATACTACATTAACTTAAACCATCTGGAAGTACAGCTATTTGATCATTTTTATAAGGGTCAAAATGATAATTTCATGGGACGCCTGGGTGGCTCAGTCGGTTAAGTGGCTGCCTTCGGCTCAGGTCATGAACCCAGGGTCCTGGGATCGAGTCCCACATCGGGCTCCTTGCTCGGCGGGGAGCCTGCTTCTCCCTCTGCCTGCCTCTCCCCCTGCTTGTGTTCTGTCTCTCTGACAAATAAATAAAGAAAATCTTAAAAAAAAAATGATAATTTCATGTTCAACTAAATATAATCAAAGACACTGTGAATTGTGTAAGACTGATGAATCACAGACCTGTACCCCTGAAACAAATAATACATTATATGTTAATAAAAATAAATAAATAAACAAATAAATAAATAAATAAATAAACAGGATACAAATAAAATAGAATAAAAAAATAATTATTCTACAAAGGGTTCATGACATATAGCTTATTGCAAAAGGAATACTAGGTCATGAAAAATTTCAGAATCATGGAAAACAAACATAATTTTACTCTAGTTGCATTTGAAGAAATAATATTCTGGCATAGCAGACATAATATGGAATATTTGGTTTTGTTACCTTGCTGTGTAAATTAGCATTATTTAAATATGTGTTCATATATATATATATTTTAAACACCTTTTCCTGGAAAGATCTTGACACTCAATGGCATAACATCTCCAAGTTTCAGGTTGTCAGGCCGTCACATTGGCACTGTCAGGCAAAAGGCTAATGAGTCTGAGATGGTCCTAAAATAAGGACTAAAACATCTAGGAGCCCTGGCAGATAGCATTAAATAAATGGGAAATATTCAGCTCTAGAGCAGTTGATTAGGAAAGAGGGCAAATTTTACTTGCAAATAGGACATAGTTGGCAGGTTAACCTGAGCAGGTCTCAGTGCTATTGAAATCTCATAATGGTGCTTTGTGAATGCTTGCTCTTAAGCTTTGACATTTTATAATTAAGTTACTTGGTGTATTGCTTCTTTTTTGGGTGATTGGCTGTTTGAGGAGTAAAACCTTTAAAAACTACTAAAATGTTTTTAGTCCATAAGGATACACAGTTATCATTAGCCTAAAATGAAATCAGCAAATAACCTTTTGATTTTCTCTTTTCTAGTCTGTACCATGTCTATGAAGTTGAAGTTGCCTTTTTTCTTTCTTTATTTTCTGTTTTCATTTCCTTTTTCTTTTTTTTTTTCTTTTAACAGTCTGGGAAATGGTAGTTTGAAAAAATGATTACCATCAGAAATCCCTATTCAATTTTGCCTAAATATCAGAGCTTGAATGGAATTGCAGTGGGTTGCACAAAACCGTTTTTGTTATGACCTTATATTGTGAAATTTTTAACTCTCAGACAAAATGCTGTATATATTTGTGGAAAAAAAAATGTATCTGGATTACTGGAAGAAAAGTTCTTATCCTCATATCTTATATAAAACTGACTAAAGTTTGAGAAAAAATATTCAATATTTATTTTCTTATATGTAAAATGAGAGTTCTAATTTCTTGCCTGTAAGAAAAAAAATACATAATAATCAAGAAAAAAAATCACAATTTAAAAATTCAAATTTTCTTATATAATTAAATTGGGATATGACATTATTTTAGGATTTCTTTTGATATGTTATGAGTAAAGTAACTTGGATATAACTTGTGTCAGTTCCACACCTGTAATTATGTTGAATTATGTTAATTAGACTAACTAAAATGTGCTGAACATTAATGATTAATGATAAGAAAGGAAAGATCATAAAGTCTAATAGAATTCAAAACTGATCTAGATTGAATATTTTTACACCAAATGAAAGGAGTTATGCCAATAAATGGAACAATTAAATGCTAATAAAAACAGCAATAAGGATAAGTATAATGATAAGAGTTTAGATTTCTACTGAAAATTTCAAGCCATTGATATGTCTATCAGAGAAGATGAACCAATAAAAATATACTACAGCATATTGTCCTTTAACTATTCACTTTACAGTTTTCAAGATGTATATATATCCATTGTCTCATTTGTTTCTTATGAGGCCTCTGGCAATGCTGACTAAACTGGAAACTGACCTCAAAGAAGGAATAGCAAATCCCCATGGTGTAGAGTGATGAAACTGGGATTATGAGTCAGATGTTCTTCTACATTAGTAATGGAGACTCAACTAAAATAAAAGATACCAATATCCCTTTGTGTAAAATGACATAAATAAATGATAGTCTAACTACAATTATAAGATCTAATTCAGAATTTGATCCTCTCCCTTTTCAATGGTTAAATTCCTCTTGTCTCTCTAGAAAACAGGAGAGAGAGTTATCTAAATTTTAGGTTTCGGCTTCTGGGACCCTCTGTTTCTTCTGAATAGCCGTTCACTGTGTGGTTTCTCCTCCCAGTCACTTCACTTTGCTTAACTGCCACTTACTGATATATATGTATGTGTATATATATATACACACACACACACACATATATACACACACATATACACACACATATATATACATATATAATATTTATATATGATTTATTATTGATGTATTTGATGATTTTTATATTTGTAGATATATATCTATATCTAGGATACTTATGTTTCTATATTTATGGTTATATCTATATCTATATCTAGGCTATGTCACACAAGTATGTAACTAGGATGAGGGGAATTAAACTTCTTACTGGACAGAAGATTACTTAAAAATTGAAGCACAGCTTTACTGCTCTTAAAGATTTACAGTAATTCTCTGTGGGCAGGGAGTGAATAATGCTTTGCTTCTTTGTCTAGATGGAAGTATTTGCTTCTTACAAATTTTTTCCCTGTATCTCAACCTCTGTTACCATTTATTAACAAGTGAAAGGTAAGAATTTCTTGTGTGACTTTTATGTCCAAACGAGAGAACTAAACGATTAAGAACATTTAGCCATATGAAATATGAATCATTTGATGGCATTGCTTGGGTACGAAATCTCCATATTCTTAAGCAAAAAAGGAAAAAATACATTAAATTTATATACCCTGTTTATTAGATACTCAGATGGCAAGTTACTTTATCATCTGTTATCTACAATTTCTGAAGTAGTAAGTATAAAATTATCTTCTTTCTTAATTTCGGAGACCAAATAAGGCTCTTCTACTTGATCACTTGATCATTTTTATTAATACAAAAATTATTTAATAACCTTATGTGAAGGAAAATATAAAATAAAATCCTTGAACATCTAGTCACTGTCCTATTTATAACCATACATTTACATGTAACTTGACAATGGAAAAGGTACAGGTTTTCATTTTTTAATTATCAATGCTAAGATTGTCATTCTTAGAGTCTTATTTAAATATGCAAATTAAATGTTTTTACTTCATATTAAAATTAGTTCAGATTTATATGTAAATCTATAAATTAGATTGAAGAGAAGAGACAGTATTTTCTCTTTCTAGAACAGAAAAGATTTTTGAAAATATATAAAATATCACAAAATGAGGAAAAAAATAGGATGTTAACAAATCTGCCAAATACAGATCAATCAGCTAATTAACATTGATTCTTTCTCAATTACATAGAAGTTATTGTTGTTAATACTACATTTATTAGATAATGTATAAATTTAGAGAAGCCCTGATTACTCTTTTTACAAAGCTAACAAACAAGTTGTGTTATACCTGACAGGACTTAAAAATATGTGGAAAGATGATTACACACAAAATGTTTTGTGAATAATAATGCAGTTGCAAAGAAACAAAACAAAATAAAAAAACACAAATACAGAGGGTTCATAGACTAAACTCCCAATCAGCACAGGGGTGAAGAACACAGTGTATTATTAATAATGAAGAACTCCCTGGAAGCCTTGAGCTTGGAGTTGATTTTTTTTTTAAAGATTTTATTTATTTATTTGAGAGAGAGAGAATGAGAGAGAGCACATGAGAGTGGGGAGGGTCAGAGGGAGAAGCAGACCCCCCGCTGAGCGGGGAGCCCAATGCGGGACTCGATCCCGGGACTCCAGGACCATGACCTGAGACGAAGGCACTCGCTTAACCAACTGAGCCACCCAGGCGCCCCTGGAGTTGATTTTGAAGGAAGGGCCAGCCAATTGGTCTTCTAACTTTGCCACACAATTTCATATCAGTAAAAGTGTGACACACTAATGAAAAAATGGTTGAAGATAGATGCATTTCTTTTCATATGCTGATAAACCAAAGGGAAAGTTAGAATGCTCCTATAAATATGCACTAAATCTGTGATATTTTACTTATTTCTAGGCACTTAAAATGCTTTTAGCATCTACTACATATTTTCAAAATCAATTATAGGAAAACATGAATTAAAAAAAAAAATCCTCCCAAATACATGTCTAATAACATCAAGTAGCAATCTTGCTAGAACTCAGTGTTTCTATGTAGAATTAAGTCAAAAACTATTGAGGCACATGATATCTAAGTATGTACTGTCTTTTTTAAAAATTTTATTTTATTATGTTATTCACCATACATCATTAGTTTTTGATGTAGTGTTCCATGATTCATTGTTTGCATACCAACATAAATAGGACATGAACAGTGAATATAAGCAATATTCCAACTGAAGCTGTGAAATACTCCATGACTTCTAGGAAGCAAAATTTATTTAGTCTGCAAGCATAGCTATAAATACAGGGCAAGACATCACTCATAAAAAGGACAGGTAAGTTAGCAGACCACACACTTGCATTTTCATATCCATATGAATGTGCTGAAGTAAAATAAATGGTAATTTTAACCATGTATGACTATTAAAAGCATATATATTCCTTAATTGATTTCCCTTATGAGATTGGATAACATTTAAAATAGGTCATTGATTCATACTACTGTGAAAGTATTTTTGAAAGAAAAAACACAATTCCAGAATGAGTTTCATTTTTCAAAATTCCAATATAGAAATGTCTAATTTCTCTGAAATACTAAACAGTAATATACATAATCATAACATTGCTAAATTAATTTCAATATTTAAATGTTCTGAATCATTCTCATTGGAATATCAAAAAGTTTCAAAATTTCATGTCTTTTATGTCAAATAGAACAGAAAAAAATCAGCATCATGAATTTTCTGACTTTTGCCTCCAAAATGCCTTTTGTTTTTGAACTTTTTTTAATTTAAATTCAATTAGCCAACATACAGAATGTGATTAGTTTCAGATGTAGAGTTCGGTAATTCAGCAGTTGCATATAACACCCAGTGCTCATTACATCACCTGCCCTACTTAATGACCATCATCCAGTTACCCCATGCCCCCCACCCACCTACCCTCCAGTTAGCCTTAGTTTCTTTTCCTCAGTTAAAAGTCTCTCACAGTTTGTCTCCTTCTTTGATTTCTTCCCATTCCATTTTTCTCTCCCTTCCCCTATGATCCTCTGCACTGTTTCTCATATTCCTCATATGAGTGAAACCATATGATAGTTGCCTTTCTCTGATTGACTTATTTTGCTCAATATATCTTCCAGGTCCATTCACTTCAATGTAAATGGTAAGATTTCATCTTTTCTGATGGTTGAGTAATATTCCATTGTATATATATACCACATCTTCTTTATCCATTCATCCATCAATGAACATCTTAGCTCTTTCCATAATTTGGCTCTTGTGGACATTACTGCTATAAACATTGGGGTTCAGGTGTCCCTTTGGCTCACTACATTTGTATCTTTGGGGTAAATACCTAGTAGTGCAATTGCTGGGTCATAGGGTATCTCTATTTTTATTTCTTAAGGAGCCACCATACTGTTTTCCAGACTGGCTGCACCAGCTTGCATTCCTACCAACAGTGTAAGAGGAATGGTTCCCCTTTCTCCACATCCTCACCAACATTTTTTGTTTCCTGACTTGTTAATTTTAGCCATTCTGACTGGTGTGAGGTGGTATCTCATTGAGGTTTTGATTTGTATTTCCCTGATGCCCAGTGATGTTGAGCATTTTTTCATGTGTCTGTTGGCCATTTGTATGTCTTCTTTGGAGAAGTGTCTGTTCATGTCTTCTGCCCATTTCTCAATTGGATTATTTATTTTTTAGGTGTTGAGTTTGGTAAGTTCTTTATAGATTTTGGATATTAGCCCTTTATCTGATATGTCATTTGCAAATATCTTCTCCCATTCTGTAGGGAGAAGTTTAGTTTTGTTGATTGTTTCCTTTGCTGTGCAGAAGCTTTTTATCTTGATGAAGTCCCAATAGTTCATTTTTGCTTTTATTTCCCTTGCCTTTGGAGACATGTCTAGTAACAAGTTGCTGCGGCCTAGGTCAAAGAAGTTGCTGCCTCTGTTCTCCGCTAGGATCTTCATGGATTGCTATCTCACATTTAAGTCTTTCATCCATTTAGAGTTTATCTTTGTGTATGGTGTAAGAAAAAGGTCCAGTTTCATTCTTCTGCATATGGCTGTCCAATTTTCCCAGCACAATTTGTTGAAGAGACTGTTCTTTTTCCATTGGATATTCTTTCCTGCTTTATTGAAGATTAGTTGGCCATAGAGTTGAGGGTCCATTTCTGGGTTCTCTATTCTGTTCCCTTGATATATATGTCTGTTTTTGTGTCTGTCCCATACCGTCTTGGTGATTACAGCTTTGTAATGTAGCTTGAAGTCTGGCATCAAATGTGCCTTTTGTAACTCCTTCCAAATTTCAGTAAATCATGGCAATTTTGTGCAGTATGATGTAAACATGAATCTCATGTTTCAATATCATATTGATCTTAATAGGTATAGGTCAATTGCACATAAACTAGATATTCTATAAGCATCTTTATAAATATGGCTTTTATTTCAGAGGACCCCCTAATGTATTTCAGGCCGATTAAGAAAAAACATTATGTAGTGACTTGCAAATATCTTCAATTTAGATCAGCATTAATACAGTGCATATCTTTGGAAAATATATTATAACCTAACACATCAATAGAACATGATATTCATTAATTAAAACCATTCAGCATTTAAACATATAATGTCACCCAGCAGAATATAACACCTTACATTTTGGCTTTGTCACCATAAATTTGAACAATATTATTTCTAAACAAAGAATATTTTTGAACATAATTGATTAGTCAATAAAAGCATTAGATGATAAACTCCACTATAATAAGAAATACTGTAATTTGAATCAATTTGAGTCTTTCTTACATTTTTTTAAAGTTTGTCACATATATTGAAACCCAGGAAAGTGAAGTGACTTGCCAAAGATACAAAACATAATGCTGCTTATATTTTTCCATGTGCTCCATCTTTGAGTTACAAACAAATCGATTTCTTTAGAGGCTGTAGGGTAAACAGTGATTTGTCCAAAATTCCAGAAACACATACATTTGTTTTTTCTTTGAATTTTTAACTCTTTCATCACATATTTACTGCACACTAAAATTTCCAAGGGCTAATGGCTTAACTAGGGATACAAAAAATACTAAATTATACTTAGTTTCCATAAAGAGAATGACAATTAAGAATGGAATGTAAGTTGTGTTTTGGTGATAGTGTTCTGAAAGTTCCAAGGAGATTTCTCTAATCCAGACTAAAAAATGAAATGAAGACACATTCTTTATAATATCAATGTGTGCGGGTGTGTTTTCCCTAAGACATTTATGTAGGGAAACATAAATGTTTCCCTAAGACATTATGATTTTTTTTTTTTTTTTTTATGGATCACATCTAAAATCCTCCAAAATATACCTCTGTTAGAAGATGTGTATAATGAGGTAAGAACTAGTAAACTCATCTTCTGACCATTAAAGTTACAACCTCGCTGGTCTCTACCTATATAGTCTGCATTTCCTACTAGTAAAACAAAAGCACTTTTTTTTTTTTTTTTTCCTCAAGGACACATCTTTCCGAGCTCTGGATTTCACACTGGCTTAGGCAAGGTTTTCTTTTCTGCAAATATCATGTATAACCTGCTTCACCTTCTTTTATTTTTTTTTAAGATTTTATTTATTTATTCATGAGAGACAGAGAGAAAGAGAGGCAGAGGGAGAAGCAGGCTCCCAAGGAGCAGAGAGCCCGATGCGGGACTTGATCCCAGGACCCTGGGATCATGACCTGAGCTGAAGGCAGACGCTTAACCATCTGAGCCACCCAGGCGCCCTTCACCTTCTATTTAATGAAAAATTCTCACTTATATGGAAACATGTGTTACATCTACTCAGCTTGAAGAAAAAAAACCTTTTTTTTATTTCATCCTTACTATTTTCCTTGCTCTCCATTTATGGCACAATTCCACAAAACAGTTAATATTGTTCTTATTCACCTCCTCACCCCAGCCTTAACCCAATTCAGTTGAGCCTTTCCCCTTTATTACTCTACTTAAACACCAACAGTCTCTTTTTGTGAAGCCCCATACTCAGGTTTTGTTCTGATCTTATTGGACCTCCCTCCCCATTTAGCTGTTGACCACTTTCCCTAGATTTCCATGTAATCATACCTTTATTTTTTTTCTCCCCCCTCCTCTTGGCTCTCTCGCTATCTTCTCCAGTGTTGTTCACATATTCCCACAACTTTCAATACCACCTGCGTATAGAGGACTATTGTATCTTTATTTCCAACTCTCTGTTTTCTTTTGAGCTATTTTTAGTATCTTCATTTGGAAGTCTTCTCAAACATCTTCAACACAGAATATCTTTCCCTCCTCTCCCCCATCCTATACCATGCTCTTTCTCCAGTCTTCCCCTTCTAGGTCCGTGAAAGCTTTCTTCCCCTAGATACTCAAAGAATGTCGGGGATCTTAGGTGTACCAGATAAAATTTAGAATACCTAGATGAAAATGGAATTTCAGATAAGTAACAAATATGTTGGTAAGGATATGTCCCAAATATTCGCATTGGACATAATTACAGCAAAAATATTATTTGGAGCCCTTTTTTTTTTAACTTGCTATATCTTCCAACTCTAGTTTGGGTCTTATTTGTCTCTACATCAAATGCTAATATCTCTAAATTTTATCTAGACTCTCACAGCTTCTCATCAGCTCTGCTGTGAAAAGGCACAGAACAAACTGAGAGCTCATAGCTATCACTTCCTCTTGGGCTTATAACAAATTCCAAACACCAGACAACAGCCTGAAATGCCTCACCTCATTTGATTTCTGACTACCCCTCCAATGTCACTTCCTATCATTCTTCTCTCTTCATGAATTCCAGCCAAACCCTTCTTGTATCTGTGCCTTAAATATACTATATATTAATCTACCTCAAGGCCTTTGAATTTACAACTTTTTTTCTGTTGGAATGATTTTCACCTATCCTATCATTTAAGTTTCAAATCTGTTAGACAGCAGTTACTTGCTGTGTAAATTAGCTCTCATCCTACAACTCCAAAATGATCTATCCTTTTAATTTACTTCCTTAATATCACTCTTATTATCTGAAATTGCCACATTTTTGTTTATGTTTCTTTTATTGTCTATATTATCTTGGTAGAAAATTTACCTCTGTGTGTTCCATGCTTTGTTTTTTCCATTTATCCATATATTCCCAGAGCATAGATGGTCACTGGTAATTATTAGGTGTACAATTAATATTTACCGAAGGAGAAAGTTGTTTCCAAAAAAGTAGTTTGATTCATCTAGTGTCTTGATATCATTATCAGCAAAATATATATAGATATTGATAACAGAATCTTTAATGAGCACTAAAGTAATATTAAAAATGTCTTTTATTGCAATTCATCAAATATATTTTTTAACCTTATTTAATGATGGGCAACATAATTGTTTCCCCTATTTAATCACAATGATACACAAACAGTAGTTTATAATGTAAATTTCAAAACTAAACATTCTTACATAGTAAATTTATTTCAACAATAGTGATTTTGAGAAATATTGCATATGTTCTTAAGAAAAGAGTTCTCTTTTCAGATTCTGTTTTTTAATGGTAACAGATAAGAAAGTATTAGAAGTTTACCTTCATAATTTAAAACAAAATGCTAAAATGAAGAAAAATTGTATTTCACATTAATGAGCCAGTCTGGTATATTTACAAAATTTTATTTTAACCAAGTAATATTTTATCTGATACTAAGTTAATATAATTCAATATTTTCTGTAAAATTAGAAAGAATTGATACTTCCATGTGAAAGATTTTTCAAGACTCAAATGTAAGTATGTGGATTTTAAATGACAGCTGTAATCCAAAGCCTTGAAATATTGAGTGGAAAGGTTGAATGTTTTTTTCATAATCATCTCTTCCTCTGTCTTTCACATCACCCCATAACAAGAAGGCATATAGAAAACTTTGAAAGGAAAAAAAAAAAATGTGCAATTTTCCCCCCCCTCACATTGTTCTATTCCTTAATTAGAAAGCTGACTGACAGTATCAGTCCTTCGTCAAAACTTTATACAGGCACACACTCTCTGGCTACTAGATTATAGGACTCTTCTGATTTTCTTCAAGTTTTGGGTTGGTCAAGAGCTCATTTTATTTCAGATTGAGGAATTAAACCAATATAATGGTTGAAAATGATAAGAAAATATTCAGTAAATTACATAGAGTCATTTGGGGAAGACATGATTGGGAAACTTTTATACATATATACACCAGGAATTGGTAGCTCATTTTTATTTTAACATGTTATCCTTCAAGAAAAGTCATTAGCATACTTGAAAAAAGAACATTTCATCATGGGAAAGCCTTTTCACTGTAGAAATTGGTAGTTTAATGGGCAGCTCTGAGGCACAACCACCAGACAGACAGGAACACAATACTTGCAACATATCCATTAAATAATGCTTTTTAAAGAAGCTATTTATATAGAGAGATTTGAGATCCATAGAGGAGAATCTGAATGCATATACGGAGGCTAACTATGGAATCCAGATATAAAATTTCTGAAAAGAATCTAAAAATGTTTTCAAAAATTCTTTATAGCCTGAGGCATGGTTGAAGACAGTTTATGATTTACTATGTGGTATCTATTGTTCACCTCTTTTTACTAAAAACTAATATCTGAATATTTTATAAAATGTATGAAACATATAGTATTGTTGAGAACACCTAATAATTTAAAATTCTCAGAAAGCATTTCTAAAAATATATTTTAATTAATTTTAAAATGACATGATTTGGTGAAAATGCGGAGTCATACATAGAGTGATTGGGTAATAAATGACAAAATAAGGCTAACCTTTTTATTTCTTCTAGACTTATGGAAAATCCAGTTTGAATTGAGTTCCTACTCACAAAGTTTATTTATTTTTATAATGTAGTAAAATCACAAACATCTCTTTTGAAATTCTTCAATGGATTTGATTGTCTAAATAAGTTCTTAAAAAAGACTTTAGAAATATAAAGAATATTTGCTTTCTCAATCACCTTATTTGTCCTGAAACACAAAAATGTGAAATAATTTACCTGTAAATTACCTAGCATTACTCCTTCATGTGTAAGATCAGAATCTCACTCATTATTTAAATTAAAAAACAAAAATATTTTCTCTTAAACTAAGCAATTCACTTTTTTTTTTTTTGAGGTTTTATTTATTTATTTGAGAGAGAGACAGACGGGATAGAGATAGCGAGAGAGAGCACTAGCCGGGAGGAGGAGAACCAGGCTCCCGCCGAGCAGGGAGCTCAGGGTGGGGCTCGATCCCAGGACCCTGGGATCATGACCTGAGCCGAAGGCAGACACTTAACTGACTGAACCACCCAGGTGCCCTGCAATTCACTTTCTAATAAACTCAAAAAATTGTGAGACATAGTTATCTAATATTAATTTTCATTTAATACTTATCACATTGGCATAAAATAAAGTGCAATTTTAAATATTCTAAGTATTCATAATTATAAAATAGCTAATTACATTATAATACAACTATAACATTGGACAATATGTACCTATTAATATGAAAAGGCAAAAATATACAGTACATTATTAAATGAAAAGAACAGACTACACAATTTCATATATCATTCATGTGAGTGAATGTATCTGTGTGTGTGTATATATAAATATATAAAGTATATAATACATAAAAAATTATGAAATATAATGTGTTGTACATGTAAAATGTATGAAGTTATATTTAACATTATTTAACATTATTAAGCACATCTGACAAAACGAACCCATCTGTACACATCACATACACACAAGTATGTGTATGTATATGCATATTTAGAAAAGATCATTTAAAAATCTTAAATGTAGGATCTTATAATTTAGCAATTAAATTTTTCTTCTTGAAATTCTTTTCAAAATATCTATTAAATTAGAATGTTTGAGAGGTATGGCATTGATATTGAAAGATTAAGATCATTACATTTTCTTTGTAATTTTCTCTTCCAAGTATTTCAGGCTCCTCTGTGTTTAAGCACCAGATACCATCTCTGGCTAAGTTTGACATAAACATAAACATAAGAAATAAGTAAAAAGAAAGGGGAAAAAAGGCAATTTTGGACTATTAGAAGTAGCTCATAGAATTCAAAAACATTTCTTGAACAAAGGGGCTCAGGAAAGGCACCACAAGTGGCAGGAAATGGCTCCAGGAATCTTCCATAGAAATGAAACAAGCCTATCATTTTTCCAGCCATATGTAACCTTAGTTCAAGATCCAAATTCTCAGGGTCGAGGGAGGCTGATTGTTCTTGCCTGTGTTCTGGGCCCATCATTTTGCCAGAGTGAGATGGGACCTTGACAGGCAGTCTAGATAGCTGTGGGTAAGGAAGCGTCTAGTATAAGGTACCTGAAGGAAATTGTGGTACAGACAGCAAGGAAAGTGGTAAAGGCATGCTGGCCAGCCTGGCAAAATGACAAGTCTGCCGTGCATAGCTTAGCATACCCACCCTGAAAAATGAAAACTCTGATTTCTGTTTTACTTGACAAGTTTATCTATAAAGATGGGTGTCTTTGCTCATTAAGTTACACTGTAATTCTCAATTTTTTTTTAAAGATTTTATTTATTTTTCAACAGAGAGAGAGACAGTGAGAGAGGGAACACAAGCAGGGGGAGTGGGAGAGGGAGAAGCAGGCTTCCCACAGAGCAGGGAGCCCGATGCGGGGCTCGATCCCAGGACCCTGGGATCATGACCTGAGCTGAAGGCAGACGCTTAACGACTGAGCCACCCAGGCGCCCGTAATTCTCAATTTTGAGAAGTGAAATACTCACACTCCAGACACAGACAAGCAATTCAACTTCCCAGTGATATTATTCACAAAATAAGCAGCCGCATCACGTGAGAATAAACGTAAGGGTGGACTTCTGCAGGAAAAACTAGAGTCTTGTCTTTTGAATACTGATGACTGCTGTGTAAAAATGGAAGGGGTTTAATGTTGTTTGCACATTATGTGGCTTTATGTCCAAAAAATCTATAATAATCAAATGAAATATGAATCTGATTAATAAGATAAATTCAACAAACACGAAGTAAAATAATTTTATATACATTAGATTACCAGTAAGAATATATGGCTAAACATTACTTTCAAAATAGCAATAGACTATATAGTTCAGTGTAAGGAAAGAGGAAAATGCATGTTACATATATTAACTCAGAATTTTTAATCACACCATGTAGTTAAATATATTTCACATGCATTTAATAATTAAATATTTCAAAATAAAATTATCATAAGATAAAATATAATTGAAGAGAGTAGAATTTCTAGGAATAAAGGTGATAGCAAATATAAAAATATTTTAAAAATCGGGATGCCCAGGGGCACCTGGGTGGCTCAGATGGTTAAGCTTCTGCCTTCAGCTCAGGTCATGATCCCAGCGTCCTGGGATCGAGTCCTGCATCGGGCTCCCTGCTTAGCGGGGAGCCTGCTTCTCCCTCTCCCTCTGCCTCTCTCCCTGCTCATGCTCTCTCTCTCTATCTCTGTGTCTCAAATGAATAAATAAAATCTTAAAAAAAAAAAAAAAATCGGGATGCCTGGGTGGCTCAGTCAGTTAAGGGTCTATCTTTGGCTTGGGTTATGATCTTAGGGTCCTGGGATCAAGCCCTGCATTGGGCTCCCTACTCAGCAGGGAGTCTGCTTCTCCCTCTTTCTGCTCATGCTCTCTCTCTCTCAGATATATAAAACCTTTAAAACAATATATTTTAAAATCATAAATTTGATTACAAAAGACATAGACAAGTTGCTGTATATCAAGGAAAGCTAGGAAGATGTTGGTAGCATGCATACCAAAAATGCTATAAAAATGTTTAGGCATTAATGGAAATATGTAATAACATGGAAAAATGATAATACATTTCATATGAGATGTACCCACCCACTTACACAGTATAACTAGAGCTACGTTTTTTTTTTAAATCTATGAATAGAAGGAAAATAAAGAGCAAACATGTTGAATATGCAGATTTTTTTCTTACTACTCTTCATTATTCTCATATTCTATAATGAATAAATATTGTGCAATAAAAGTTAAGAAGTTGCATTAACCCACATAAATCATTCAACTCTTTTATAAAACAATATTTTCTTCCTCTATGAGGCCATTAATTTTTTAAAATATTTCTCAAATTCTTCAGGGAATAGCTTCCTGAGAAAGAACTGTTGTAGAAACATTACACAGAAATGTCAATACTTTAAGTCACGGTGAACAAATAGTATTAAAAAAAAATACTGGTGAAAAGAAATGAGGCTCTTTCTAGGTCACTTGTCTATGAAATGGTCACAAATGAGATAGATTTATCCTAGGCATTTGGGACAGACAGGCTATAAATATCAGGGAACTGGGGAGGCATAGGTGTACTGAGATACATTTATTTTTTCTAAGTCAGCTTTTCTGAGTAATTATGATTCATCATCTTGGTTTATCATGAAATGGTGAGGCTTTGGACTCATATTTTTCATGCAAAAGAAATGACTGCCTCAGTCTTTTCTATGTAAAACTCATCTCCAAGTACTTCATGAAGCATTTATAGCCATGTGCAGGGAATTAGTTGTCCAATGAGCACATCTGGGGAGTGACTACAAATATAACAGAAGAATAAGCTGAAAGGGTCAGGAAAACGTCTTTTGACAGGTGTCAGCTCATAATGGTGTCCCCCAGGTAGTAGAAAAAATGATTCAATTAAAAACATAGATGCGCATTGTTTTACCACGACAGTGCCAGAAAGTAACTTTGTGTATGGTTAACAATGTTTTCCTTACCTCATGTTAGTATTTTTTATTTGCACCGTGTGAAGACTGGTTTTAATGACTCAACAAATATTGAAAGGATATAACATCCAAGTATTTATGTTTGTTGTTTGCTTTGTCTTTTGTTTTCAAGAATTCTTAAAAATAGATTAACTAGGTTTTTAAAATGTGAATGAGTAGTTATTGGAGCAGTGATTTTAACTTTGTTAAGAGTACCTGAGATAACAGAACTCTGAAAAGAGTATGCATTTTCTTGTTCCTGAACCACCCAGCTACAAGTAATAAACAAATGATTTACTTAAGTATAAGAGCAAAGCACCATTGCAAATTGGAAAGATGAAAACTATCATTAAGAACATAGCCTATGCAGTGACTCCTGTGGGTCTTTTAAAAATGTAGCTCTTGGGGGGATGCCTGGGTGGCTCAGTCGGTTGGGTGTCTGCCTTCGGCTCAAGTCATGATCCTGGGGTCCTGGGATTGAGTCCTGCCTTGGGCTCCCTGCTCAGTGGAGAGCCTGCTTCTTCCTCTGCCTGCCAGTCCCCTGTTGTGAGTTCTCTATCTCCATCAAATAAATAAAATCATTAAAAAAAATGTAGCTCGTGGGTATTCATTTATTGGTTCATTCACTCAGCTATCATTAATTAAGTACTCACTATATGCCAGCAACATCTGCACTAGACGCTGAAGGTCAGATGTTAAGCAAACATTGAATTTTAACCTTCATGCAGTTTTTAAGAAAACACTCCATTAGTCTCTTTTTATTCAATTCCAGACTCTTACATTTATCTATATTATTTTCACATATTTTTCTTTTTTACGTCACTCTCCAAAATCCACTTTGTGATATAAAACACTTTTGTGAAACTTTGAATAACTCTTGATCCCAAAGTACCGATTCTGGGTTTATAACAGTATCAAATAAATGTGCTGCAAGAGCAAACATGACTATGAAAGGCTTAGTAAGTGATGAAGTACCCTGATACACCTAACACACACTAGTAGCCTACATCAGTAGAATGCTTATTTATTTACCTCAGTTATCATATTGACATGAATAACTCCTAAGAGATTTAGAAACAAGCGAGTGAGCTTGCAAGTGGAAACATTCTAGCTTTTGAGGACCACCTGAGCATTATTAGTCATAGAAACAGCTAGTTGAATGGGATAAAGTATCACGTACATCATCTGAGTGACATCCATATTATTTACCCTACTTATGTTTAGAACTACGAGGCTATCCGTGAGTGCTGTAGGTGGGTTGCTTAGGCTTCAGTGCTCAGTGAACATGGCTACAGGGTTCATTTCTAACATCCAAGATGACTTACTCTATGGGCATTGTTGGTCTGTGTTATTTTCTCCTCAAAAATGACAATTACATGGGGTGCCTGGGTACTCAGTTAAGCGTCTGCCTTTGGCTCAGGTCATGATCTCAGGGTCCTGGGATTAAGCTCCATGGCTCCCTGCTCAGTGGGGAATCTGCTTCTACCTCTCCCTTTGCCCTCCCCCCACCTGCTGCTCATGTCCTCTCTCTCTCAAATAAATAAATAAAATCTTTAAAAAAAATAACTACACTAAATATATACACATTTTAATATGGATAAAATATATGTATTCAAACACCATTTTACAAAAGCTTTATTAGATTTCAGTATCTAAACGGTTAAAGGGAATAAGTAGAGTCTATACACTGTAACTACAGTGAGGCCTTTTTCTCATGTCATTGACATGTAAAGGGTTTGATTGCCATTTTTATATGAGGCCTTTAATAGAGATTTTCTTCTTGACTCCTAAGAGTTCTTGAATTGTTGAATTTGATTATTTCCTATTGACCATAAATTATAATCTCTTTAAGCATTTCAGAAAAGGACAAGCAGGGTATATGCCAATTCCCTTCTCTCCATGATATAGGAAGACAATACATTTTCTCCTGTGTACATTGAATGCAACAGAAATCAATAATAATAAATAATAATAGAAGAAGGTGGCTATTCACCATTACTTGGATTACTGTTTCCGCATGTGAGAAAGTGTTATTTTCAGTAAGCCTTCTAAGGCCATGGAAATAAAAGAGGTGGGAAGACAATATTGATATGGCAAATTGCTCTTTATTTAAAGATGCTTTTTAATATGAATATGGCTTTATAATCTGTCAAATAAAGATGGCATGCAGAGATAAAAATAAAACATCAGAACAAAAATGTTCTCTTTCCTGTGAATAAATTTACACGTCAGTCAAGTATCTGTCAGTGCATCTACTGAATGAGTGACATGTCTTAAGTAAGTAAAAGCAGAAGGAGAGTAACTAACAAGACTAACTAAAAGGAGAAGTGGCAAAATTGACAGCCTTGATGAGTGAGGATTCTTCTCTACACACAGAATGTATTCAGTTAGAATAATGCCTCCAAGCAAGTAAAGAAATAGTGACAAACTACCAATTATGATGGAGGGAAATGTAAACAGAAATGCAAATTCTGATGTTTGGGTCGTTCTGATGAAGGATTCAAGAATATGTGGTAGGATTACCTTTCCACCCATGGGCTAGTGATTCATTAACATTAATATTCATTGATATTACTGTTTCATGACATTTCTTTTGAGAGGATCAGAGAGTACCTAATTTCACTTGCCTAGGCAAGATTTGGAAAAACATTTTGAAGAAGTCTAATATGTTGCTTATGCTACCTGGAGGTAACCACAAATGAAATGGGTTCTTTTGTAAAGGTATATTCAATTCAGAGTTTCCTAATCTTCAAGTTTCCGGAACGTTGGGTTGTAGCACAATAACACCATTACAGTGCTTAAATTTAAATGGTTACTTTTAAGTGCAATTCAAGGTGATAATTATTTTCTTTCAAAAACAACATTTGATTTGAAATTTAAAGGTTAAATACTTGTTTACAATTTTATATACCTTTTCATTATATTTAAAAAATCTTCCTTATTACAATTCAGAATGTCATTATATTACAAAGCTTTATTTTAATAATATTTACATTTAAAATATTACTTTTATTAGTTAACTTATTCGTGCTTACCATATGCCAAAAATCTACTGATGGCTAAAGGGGTGTCTTGATCTAAATGCATCCTTAGCACCCAGAACAGTGAATTGCAAGTAGTGTTGGTGCTCAAAATATTTTTTGAATGAATAGTTTAATTTATCTCTTTACTTTCCTGCCTAAGCACCTGAAATAAGATGGTTTGGGCTGCAGTTACTATAAATACAAATCATCAATGACTTCAACAATAAAGTTGCATCATTTCTCACATAACAAAAAGTCTGCAAATCCAGGATTGGTTAATTGAACAGCTTTACAATGTTATCATGTTTCTTTCTCTTTCTCTTTTCTTTTCTCTTTGCTTTGCTTTTCCTTAATCTTTCTTTTCTGTCATCCCTACACGCTGCATCCTAGTCTACAGATTTTATGTTCTATCTGTTTCTTTGTGGTCACAAAAATTTCAGCAGCCCAGGTAAGTCATAATCAAACACCATACCTTCTATCTCTTTTCCAAAAGGTCTTAGCAGATGTCCTCTCCTGACCCATTGACCAGAAAGGTGCCATATTCTTATGGCGTACTCCTATTCTTAATTTGTTTGTTTTAGCTTGCATTGATGCAGTTTATTTCTTGGGGCCAGAAAGTTTTCTTGAAAGCCATGGTCACCTGTCATACAAAATAATTTTTTTTTTTCTAACAAGAAAGAAAAGGGAAATAGGAGGACACTTGGAAAGCTACAAATTATGTATGCCACAGAATATCCTCAAGTATGTATTGAAAAATACATGTGAAATTCTATCATTTGATAAATTTTACAATAACTTTGCTGCATATAACTCAACGGAGTTATCATTTTGCTTCAGAAGAATTCTAGAGTAAACACTACTACAGTAATCACATGTTCTGTTTTTTAATAGAACATCTAATATGAAACAAAATAGGTTCTCCTATGTAAATGAAATGCAAGGATATAAAAATATCAGATTATTTAAACTGTAATAAACAAAGGTAATCTACCAATTTTAGTTGAGATAATAAAATGATTTCTTGAGAACTGAGCATATTTCTCTTATTTGTTATCACCAAAAAATGCACATTTTCTACATATTTTTTCTTTGAAATCTAAAATAGAGCCCACCCACCTATTTTTCAGCTTTATTATTTTAAGCTGCTATTCTGTTACTTTTAAAATAATTATATTTTTAATATTTTTTATAATAGAAGATGAGAATACTTTAGACGTAGTGTACCATCTGTCTTTTACTGAAGTGCCAAGGTGGAAATTAAAGTGAGGGAAGATATTGAGTGTTACCATCTTTCATGGCTAGAAGATACCTATCATGAGATTTTGACAATGTAATAACAGTAAGCATGGAGAAAATTGCAATTTTGGTGTATTTAAATAGGTCAGTCCCAGCAGAGGTAAAGAGGGTTTTGTTTTTGTTTTTGTCTTTAAATGAAGACCAGTAGACTCTGATCAACACACGTACGTTTTCCAGCTTGAATTGTCAGTGTAAAGGATGCCACAACTGATATGAGCTTTACCAGATATTACATGTGCATGTCCTTTTGCCTCATCAGAATTCCATTATAAATTCACACTAATTTCTCCTAATTATTTTTTGGGAAGGGATCAGAACTTAGAATATTTATGATAGCTAATATATAGCACTTGCTCATTCCATGACCTAGATATATCTGATTTTTAATCTACAATCACGAAAGATAGAAAAGCTTATCCCATACATCACAAGAGGAAACAAAATTCAGAGAATAAATAGCGAAACAGAATTTAAAATACAGATCTGCCTGAGGCCAAAGCTTTTCTTTTTTCTTTTACCTTTCTTTTCTCCCTTTTCTCCTATCTTCTCTCTCTCTCTCTCTCTCTTTTTTCTTTTTTTATTTACTTCATCACACTATTATCCTTAAAAAATATATTTGTTTTACCTTACTTTACATACACTTTGGGTAAAACTAGGTAAGATCTTAGCAGGGGTGATAGAGGAAAAATGGTAAACCTTCTACTTAGTCTATGTGCAAAGATGTTTACAATTAACCTTATGGTGGAGTAACCTGGCACCATCTAACCAAGACATCAGTGGTAACATCACCAGGAATAGAACAAATCAACCTCATGTGCCCCCTGAGAGAAGAGCACAATACTGTTTCTAGGTATTCCTGCCCAAATCAAATGCCCTGAATCTAATAGTGATGAACCATCAGACAAACCTGAACTGAAGGACACTGTACAAAATGCATGGCCTGTGCACCTTAAAAATATCAATACCATGAAACAAAATTAAAAACTGAGAGACTATTCTGGTTTAAAAGACTAGAGAGACATGGCAGTTGACTGCTGTACATGATCCTGCATTTTTTTTTTCTCTAAAGGGCAATATTGGGACAACTGGTAAAATGTGAATAATGTCTATTAAATAAAGGTAACAGATTGAGGTTAATTTCCTAAAATTGATACTTGTATTGTGATATTATAAAAATTTTACATTATTGGCCCAGTTTTTAGGAAATATATACTGAAATATTGTGGTAAAGGAACACTAAATCTGTAACTTATTCTTGAGCACAGTAAAATGTTAACAGATGGGGAAGGAAATTAATGAAATGTTTTGTACTATTCTTGCAATATAAGTTAAATATATACATTTGAAATTATGTCAACATAATATTTGAGAAAAAATAAACAATAAACTTAGAGCAATAAGTTTTTTCCTCTGAAAGAATTAACACTTCTTTCTGACCTCAAATTATTGATTGTCAAACACAAATGGAAATGCAATTGCAAGATGCAAGCCTTTGGGTTAATTAACAGTATGTATCATTATTTCTTCTGAAATTTATAAAACTTGTACCACTCAAAACAATTGTTAATGTTAAATTCTACTGTCTATCACCATATGAAGCTCTTTGTACATATTTCTCACTCTGTTCCTTCCCTAATTTGCACACATGCTTCTGACATCTGTAGGCACATTTTAACCTCATTGGAAAGTCTCAGGAGGCTGAAGAGATTGCTGTCTTTATCTAAGCAACATGGCAACTGATTTTACACAAAACCGTATCACTTCGTTCCAAGTAATCAGGACCCATTGCTTTGAAAGAAAACCAGGGGAATAACGAAATGTCATGTACTATCTCTGGAAAATGTGGGTCAAAGTGTAACCTAAAAATATGCACATACATAAACTTTCCTCTCAGATATATTTTTAAAATTGCATTTTAAAGTTAGAAAGTCTGACATTAAAACCATTATAAGACAAAACATTTATTGTAAATGGTTGAAAAGAGAAAATAAAACTCTTTCATGCATGATTTAAGAAAGCACCATCCACTCTACTGAGGCAAGTAGTTCATGTGAAAAATTAGATTTTAAGCTAACATATTTTATCTTTCCAACACATTCAGTATCTCCATGTAGTTATACATATGCCAACTAAGTCATACTCCCATGAAAATAAAATATACTTACCAAAGGCATAGACCTTTATATAAATTTAGGAGGAGGAGACCAAGAAGCTTAACTAATTCTTGCCTTACAGGGGGTGTTTCAAGCACACACATTGTGCTTAGTAGCCTTTGATCTCCTACGAAATTTATATTCATGACAGTCTAACACAGAGAAGAGTGAATAAAGTGAAAACATAAAGGACAATGGCCCAGGGGGAGTGTAAAGATATAGTTGTATTTTAATATTATTTTTCTACATAACAACAGTAATAATGTCCTGGATTTCAATTTCTTTTTGCATTCAAGTGCCTCAAAGACCTTAATAAAGTAAAAAAAGCCTGCTGGCCATGCAAGTTAGTCAAGTATTACCACATATTTTATAGGAAGGTAAATCAATAAATAGCAAAATCTAAAGATTATTCCAAAGGAAAATTATTCTCTGCTAGTTGCAAATATTTTAGCCACATCAGGTTATGGCCAAAGAACAAATGATTAGGGGAATTATAGAGTCAGACACTAGTGGAGGGGGAAACAGACTTCTCCTAGGTTGGAAAAAAAAACTGGTGTTTTTTTCTTACTAAATAAAGTAATGACAGAGAGGGAAATATCAGGGACATACCATAGATATATATATTTCTAGAATATTTTAATCATTGGAGCAGCCTGGTAAAAGTATTTATGTCATGGTGTAGAGAATTGGCCATAGAAAAATCACATATTTTTTGGCTTTGTTTTTAACAGAAAATAGGGAGATGGCGGCTAAGATGGTAAAGAAGGAAGCTATGATGAAACTATTTTGTGCCACATGTCAAGTATGTGCTTAAAATCCGAAGTACTAAATCTGACATAAAAGTTAATAAAAAAAATATTAAATGCTGGAACAAGAATTAAATGTCCAGAAGACACATAATATTACAAGCCAGGTCTTACTTAGAATTGGCAGGTTTCGAATTAGAAGAAAATAACAATAATTAAATTAGGACTTACAGCTACATCAAACTGATTAAATTCAAGTAATTCTGCATATGATTTTTACTCCATATAAAGTTTAATTGCACAGAAGTTACCTCAGTTTATTGAAAAGGTTAGTCATGAATATAAAAAGGAAAAAAGTACCATGGTAGGAAATACAAAAGCAAAAACAGTCACAAGTTTACAGAGAATGATAAGTATGTGATGTATGACCACTCACATGTAAAATATTTAAAGAATAATGTGTATTATAAATTAATGGGAAAATGTAGATATTATGCTAGGCCCAGTTGAAAAATACTTATTAGCAATTTAATATCCAATTATGAGCACTTGGATTAGAAAAAAATTTTTTTTGATAACACCAAAAACAGAATTTAGGCTTGGAAGGCCTGATTAAATTTTAAGAAATCACTACATTGAAACTTTTATTTATTTTTAAAAAAGATTTATTTATTTATTTATTTGACAGAGAGAGACACAGCGAGAACGGGAACACAAGCAGGGGGAGTGGGAGAGGGAGAAGAAGGCTTCCCGCTAAGCAGGGAGCCTGATGTGGGGCTTGATACCAGGACCCCGGGATCATGACCTGAGCCAAAGGCAGACGCTTAATGACTGAGCCCCAGGCGCCCTTATATTGAACCTTTTACTTAGAATGTAAAGTATCCACATATTCCCTTTGATTGTATTTATAAATATGATTTTCTGAATATCTATACCAATAAAAAAAATCTTCAATTTGTGCTTACTGGCTATCATATCAGACACCTTCTCTCTTCATAAGACACAGAATCTTTAGCATATTTTATTTTTTGTTTATTTTATTATTTTTTTTAAAGATTTTATTTTTAAGTAATCTCTACACCCAATGTAGGGCTCAAATTAAAAACCCTGAGGTCAAGAGTTGCATGTTCTACCAACTGAGTTGGCCAGGCACCCCTGTTTCTTTTTATGTTTTATGTTTTTCAAGCTCATGCTTCCTTTAAAAATAACTAAGACTAGGCAAAACAAGCATTTTAGTTTTTTCTCAAAATTTTACTATTTTATTATAAGCAGAAAAGTAGTATTTGCTTGATAAATTTACCATAAGATTCCAAATAGGAAAAGTTTCCATAACATCAGATTATTTAGTCTAATCTCAGTTACTTCCCAAGTACCTTTAAAAGAAATAGAAACTTCCATTAAAGTTGTCACAGTACTGGGGTGCCTGGCTGGCTCAGTCAGAAGAGCAAGCAATCTTGATTTCTGGGTTGTACATTTGAGCCCCATGTTGGGTGTAGTGATTAATTAAAACATAGTTGTCAAAGCCCTTCTCACCCTATTGAAGCCTTCATGTACAATGCTATCACTTCTAATCTCAGAGTAAGCATCCCTTTTTAGTTGCCCTTTCTGTGACCACCCTTTTACAAAGTACAGATCCTGGATCTCTGCCTTTCCTTCATGTAGCTGGGAGTCACCAAATTTCACCCTAGACAGTTCCCTGTTACTGTTTGACACAACGTTTGTATTATACCAGTGATCCAATAAATGTTTAGTGGGTAACCTAACAAGTGAATACTAGGGCACCTTGGACAGTGGCCATGTGATGTGTAATATCCATTTAGTTCTGTTCATTTTTCATGCAAAGTCTTTCTTCTTGCTGTTTTATTCATTGCAGTTTAGAGCAATAGAAAGAGCGCAGACTTTTAAGACCAACGTAGACTTCAACCTGGCTGTGATATTGCTGTGGGATTTGGAGTTATTTAGCAAGGAGGGGCTAAACAACTCCTTCAGTAATATTATTATTACTGTTATTATTATTCCCTCAAGAGAAATAAATACAGGGAACAATGAATCTTCCCTTTTATGATGCCTCCTGGTTCCTCCCTTTACAACCACATATTATTATGAAGAAGACCTTATTTAAGCATTTGGAATCTTCTTGAAATATTGTTCTTGGAACAATATTTCATTCTTGGAACAGAATGAAAGATAACTTGGATCAAGAACATTTTAGAGAAAAGAAAAGTTTAAAAATACCTGCAATTATCCATGCACAAAGTTAGAAATAGCTACATTTCATAGAAGGATTGATAATGGAAAATAAGGAATGAATTCAAGATGTATCTTAAAGAAAATATTCTCCAAAAACGGGTGCCAGAAAATAAATCACAGGAAAATAATTGAGAGGGCTCACATTTGAATTTGCTGCTTAAAGAAACGAAAGATAGCAACACTATATCCAAAAGGATAAAAGCAGATTCAGGAGCTAATGTTGTAAGAACATCACTGATAAATCCAGAATATTATTTTGGAGGAGAATATTGATTTCCCTGTAACCTGGATAATTCTGGATGCTATTTATTGAAGATAATTGTAAGTTTTGCACATATACATATATTGTATTGTTTTGCATTTCTTTGTTTCTAGGAAGAATATTTTTGGCTGTGTATTTATTCTTCATACTTGTTACTCATCTTTGTAAGTTACATTATCATTTCCTCCCAATTGTTTTTCCAATTGACATGATTTACCTAGTAATCTTTTGTATTATATGCATATTTAAAAAAATTCTGCATTTAGTTTGCATATTACTTTTATTTATGTGTGTTGTAATGCAAGCATTATGAACATGGGCAATGAAGAATTAAAATGGTGGTTGTGCATCTCTATATATTGCAGTTGTAAATTTAAATTTTGTTCTTTCATATTTTAAAGGGAGCTTTATGCTGAAGTTCACCATATTTACAACTACCTTCTGGATAGTTATATATACAATAAACACTTGAAGTTTAACATTTATATTTAAGCTCATCCCTTAACTATATCATTATGATTAACAATGTCCCTTTTATAATCATGAAACTACCTTCATTCTCCCAGTCATCCAGGCTCAAAATCTGGAAATAATTAATCTACTTGGTAATTCTCTCCCCACTCAAATCCAATCTACTTCCTAGTCTTGCTTATCTCACATCCACACTTTCTATTTTTAATGCATAATTTCATTTTAACTCCTGCTAATTAAAACTCTCATTCGGGTTCATCCATAATTCCATCTTAAAATATTGTGTTTACTCACAAATTGTTTGTCTTGTATATTTTCTTTCCCTCCATTCCTCACGTTAAGAACAATAACAGCTAATACTTATTATGTGTTTAAGCATAGTGCCAAGTGCTTATGTGTATTCTCTCATTTAGTTCCTACAACTTCACACAAGAGATACTGTATTTTATCATCTTTTATCTGCATTTCAGCATTAAGGTACATGTAGACTAGAGAGATAAAAGGCTTCCCCAAGTTCACAAAGCAAGGGAATATTACTGCTGGGATTAAAACCCAGGAATCTGACCTGAGTGAATAGTCTCAAACAAAATACAATAATGCCAATTAACAGTGTTCCCAGATTGATCTTTTTCAAATATTCTTCTGACATTGACAATGTACTGCTTAAAAATATTCAGTGATATCCTGTTGCCCAGCGATGAAATTATGGTCCTCAGCCTGATTTTTATCCTGATTCTTCCTTTCCTTTATTGTGTCCCTAGGTCATTCAAACACATGTTTGCATTCCCTTCTCTATGGCTTTACTGAAACTATTCTCTCCAGATTCTTCTGTTTCATGGAGAAATAGAAATTCTTCACCACCAGCTTCCAGCCCTGCCTACCTCTTCCGAGGCTCTTTCTGTACGCCTTTGTCATATATACACTCACATGTGCTATTTTCTTTTCTACCATAACAGACTGTTAGCCCCTCCAGGCAAATACAGTATCATTTATTGTTGAACCCTCAGCAACTGATAGAGTATCTTCTGGAGAGAAAGTAATTGCTGATTATTTATCGATTCAAATGATTAAATGCTTTCTAAAATTATAAATAAATACACTGATAGTGAATGTTGACAACAAAATCCAAAGCATGGTATGTGTATTGTGTTCTTAATTTTGATAGCTAGCAAGAGGTAAACCTATACATTAATAAAGGCAAAAATGTTATGCACTTTAATATTTTTATAATTTCTATGAAATCAAAATGATTATTTAGATTAATAGTATTTGCTAATTAAAAATGAAAGGAACCCAACTTAAATTTAATTTACAATGTTCCCCTAAACCCATGACTTTTTGATATTACCCTTAACCTACTGCAATTTAACTTTAAAACAACCATGTAAATTTAATTATGCATTGGCTCCTAAGGGATGCACTCCTATATCAGTTTTCATCTCTCATGAGCAGATCATTTTCAGTTAAGTTACAAACCACTGAAAATCAATTTTTAATGGAAATAGTCATACAACCTTAACTGCAAATGAGCAAAAATTCAGGTATAATATCAAGTGGCAGGTTATTAACTATAACTTCAATTTTATGTTCTTTTGACACAAGACTATATCAGCCATAAATAAGTGTGCATTTGTCACACGAGTCACACTTACCTGAAGATTATTCATCAAAGAAAGTTTTAGTGGGCCCAGCACTGAGTCCATAGGGACCTTGGAGGAAATTCTGAGCTACTTAGCAAGAAGGAACTGAACCAAAAAATTGTGCTGAAATGATGTTAAAGGTCTAAATGAAAACCAGAGAAGCAAGGAAATGTAGAGTTAAGTCGACACTCCATCATTAACCATACCAGCCAACTTAGAAAGCCTTTTCAGTTTAATATATAAGCTATCTCAAAAATCAGTAACAACATTGGAACAATATTTCTGCAACATGGCATGCTCATTCATTCTTTGCCTATATTTCTATAGTTAAAACTTTTTAAAAACATATTCACTTGATTATTTGTTTTAATAAGCTGAAATTCAAATGAACATGACCTATTATTAATCAGAAACCACTAATGACAGTTGCAAAGAATATGGTTTTCCTCTTATGAATTGAGTGGTTCAAATTCCTTAGCTAAGGAAGGTCCTATTAAAGTCAAGTTTACAAACTCAAACATTACAGAGTTACCTCAAATGGAAAATTATCCTAAGGTTTATAAATAAAACGGTTATAACTGTGAGGTTTAAGCATTTTTCTTTTGGAAAAAATAATCTGTATTGCCATTAAAAAATAATTTAGTCATTAATTTTACTACTACTCATTGACAATCTGTTATGTGAATAAAAGCTTTTAAAGTTGCTAATTATAGTACTAATTTAGATGATTTGCATTGGATGTAACAGTTAATTGTTCAGAAGAATTAAGTACCCAGCACTTTAAAATTAAAATAACATTATATTAAAAATTATAAAAATAAGCTGATAATGTCAAAATAGTCATTTATATTTTCACCAAGACCTAGGGAATATGTTTGAAATTTACCTAAATTTAATATACATTTGAAAGACAGTATATGAAGTTCCATGCACTGGAAATTTTTGTCTTGACTTAGAAGTTGACTTACTAGAATATCAGCTTCACAATGTAAAGGTTTCCTTGGGTTTGTCTTTCTGCTATAATCCTGCAACCTAGAATTGTTTCTGGCACATAATAAAGCCTTCTTAGTATTACTATAGTATACTAATTATTAGAATTACTATAACATACTATTATAGTATTATTAGTAGTATTAACTACTTTCTGATATCAACTACCATTCTCTAACAATAAAATATGTTTGAAAATTCAGTCTTGTCCACGTTACCCATAGGACAGCCTGAACTATTTAATCTTACTGACACATTTCTAACTAGAACTTCTAGTTGCTTGAGGCTCAAGTTGAAATCCCTTGCCTTTCTAGTATAATGTGAATTTAATCTTTACTGCCAATTTTGTTCTAGCCTGAACATGAATTATTTTTGCAACATTTATCATCAGGTAACCTAACTGTTTTACAAAAAGCAATATATTGTGTGTGACTGTAAAATGAATATCAGTATTTATTTGATATTTTAGAATATATTTTTGTACTTATAGCAATTGAAGAAGACCTGTATTTTCTTTTAGTAACTTTTTTTTCCCTGTAACTAAGAAGACATGTTTTTCAATCAAAAAAAAAAGTGCTTAAATGAAAAGTAAGTTGATTCTTATAAAACAAGAACAACCTTTGAAACAACATTATTTAAAAATTGCAAATTTAGGGGCTCCCCAGTGGCTCAGTCGGTTAAGCATCTGCCTTTGGCTCAGGTCATGGTTCCAGGGTCCTGGGATTGAGCCCCGCATCTGGCTCTTTGCTCAGCAGGGAGCCTGCTTCTCCCTTTCCCTCTGCCTGCCACTCCTCCCTGCTTGTGCATGCTCTCTCTCTCTCTCTCCCTACTCTCTCTCTCTGTCAAATAAATAAAATCTTAAAAAAATAAAAATAGCAAATTTACTTTTGACATTTAAAGTAAAAAAGGGCCAGTAATAAGCAAATTAGTTGTATTTCTGTTGTTGCTATTAATAGTTTTTCTTTGGTGTCTCATTTCTAAATTTTTATGTACCTTATTTAAGTCTCTTCTTGTTCAGTAAATGGGGCTCTTTTGCTCTCGCTAGGCTTCTGCTTTGTAAATCTTCAATATGACTTAAGGTGCTTTGGTGTCTAGTTTACTTCTTATATAAAGGAAAATGAACCTTAAACAAAAATAATAAAACCCTAAAACTCAAGTGTCATATGGACTGGCAACAAATACTGTTGAATAAAATGGCTGTTCAGATTCTTAAATGGTAATACTGAATCAACTGCTTATAAATAACCTCTATATAAAACCAACTTTGGACATGGACCCCAAGTATTACTTCTTTTTTTTTTTTTTAAGATTTCATTTATTTATTTGATAGAGAGAGAGAGAGAGCACAATCAGGGGGAGTGGCAGGCAGAGGGAGAGGAAGAAACAGGATCTCCACTGATCAGGGAGCCCGATGTGGGGCTTGATCCCAGGACTCTAGGATCATGACCTGAGTTGAAGGCAGACACTTAACTGACTGAACCAGCTAGGTGCCCCCAAAGTATTACTTCTTTAGGGATTCATTATCCATCACAATATTAACAAACAATACAGAAGAAAAAGCAAGACAGAATAGTCTAGTTTTTAAAAATCAAGTGAAATAAAACAAAAGAAAACTATAATCATTTAAACTTAAAATTCATAAAAATCTTCTACGCACTATTGTTATATTAAAAGTGGTATTTATTTATGTAGTTACTACTTTCTTTGGAGAAAATGTCTTGCTAGAATAAGTCTTAACCATCAAGTGCATTGAGGTAAGAATACTCTTTTCAAGTGACCTGGGGAAAAGATGTGGGTTTACTAGAATCTGAGATATTGGGATTATGGGGTATTCACAATTTTAGAGAAGCATATTCAATAATATGATTTTATATCTAAATAAAAATCTAAAATAAATTAGACACAAAGGAACTTTTGAAATGATGGGTATGTTCTATATGTTAATTGCGCTGGTGGTTACAAAACATTGTATATTTTTCAAAATGTGTCAAAGTATACACTTAATGTACATGCATTTGTATATGCAAGCCATATTTAAATAATGTTTTTTAAAAGTAGACATTACTATTTTTATTTTTTAATTTTTAATTTTTGCAGTGAATGCTTATTTACCACATTATATTACTAATTCCTTTGTTCATCACCATTTTTTAAAAAATCACCATCCTTTCTGTTTTAATTCCCTTCTTTCTGAAATATATATTTTAGTGGTTTTCTTAATAAAGGCCTATGAGGAGTAATATTATAATCTTGATCTGAAAAAAAATCTTTAATTCCTCTCATCCTTGAATGGCTGGTAAAATGAGAATCAAATTCTAGATTGACAGTTATTTTGAATATATTATTTTGAATGCATTATTCCACTGTCTTCTGGTATGTATTGTTATAAATGAGAAATCTGTCAGTCTGTCAGTCTTTTTAAAGTAGTCTTTACATTACTTTTTTTTTTTTTTTTGTCTTTGATGTTCTGCAATTTCAGTCTGATGAGTCTCAGTGTGAAATTGTTTTTGTATTTCCTGTTTGACACTTGATATGATCTTTTAATTTGAGGACTCATGTCTTCTAGTCTGGAAAATGCTCAGACTTTATTCCTATGAATACTTTCTCCTCTCCATTCTATTTATTTCTGAGATTCCTAACAGTAAGTGTTGTTAATTGCAAGCCAAATAAATAAACTACCTGATTAAAAGGGGGAAAAAAATGATGGGGGGGTGGAAAAATGGAAATCTTAAAATGAGCAGAAGTCTAGGAAAGCCAAGTAATCAGCACTCAGACAGGAACACGCCACAAAAAGTGCCTGCAAAGAACACACCCTCTGCTGCGCAGCATTTGACTTGGTAGCTTGCATAGACACCACCACCAATGCTGGTGATGAGACTGGCTTCACGGCCCTGCTCCACAGAATTCTAGAGACTGGATACGGTAGTCACCACTGTTCCTTCTTTACTTCCAATATGAGTGTGTTGGCCTACTCAAAGAGATAGATCCATGCCATCACTGCAAGAAAGAATAAAAAATTACATTTTTTTTCCTTTTCAGTGTTTACAGTGAGATATAGACTCTACCTTCCACCAATTCCAATAATGTGGAAATATGGACATTTCTTAATACAAAGTAGTTTCAGATCTTCAGGTCCCTGAGTAATGAAAGAGTCATTACAATTCAACACTTTGGATACTTTTCTTCCAAGAAACAGTTTTAATTGTAAGATACCATTCCCTAGTACAAACAAAAATGCACCCCCTCTCCTCAACTCTGAAGCTTATCAGTTATTTCTCATCCAAATCTCCATTCTCTCCCATGCCACTTTATGATTTTAGCTCAATATACTGTGATCTGTGAGCTAGAATATAAATGTAACCATCACCTAAAGTGTGTAAAAATTAGTGGTGAGAATAGGGAATATTTTAATATAAATGTAAAATTTGTTAAATACAGTGCTAACACACCATAGATAGAAAATGTGGGTAGCTATTACTATTGTTCTCACTACTCTCATTTTCCAGGCAACTGTAAATATTTATGAGCTCAATTCTCAATAATTTTAACTCATGGTTTATGTCACTATCCCCAATTTTATTCCAATATTAATTTTTAACAATTTCAATGTATACCTAGGTAATAATTCCAATGCCTCAGCTTCTCAGTTATTTGAGATACTGTTGTGTAATGATCTTGTCCTCCAGTGTCTCAATATTCATTAGTTACATCAGTCTTGAGGTCATACTCTCCACCTTATAATAACCAATAGCCACAAAATGTCCATAATTTCAGCTTATAAGCATTCTACTACCTAAACACCATTTATTATTTTCCAGGTCCCTTCCTCCTATAGCAAACCTGTCTCTACTACTTGCCTATACAGGGAGCCACCAGCAGTGTTTCAGATAGCAGTTGCTCTGGTAACTTGAACCTTGAAGTTAAGACTTGTAATAAAGGGCGCCAGGGTGGCTCAGTTGGTTAAGCGACTGCCTTCGGCTCAGGTCATGATCCTGGAGTCCCGGGATCGAGTCCCATATCGAGTCCCATATCGAGTCCCATATCGAGTCCCGCATCGGGCTCCCTGCTCGGCAGGGGGTCTGCTTCTCCCTCTGACCCTCTTCCCTCTTGTGCTGTCTCTCATTCTCTCTCTCAAATAAATAAATAAAATCTTTAAAAAAAAAAAAAAAGATTTGTAATAAAGTCTCCACTAACCCCTGATCTATGTACATGTACCCTCCTTGTTGTTTTGATGTCTACCAGGCAAATCCCTAGTCTAAGACCATTGCTCTAAGTGCAAAAGTTAGTAAGATATACTCTTTTCATGTTTAAAATAGTTGAAATCTGGGGAGTTATTTGTTACCACTGCATAACCTAGGCTCTTTTGACTGAAAGGTAAACTGTCTCCTAGAAGTGCAATGTGATGTCACAAAATTTTAATAAATGTGACTATGGCTTAAAGTCCTGGTGATAGAGAAGATGCTAAAGTCTTAGAGGATGACTATTCGTGTTAGGCAGTAGTAAAAGATTTGACTTAATGAAATGTAGCTCTTGGAGCAGATGTTGGAAAGCAGAATGTTAACAATGTGTATTGGTTAGTTACTATGACAAATGAGAGAGAGAGAGAGAGAGAGAGGTGACTTCAGAAAATAATCAGCTCATTCATCAGTAAGTATAAAGAGGACAAGCACAGTAAGAAGTGACAATTTTCCCCTCCCCCTCCCCATCCTTCTACCCCCACACAACTAAAAAAAGATAAAACTGAAGAGGCCTATTTGCAAAGATTAAATCAGGGTATGGACTTCACATTTATTATTTTTCTTCCCAAATGTATTGAAGTATAAGTGAAATATAATAACCTCCATATTTTCAAAGTACATATTAAGATCAGGTTTGATATATGTACACAATCCAAGAAACCACTGCCACAAACAAGAATAGGAGCAATGCCAACACTCCCAGAAGCTTTCTTGTGCTTTTTGTAATCCATCCCTCCTTTTACCCCCTTGCCAGGTAACTGCTGACCTGTTTTCTGTCACTTTTAAAACCAGTGAATGGATTAGGGTGTCTGAGAGCAGAGGTCAAGTTAAGAATGTAGAGCCTACTTGAGTGTATATCCTTTCCAATGTACAAAATGCCTTAGGGGAAAGAGAAAATGCATGTGACTACCCCACTAAAGCATCAAATGTTAGATAGTTAGAAAGTTATAGTTAGAAAGAAATAAAGAAAACGACACATGAGTTAGCAATCAAAGAAACATAGATATGTGAGACTTGTACCTCAAAAATTAAGTTATGTAGTATTTCTGGCACATTGACTATATATTGGATTTAAGAAGTACAATCGCTTTAGATTTTTGAAAAAATAGCGATTTCAAAAAACAAACAAACAAACTAGCAGTTTGCATGGTTTGAGACTGAAAACAACTTCTTGTTTTCCTAATCTTGGATGTCCAGAAAACTAATTGAGTAATCTGCTGTCAAGGAGAGTTTGGTCTTCTCTAATTTCCAGAAAAAAAATTCAAAGATTACCAAATAATCATTCCCCACTGCCAGGGTTGTGAAACCTCCAAACACCTGTCTTGTAAAATTTAGGAATGATTGTGGTATGCCTCAGTGCTTAACAACCAGCTCTCTGGGGAAAATAATCCTTATTTGTGGTATTGGCCAATTTCCCTGGTATAAATATCCTCACCACGGCCAATTTCAAGCTCCCAATATAATGTTAACTGACTGACAAATTTCCTGAAAATTTAACAATTGAGTTTTACAAACCAGTGTAATCTGATCACAGCACATTATTGACGGTCTCTTATTCTCCTCTTTATGAAGGGAACTACATATTGTGATTACCTTTTCTATGTTTCACCTCTGTGTTTAGAATGTATGGCCCATGACCAGTCCTTTCAATTCATTGTCACCAGATCAAATATCTAGACTGAATTGCAAAACTACCATACAACACACAGAGGTCTTGGACTTTGAGACTGAAAGTATAACTAGCTATGATTTTCAGGATTTTTCCTTTGTGAAATGGTAACAGTATGTAACAGAGAAAAAGAGTGAGTTAAGTATTTGGAGAACAGATGAACACACAGCAGTAATCACCAATACTACTGGCTGAATATTTCTGGTACCTAAAATTTCAGGAACACAGCAGGAATACAGGTCCTTGCCACATGCTTATTTCACCTCTCTGACTTTTCCAATTACTGTCCCTCCTGACTCCTCATCCTCACCCCATCACATTGGCCTCCATGTTGTCCCGATATCTGCTTGGCACATTCCTACATATTGCACTGGCTATTCCCAAAGTTCCCTCGGCTTGAAACAGTGTTTTCTTAGTTATCGACCTGACTAACCACTGGTCATCTTCAAATTTTTATTCAGTTATGATCTCAGAGGGGACTACTTTAACCATGCTAGTTCCAAAACTCAGACTCTCTGGATTCTCTTACTTTTTACTTTTTTATCTCCATCATATCTATCTGCTTACAATATATTACATAACTTACTCTCTTATGATATTTATTGCTTCTTTTTGCCTTGCTCCCAGTGAGAATGTAAGTTCTGCAAAGGAAAGACTTTTGGAATTTAAATTGTATTTTTTTCCTGTATTGTATTTTTTTTTCTGTAATTATCCCAAGACACTAGAACTATCCTTTATACATAGTAGGAACTTAATAAATATGTATTGAATAAATAAATGAATCTTATGGGTCCTGGGATCAAGCCCTGTGTCAGGCTCCTTCCTTGGTGGGAGTCTGCTTCTTCCTCACCTCCCCACTCAAGCTCTCTCTCACTATCTCTGTCTGTCTGTCTCTCAAGTAAATAAATAAAATCTTAAAAAAAAATGGACCAAATATATTCATCTATCAAATACTGGCTAATGTTTCATTTTAGTGATTGAAGATGAGATAAGTTGTGCCTACAGTGGAAGTGGTCCCTGTCAGTCTTGGTGAGGTGTCTCCATTATTGTGTTACCATAGCACTTTGTTTTTTTTGTCTCAAAACCTCAGCAAGCACTGAAGTTTTAGGGGAAGTAGGATGACTAGTATCCTTGGAACAAGTCATTCTATTCTCACGAATATTAAGAATCTCCTGTACACTGCAGGCCTTTTATTTCAAAAGGGATAAAACTATTCTCCTTTTGTTTTTTCATTCAAATGCTAAATTGCTGCAGGTACCTTTCTAGGAATGTTACGTTGAAAATTCATCATACATATCAGTGATGTCATTGCAGGTTTATTTTTTAATACTTCCTTTCCCTTTTGTTTGAATGGCCCTAGGCTGTGAAATGACTCAGATCTGGAATTTGGGTAAAATCATTTGAACACTGTGATGGTTCAAACCTGACCTCTTTAATCATCAAAGTGTAGAATATTCTTTTGGCTATAGTAATTAAAGTAGGAACTTGGGGCATCTGGGTGACTCAGTTGGTTAAGCATGGGACTCTTGGTTTTGGCTCAGGTCATGATATCAGGGTAATGAGATCGAGCCCCAAGTTAGGCTCTGTGCTGGGCAAGGGGTCTGCTTGAGATTCTCCTTTCCCTCTCCCTCTGCCCCTCCCCCAGCTCGCTCTCTCTCTCTCAAACAAATAAATAAATCTTAAAAAAAAAAAAAAAAGAAATTAAAGTAGGACCTTAAGGGGATATCCATATATTTTTGTCTTATGGGTACTCTGGTCAATTTCCTCATGCCAAGCATCCTTATGGGTTACACTATTTGATCATTATTTTGACCTTGCTGTCCAATATCTTAACTCTGTCAATTAAACATTCTGTTTCTGCCATTTTGGGATTGAGCCATTTCCATCAAAAGATCTTCCATCTCCACCACTTACATCTACCAATGTCTGTGGCCTATTAGAAACTGCCACAACAATGCTTTTAATTTCTCAACGCCTTCGTGAAAAGACAGTCTTCTCAGCCTCTAAAGAAAAAGATATAGTAGTAGAATAGGTGTGCTATATACTATAATCCATTCCAATAGTCTTTTATTTGTATTTATCATATCATTTTAAGGATTTTATGACAACTTAATTTCTCGTTTTATCTCCTCATAGTGAGCCAACCAAATAAAGAATTAAAACTAGCTGCTTATGTTAGCACATTAAACCCAGACTGTCTGGAAAATGAATCTACATCATGGTTTCTTACTGTGAACACAGTTGACATTTGGGTTGATTTTCTTTTTCTTTCTTTCTTTTTTTTTTTTTTTTGTAGATTACCCTTGTTCATTGTAAGGTATTTAGCAGCATCCTTCACCTCTACCCATTTTTTTTTTTTAATATTTATTTGAGAGAGAGAAAGAGAGAGCCAAGTGAGGGAGGGGCAGAGGCAGAGAATCTCAAGCAGACTCCCCACTAAGTGTGAACCCAAAGGGGGGCTTGATCCCAGGACCCCAAGATCATGACCTGGGCTGATATCAAGAGTCGGACGCTTAACCGAAGGAGTTACCCAGGGACCTCTGGCCTCTCTACCCATTGATGGCAAGTATACTGTCCCCCGAATTGACAACCAAAAATGTCTGCATGCTGTGAATGGCCAGCAATCCCTGTACCGATGTATGAAAGATTACTCCAAACTTTGCTATGAAAGAGAGGAGAAGGCAAGGGGCTCAATGCTCAAAGACAAAGACCTTTGCTCTCCTTTGCTCCCGCTTTCATTGGTCCTTCAGGATAATCACAAATCCTCATCACTGTTTCTCAAGCAGGTGATGTGTGACAAGGGGTCCTACTGAAACTGGGAGGATTTACAGGAAAGATAAAATCTGCTAATCTGCGTGTTCTGCTAAACATAGCCTAAGGGACAATGCACACATCTCTTAGATCACGGGGTGGCTGTTTGGGCTAAGAGAGCTTCGGGAAGGCAACTCCCCTCAGCATTCCAAAGGCCTACGCCCTTCTCCAAAACCTTTCCTACCCCCAGGGGCTTCTGTGTTACATTTTAGCAAGCCAGGTATTATGGCTGATTTCATGCTCTACATTAACTGCAATGTCAGCAGATGTTGCCAAATGTCCCCTTGAAAGGGCAAAATTGCCTATGAATGAGAACTACTGAATGAAATCAATACATTTGGCTGTTGCCTTTTTTTTTTTTTTTTTTTACACCTTGTCTTGTGGTCAAGCCCTGTCAGAATACATATCCATATATATTCCCCATAAATGTGCTAACATAAATTGGTCATGTCTTGCAATTTTGTTTGTGGTCTATATCTCCTCTAGCTTTATTGGCCTCCTGAAGCATGCTAGAAGGTGACTAGTTATACATCTGCTAGAAAATGGAACTGGAGCTTGAGGTTTGGCTTTCTCTTCATATGTAACTTCCTGAGGTAAGGCCAGTCAGAACCATTAAACAAGGCAAAGACTATCTTATTATCTATGGTAGGTGGGGAAGTTCTGGTTAGCAAGGGAAGCACAAGTATGTATTCACTTGTTTATGTTTTAACTTTTTAACTTAACCAATGAATTTTTAATATCCGTGATATATTATATCTTTAATATCAGTAATATATGTATTACTTGTGGTAAAATACTTATAACATTCACCATCTTAACCCTGAGTGCATGGTTCAGTAATGTTAAATTCTTTAAGAATGTTGTGTAGCCATCACCACAATCCAACTCTATAATTCTTTTCATTTTGTAAAACTGAAATTCTGTACCCATTGAATAATAACTCTCCATTGCCTCCTCCCTCCAGATGCTGGCAGCCACCATTCTACTTTCTGTCTCTATGATTTTGACCACTCTAAATACTTCATTTAGGTGAAATCATACAATATTTATCTTTTTGTGACTGGCTTATTTCACTTAGCATGTACTGAAGGTTTATCCATGCAGTGGCATGTGTCAGAATTTCCTTCCTTTTTAAGACTGAATAATATTCCATTGTATGTGTACACCACATTTTGCTGATCCATTCATCAATAAACATTGGGTTGGTGCAATGAACATAGGTTTACAAATACCTCCTTGAGACACTGCTTTCAATTATTTTGGTTATATACCCAGAAGTAGAATTGTTGGATTATATGTTAATTCTATTATTAATCTTTTGAGGAATCACCATGTTTTGCACATTAGTTGTATCATGTTATATTTCACCAACAGTGCACAAGGGGTTCAATTTCCACTTCACTAACACTTATCTTCTGTTTGTTTTATAGCAGCCATCCTAATAGGTATGAAATAGTATCTCACTGTATTTTGATTTGCATTTCCTTAATGACTAGTGATTTTGAGCGTCTTCTTACATGCTTATTTATCATTTGTATTTCCTCTTTGGATAAATGTCAATTCAAGTCCTTTGCTCATTTTTGGATTGAGTTGTTTGTTTTGTTGTTGTTGTTGTTGTTTGGGAGTTCTCTACATATTCTGAATATTAATCCCTTATCAAATATATGATTTGTATATTATCCTCCCACTCTGTGGATTGCCTTTTTATTCTGTTGATAGTGTATTTTGATGCAAAATTTTGAAAAAAATCATGAAATCCAACTTTTCTATCTAATTTCATCCCTTTGTGAATAGAGAAGATGTTTTGTATGATATCTTTTTTTTTTTTTGATTTTTTTATTTATTCATTTGAGAGAGAGAATGAGCTGGGAGAGGGGCAGAAGGAGAGGGAGAAGCAGGATCCCCACTGGAGCAGGGAACCTGACGTAGGGCTCGATCCCAGGACCCTGGGATCATGACCTGAGCTGAAGGCAGACACCCAACCAACAGAGCTACTCAGGTGCCCCTGAGATCTCTTTTTAAAATTCTTTTTAAATTTGTGGGCTGACATATTATCTATACTGGAAAATGCACTGTGTACTTTGAGAAGAATGTGTATGCTCTTGTAATTGGGGAGAGTGTTCTGTATATGTCTGTTGTATCTAATTGGTTTATTGTGTTGTTTAAGTCCTCTATTTCCTTATTTATCTTCTTTCAGTATATTCTATCGTTTATTGTAGTGGGATATTGAAGTATCCAACTATTATTGTAAAACTATTCTACTTTTCATTTCTGTCAGTTTTTGCTTCATATATTTTGATGGCATCTTTTAGGTGCAAAAACATTTATAATTACTATATATTGCTGATTTGAAATTTGTATTAATATATAACATTCTTATTTGTCTCTAGTAGTCTTGTTTGATTTAAAGTCTAATTTGTCTAATCTCTGATCTTTTTTGGTTAGTGTTTACATGGAATATCTTCCCATTCTTTCACTTTCAATCTATTTGTTTCTTGGAATCTAAAATGGGTCACTCGTACACAGCATATACTTGAATCATGTTATCTTATCCATCCTGCCAATATCTCTCTTTTGATGGTAGAATTTAATCCATTTACAGTTAAAATAATTATATTTTTAATTAGTTTTAATTAAAAGTAAGGAGAGACTTACTTCTATATGCCTTACAATTTTTGTCCCTCATTTCTTGCACTACTATTTTCTTTCTTTTTTTTTTTTTTTTTTTTTAAGATTTTATTTATTTATTTGACAGAGAGAGACACAGCGAGAGAGGAAACACAAGCAGGGGGAGTGGGAGAGGGAGAAGCAGGCTCCCCACAGAGCAGGGAGCCCGATGCGGGACTCGATCCCAGGACCCTGGGATCATGACCTGAGCTGAAGGCAGTCGCTCAACCAACTGAGCCACCCAGGCGCCCTTGCACTACTATTTTCTTTTGTGTTTAGTTAATTTCTTGTAACAAAATGTTTAAGTTCCTTTCTCATTTTTTTCTGTATATAGTCTATCATTATTTTCTTTGTGGTTATTATGGAATATATTTAACATCCTAAAGTTATAACATTTTAATTTGAATTTATGCCAGCTTATCTTTAATAACATATAAAAATTTTACCTCTTTAACAGCTCTGTCCCCACTCCTTTTGGTTGCTGATGTCACAGAATTACATCTTTCTTTTTAAAGATTGATTGATTTAAGAGAGAGAGAGAGCACATGAGCAGGGGGAGGAGCAAAAGGAAAGGGAGGGAGAGAGAGAGAGAATTTTCAAGCAGACTCCCCACTGAGCATGGAGCCCAACTCGAGGCTCGATCCCAGGACCCCGAGATCATGACCTGAGCTAAAATCAAGTTAGCCCCCCAACTGACTGAGCCACCCAGGTGCCCCACAAAATTACATCTTTACACATTGTATGCACCAAAACATAAACTAAGAATTCTTTTATATGCATTAGTCTCTTAAATTATGTAGAAGGCAAAATGTGGAATCACTGAAGAAATTTACTGTAATACTAGCTTTTAGACTAAATATTGGCTTTAAAACTAGTCTCTTGCATCATGTAGAAAACAAAATTGGAGTCACAAACTGTTGTTACAATAATAATAACTTTTATAATTGCCCATTCATTTACCTTTACTGAGATCTTTATTTTTGCATATTGCTGCAAGTTACTGCTAGAGTTCTTTCATTTCATGGTGCAGTACTCACTTGAGCATTTCTTGTAGGGCCAGTCTAGTCATAAAAAAACTCTCTAAGCTTTTGTTTATCTGGGAATATCTTAATTTCTCTGTCACTTTTTTTTAGGATTTTATTTATTTATTTATTTATTTATTTATTTATTTGGCAGAGGGAGAGAGCAGAAGCAGGGGGAGTAGCAGGCAGAGGGTGAGGATCCTCTCCATGGAGAGGGTGAGCAGACTCTCTGTGGAGCTGGGATCCCCATGTGTGGCTCCATCCCAGGAATCTAGGATCATGACCTGAGCTGAAGGCAGATGCTTAACCAACTAAGCCATGCAGGTGCCCCTCTCTCTCACTTTTAAAGGACAACTTTGCTGGATATAGAAGTCATGGTTGACAGCTTTTCTGGTGTGTGTGTGCATGTCTCACTATGTGTCTCTGAGTTCATTTTACTTGGATTTAGTTGAACTTCTTGAATTTTTATGATCATATCTTTCATCAAATTTGGGTCATTTTCTGCCATCAGTTCTTGTAATATTCTATCTGCCTCTTTCTCTTTCTCTTCTCCTTCTGGAACTTGCATGGTGCATATGTTGGTCTTCTTGCTGGTGTCCTACAGGTATCTTAGGCTCTGTTTGCTTTTCTTCAATCATTTTTCTTTTTGTTCCTCAGACTCAATAATTTTCTTTGTCCTAACTTCCAAGTTTGTGGATTCTTTTTCATGCCTACTCTACTCTGACTTTGAATTCCTCTAGTAAATTTTTTGTTTTAGTTATTGAATTTTTAGCTCCAGAATTTCTTTTTGGCTTCTTTTTTAGGTTTTCTGTCTCTTTATTGACATTTCCATTTTGTTCATACATTGTTTTCTTGACTTTCTCTTCTCTTCATCTTCCTATAAGTCTTTTAGCATCTTTAAGATAATTGTTTAAAAGTTTTTGTCTAGTATATCTGCCATCAGACCTTCCCCAGGAACAGTTTCTGTTGATTTTTTTCCCTTCGAATGGTCCACACTTGCCTTTTCTTTGTACACCTTGTGGTTGTTAAAAACTGAACATTTAATAATGTGGTAACTGGAAATCAGACTCTCTACCTTCCCCAGGGTTTGCTGTTTTTATATCTGTGAATATTTTGAAAATGTTTATTTCAATAACTTTCAAATATCCATTATTGTTCATTCATGTGATGAAATATGTATAAATATATATAGTTTCTAGAATAACCTGACTCTATGCTGCTGCTGCTGTTGTCATTATTAACATTATTATTACACATTGAGTTCAAATTTATTGCAATGTACTTTCTCATTTATCCAAGTTCCTTGAGTTCATATTTGCACTAATCAGGAATTAGTAAGTTTACAAGTTCACAACATGTTGTCATGTAAATTCATCTGGAGTTCCTGCATCCTTCAGTAATATGAATTTAGAATCCATTCCCAAACATGATGTATATTTAGGGCTCTGACTTCTCAGTGTCTCTTTACTTCTTTATAATTCTGAATCATTAGCAGTCTTCTAGGATAAAACAAGGAATTCTGAATTTCATTTTGATGATATGCCAGCTTTTTATAGCTACTGTCTTTATGTGATAACACAGATGCAGAATTTATAGCAAAAGATAAAGTACTTGTTTCTTGTCCCTATGCAGATGTTAACATCATTAGTTACAGTTGTTTAGATCTTTCTCTAGTTCTGATTTACCTGTGATTTTTCTGGACTTAAGTCCTACTCATAAATCTTGACTACGATACCATGATTTCTGTGTTTCTGATTTCTTAATGTTTTCCTTCTTGGTTTGAGCTAAGGCTTTTCTAAAATTATTATATATTAATTGCTATATCCTTTTAGTGATAAGATGAGGAGTGAGAGCCTCTCACACAAATTTGAATATGTCATATCAAATAGAAATCAGCATTAGCAGGGCTTCAAATATAATATGTATTATATTTAAAATTTTGTGAGATGCCAAAAGTAAAGAATTTGAGTCACATCCCAGAGATAAATTGATGTAAATTTGAACAACTCAAGTATTAGTCTCCCAATTCTAGTATTTCAATAAACTTGTCATATTTGGATTTTTTTTTTTTTTTTACTCAAAGGGTATAAAAAATAATGTGGATTAACAAGTGGTAGTCTATAATTACAAAGTATTCTTTAAAGATATATATTTTTTTTTCAATAAATGTTTATTGAGTACCTACCATGTGCCAAACACTGTTTTAATTACCGAGGATATGTTGATAAAAAATACAGAACTATTTATTATTTTCAGTGAGTTTATATTCTAATTTGGGACTTAGAAAAAATTGTACACACATACAGAGTATGATATAAAAATACAGTGTAATGATAGATACTGATAGATACAGGTTATATAAATAATTTTAAAAAGGTTAATTGGGAAAAGATTGAAGGGGTAGAAGATAATTATAAGTAGAATGATGAAGGAAAACTTCTCAAAATGTAAATTTGAAAAGAATCTGAGTCAATGGGAGAAAAGTCATTTGAAAACATATGAGAAGGCTATTCCAAGTAGAAAGAACCAAAAATTTATGTGCCCTGACATGGGAACAAATTTGACATGTTAGAAGAAGATAAAGGCCATTTGTATGAATACATGGAATAAAGGACAAGGAGTATTTTAGAATAGAAGGTTGAAGATGTAGCCAAGGGCCATGTGCTAGTCAGAATCATGGGCCCATGAATATGTCCACATCCTAATTCCTGGAACCTGTGAATAAGTTATGTCACATGGAAAGGGGAATTAAGATTGCACATAGAATTATAGTTGCTCATCAGCTGACTTTGATGAGGAATTTGTCTTGGATTATCTGGATGGTCCCAATGTGATCACAAAGGTCCTTCTAAGTAAAAGAGTGATGTGGGAGAGTCAGTGTCAGAGTGATACAAAATAAGAAAGACTCAACTGGCTATTGCTGGCTTTGAAGATGGAAGGAGGCTACAGGCCAAGGAATGTGGACAGCCAAGAGAAACTGTAAAAGGCAAGAATATGTATTCTCTCCTAGATCCTCCAGAAGGAACATAGCCCTTCAGACAATTTGATTTTAGCCCAGGGAGATTAATTTTGGATCTTTAGGACTATAAGATAATAAATTTGTATTGCTTAAGTCATTATTTTGGGGTACTTTGTTATAGCAGTAATAGGAAACGAATACAGGTCATATCATCTAAGGTCTCACAGTACTCGGATTTTTGTCCTCACATTATAGAAACCCACTAGAACACATTAAGCAGAAAAATAATGCAATATGGTTTACTAATTTATAGTATTCTTGCTGACCTTGGAGGATAGACTACATGGAATTATTAGTGTAAGCAAGGAGACTAGTTAGGAGGATATTGCAATATTTAGGTAAAAGGAGATGGGGTCTTGGACAAGGACTATACATATAAACATGGTGATGTATAGTTACATTCAAATTATATTTTAAATGTAGAGCCATCTATATTATTGATATGCGCTGTGCTTCACAGGTAGTTACACATAGACACCTAAAACTGGTAACTGAAGGTTGAGAAAAGGATTTGGAAATCTATGAATATATGCTATTTAAAATCAGGGAACTTGACGTGAATACCTTAGTATACTATAGATGAAGAAGTGATAGAAAGACTAAGCCATGGAGTACACTAACATTTAGAGTTTGAGACAAGGAGGAATATCCAGAAAATTAGAAATATAAAGAATGACTTGAGAAGTAAAAAGAAATCTAGTAGAGTACCTCTACTGGAGGCCAAGTGAGAAAGTATTTAAGGAAAATAGGACTGATCAATCATGCCAAATACCACTGAAAATCAAGTAAGATGAAAATCGGGAACTGATCATTGTCACTTGGGGATATTCTGTGAACTTGCCATATATATACTTAATAGAGTGATGGGGACAAAGTCTTTTTGCGCTGGATTTAAGAAAGAAGGGACAGGGGACAAAAAAGTACAGCTGGTTGTTAATCTTTTAATATTTATTTACATATCAAGTATGTTTATTCCCTGACAATTCCAGAAAAAAATGGGGGGAAGTAAAAGAACACTTAAAAATAGACTACTTAAAAATACAGTACTTTGATAGAAAAAAATAAATCTTTACTGAAAGATTCACGTTTTATTTTTTTTTAAGATTTATTTATTTATTTGACAGAGAGAGGCATAGCGAGAGTAGGAACACAAGCAGGGGGAGTGGGAGAGGGAGAAGCAGGCCTCCCGTGGAGCAGGGAGCCCCATGTGGGACTTGATCCCAGGACCCCGGGATCATGACCTGAGCCGAAGGCAGATGCTTAATGACTGAGCCACCCAGGCGCCCTGAAAGATTCACGTTTTAGAATACAACACAGTATCTGATGACAATATGAGAAATTTAGGGGGGTCACTCAATTGTTGAGCCCAGAGAGAATTGGGCTATCATCTTAAATGCCACTTCTGTTAGTAACTACTGCCCATTCTTCCACTTCCCTATAATAAACAGCTCCTCTTTTGTACCATCTAACAAAAAGAAAAAACAATTATGACTCAGTTTCACAATTAATTCAATTTCATAATCTGAATTAGTTTTAACGGCATTCCTAAAGTCTAAGCCAACATAAAATAATGTTCTCTGTTTATCTGAAGATTTTTAAGAAACCATTTATTTAACAAATGTTTCTGATAGAAGTAGGTTGAGGTATTATATGTATTAATTAGAATTTAATTCATTTGAATCCTATTTATTTTAGTTTTAAATGCCAAAGTGTACTATTGCATATAAAAGTTGATTTTAAAAGATTTGTGTTTGTATGTTTATTTTACTCACTTGCATGTCTAGAATATAGAAAACATCTAATTTTATAACTTCAAAATATGCTAAAATAAATGAAAGTACTAGCATGCAGTATAGTTTGCCCATTTATGCAAAATTTATTTGCATTTCAAGGTGTATGTATTAAACATGTTTATATTTCTCTTTTACTTTTTAAAAATGTTTGTAGCGTTTTAAATGCCATGGTGAGTTAGGAAAGACATGGATTCTATTTATGCAAAATATAATAAGACTAGTCAACATATTTTCTATTTGACAGAACTATAGCTTGCTTACAAGAAATGTTCAGCTTAGGAAAAATTAAAATGATAATGTTCATAATATTTCTCAGAAAATATACCTGTGGAAATCATAGTATTTTAAAGAAATTTCTACCTTATTTTTTCCCAGCCCCCCCCCAAAAAAGTTCTTTTGAAATTTCTTTTATTGAAATTTATTGATAATGGCACACAAGTGGGAATAAAAATTGAGGGTTATGTTTACCAGTGTTTGGCATCAACATGAGTGCCACCTCTTACTACATTAATATCGTTTTACTATCATAGAGGATAATATTATGTGTCTCAACATTATATTAAATATTGGCCAAACTCTAGTGTAGTAAAAGCCCATACTTTGAAACCAAATTGACTTTAAAGTCTGGAACCTTTACCATATAGCCATATAAAAATAACAGTAGCAATTTAAAATTATTGAATAATTGCAATACCTTATGCATTGAACTTCATTCATTTCAAGAATCATGGCATTGATACAATAATCCTATGAAATATACATAAAGAATAATTCCAGTATCAGAGTTAGTAACAGAGAAAGTTAATGTTAGAAAAACCTGCTTTAACTATTTGTACCTCCATCTTTTTTTCATCCAAGAATTGAAAGGAAAGAAATTGTAGTAATGTTGGTATAGATCCTGATAGCTATTAAATAAATGATGGTTACAATGCATTAAAATAATTTTCAACATTTGCTGAGAAATAAATTATATCAAGAAGTCTTAGGTTAAACACAGAATATTACAAATCAGATTGCCAGAGTTATATCAGGAAAATGGTGAATTAGGAAGCTCCAAGCCTTCATACCCCACCAGCACATTTAAAAACAAACAAAACAGAGAACAAAAACAAAACCAAATAAACAAAAACTACTGAACTAAAGACTGGCTAAAATAACTTTATAAAAGCTCTGGAAAACAAAGGTCTACAGCAAACACGTGAACACCCACTCAAGAAAAAGCCACATTCAAGATAGTAGATTTCATATCATTATTACTAACTTGTTCCACCTTCCCAGCATGGTAGTGTCTCATTCTAGATGAGGCACCAGCTTAGTTCCCAATATCCTGTTCTGAATGGAAGGGCCAGAGAAGACATTATTTGTAATATTCTTATCTGTCTGGGGACTGCTGGAAGGACTGGGCTGTCTTTCGTCTAACTTAGAGTTCAGGCAAAGAGGTTTGGGGAGGTGGTGTAACCTATATGTCAGACAGAGGGAAGCAGTGGGTGCTCCTTGAGGCCCCTGCAGGGAGACAAAGATCCACAGACTGGGATAAGAGAATACAGGTGGAGACATACAATAGATCATCTAAGAAGCTGAAGAGAAGCTGTGGGGAAACTCTTTGGGGAAGTAAGACATTCAAATGCAGCTATGTATATGGAGAATTAAACACACACACACAAGATACTTGCTCAGAAAGACTTGAAAAGACCTTAAGCTTTCATCTTAGCTGACTGGGGGAGAGGTGGCTTTTTGTTCAAGTCCTTTTCTTCTTTTCTTTTCTTTTCTCTTCTTTTTTATATCAATTTTCATATAAATTATAAAATAAACTTGTGAATTTGGAGAGAAAAAACACTTTAGGGATTTTTGAGTTAATTGAATCTGTAAATCATTTTCTGAAATTTGTGGACAATGATGACATATCGAATATTTCAATTTGAGATTTCACTCAAATTATTACTCTTTAATTTCCCTCTACAACATTTTATAATTTTCAATGTATATTTTGCATCCATTTTATTAAATGAATTACTAAGTATATTGGTTTCTTGGAGCTGCTGTAGTAAATTACTCTATAAATTCATTGTCTTAAGGTAAGAGAAATTTGTATTTCATAGCTCTGGTGGCCAGAAGTCTAAAATCAAAATGTCTGCAGCCTGCACTCTCTCTGATGGCTCTAAGGAAGATTGTATTCCTTGCCTCTTCAGTTTCTGTTGGCTGTCAGCAATCTTTGGCTTATGGGAGCATCGTTCCAATCTGCTTTCATTTTCCTCTGTACTTCTCTTATACAGACATTTATCCATTCATCAGCGTGTTTAGGTCACCTGGGTAATCCAGGATAATCTCATTTTGAGATCCTTAATTCACTTCCAACTGCAAACACCTTTTTTACAAAAAATGTAACATTCACAGGTTCTGGGGATTTGAATAAGGACGTATCTTTGTTGGGGGACTACAATTTAACCCATTACACTATTTTATGGTTTTTTTGGATAATATTGTTTATTTTTCATTTTATCATAAAATCTGATAGTTTTATATAAAAATGCAATAAAGAAAATGGATTTTTGTATATTGGCCCTTTATCATAATACTTTGATAAATTCACTAATTAGTTCTACTTAAAAAAAATTAAGTAATCTCTACATTCCACATGGGGCTCAAATTCAGATCAAGTTGCACACTCTACCTACTGAGCCAGCCAAGAGCCCCTAATTATTCTACTTTTTATGTATCCTGAGATTCTTCAGAATGATGTATGTAAACATTTATGTCAGTTGTGAATAAAGGTAATTTTACTTCTCGCTTTTGAAACTTTATATATTTTTTCCTTATTATACCAATTACATACTCCAGTAAGATTTTGAATAGAAGTGGCAAAAATTAACATACTTTTTGTTTCCAATTATAATGGGAAAGTGTTCAATATTTCACTATTAGACATGTTAGTTGTAGTTTATGTAGATGCCCTTTATGTTGAAAAACTTCCATTCTAAGAAAATTTATCAAAATAAGATACCAATTAGTAAATCTACATAATGAAATAGTTTTTTAAATGCTTGTGAGTGTTTGGTTTCCTTGCATGCTTATGGTAGATATGCAAATATATACAATTTTGTGTAAAATAATTTGACAACATAATTTCATATGCTTTTACCTAGTAATTTCAATAGAGAAAAATGATGTAGAGAAAATATTTCTATGGAATGGTTAAAAGGAAAATTAAAATATCTTAAGAATAGGTAAGACATGAAATAATGAAGGCAGCAGATAATGAACACCATTTTGAGATTTCTGAAAGAAAGATAGTAATATAGTTTTAATGTTTCAAACTACTCATTAAGACTTCATGATCTTGCCAATGTCTTGAATACTCTGCCTCCTCAATTTTTATACCTGGTGAAATTCTACCTTCAATTCAAACGTCAGCTTCTAAATAAAAATGAGTAATTCCATTTTGCCTGTGGGCTGCAAACATTTTGTTCCACACTGTAGTTTTGTTAGAGCTAATTCTAACACTGTAGGGGTCTATGGTGAAAAGTGGCTAAGGGGATGCTTTCTGCAACCTGCTTGCCTGAATTAAAATCTTAGCCCCACAGTGACTAAGATGTTGTGTGATCTTAGCCAAATTTTTGAAACTTTCTGGACTTATTTTCTAGTCTGCAAAATGGATTAAAAAAAGGTACTAACAAAGCATAAGGATTTAACTACTTAATGCTTATGAACTCTTTGACCAAGATCACTCCCTGTTTTCACTATTGTTATTGTTCATTTGCATTTCTGACCCCCCCCACATTAGACTGTGAAGCCCTTGAGGACAATAATTGTCGTTTAATTTTTCAGAACTTTAGAGTAATATTTCAAAATTTAGAAAGGTCAGTTATCTATTTTTCATGTGGGGCAATGCTCCAAATTCAAATATATTCAGGATGCAAATATTCTTAATGTATTCAATATATTTAACTAATTTTTTGATAAGTTAGAGCCATTGTGAATTCTAGAAATTTCTCCAAAAATCAATCACTTTAAAATAAATACATTATCTATGAATGATCAGATGGACTTAATTCAAATTTGGGGAATAATTTGGAATTATTAAGAGTTATTACAATAATAAGTTTTGACTTGACATGAACGTAATTCCAGAAAAAAATTAAATTAGAAAGCCTTTCAATTTTACAAAGGCTTATATATGCTTTTCTAAAATATCAGATAATATCCCTAATGCCTACATGATTTATAGGTATCTTTAGTGAATCCACTGTCTCACTCAGAGATCTGATACTTTTATTGCATAAGCCACCCTTGAAAGTGATTTAATGCTTCAGCAGTTTTTGAATGTTTTTAAATGATTCTCCAAATTTGGCAAGACCTACTTGTCCATCTGTAGATTAATTCCTCTGTGCAAAGTGCATTGTTCACATGTGGGCCATAATGTGCACACAAATATTCAACTTAATTAGAACTCTCAGAATCTTTGAAATTAGAGACACCAGGAAAGCATTAATTAGAGTCAAATAAGATTTAGAATATCTGGTGTCAGTTAGCTCAAGCTGTTTCTGGTGTTGCCACCAAAGATACTGCACTATGTTAACCTGCAACTGCAGAGACCACCATCACAATTAGGGTGATTGGGAAGCTTTGTACTGACCCTTAGTCCACATGCTCAGAAATTCTAATTTGATTATTCTGGGGAAGAGCCCATGCCTGAGTAGAGTAATTCTGATGTGCACTCCAGGTTAAGCCTGTTGATTTAGATGAGCTATCCTCCAAGTTCAGACTCCAAGCTCAGGGCCTACCTTCCTCAAAAATTTTATGGTAGGCAGAATTTTGTAAAATGCCCCCCAAGGGTATCCCACTCTGATCCCTAGAAACTGAGAATGTGGTGACATATCAGTCTGGTGATTATGTTACATCATATGGCACAGGTGGCTTTAAGAAAAGTAGAATATCTGGTAGGCTTGATCTAATCACGTGAGCTCTTAAAAGCAGAGAACTATCTCCAACTGGTCACAGATGTGCTTTTGTTGGCTTTGAAGATGGAAGAAGCACTATAAAAAGGAACTCTGGCTGCTAGCCTTTAGAAACAGAGTATCCCTTGACTGAGAGCTAGTGAAAAAAGCAGGCCCTCAGTTCTACAACTCTGAGGAACTGGATTCTACCAAAACTTGAATGAGTTTGGAAGCAAATTCTTCTCAAGATACTCCAGATAGGAACCTAGCCTGCCTGAGACGCTGAATTTGGTTTTATGAGATCCTAAGCAGACAACAATCAAGCTCGCTTGGATTTCTGACCTACAGAAATGTGAGTTAATAAATGGATGTTGTTTTAAGTCACTAGGTTAGTGCTAATTTGTTACTCAGCAATTAAAAAAAAAAAAAAAAACTAATGTAGACCTCAAAGAAAGACTTTAAAACAGATCCTTAGGTCACTTATTCTAGTTTTCATAAATTAGTGTTCAAAACTTAAGTTTGGGGATTACATCTTTTGAACTATCCTGTATCTCAATAATGACCTCTGTTTAGCCACTACCTCCCAAATACTTCTATATTGCACTTTCACTGAGTTCATCACCCCCTCATGAAGGAACTCCTGTTCCTTCTTTCGTAAATGAAAACTCTTTCTTCCTTAGAGACACCATTTCGTTCTCTGCCCCCCAAGTAAGGCTTTCCATTATAGCCTCTAGCTCAATTATTTACCACTTTCTAGAAAAACAAATCGACAAACACCACCAGCACAATAAAATATAAAGCTCTGTGACCCTGCCATTGTTTGGACTCTCTCCCCCCACCAATCTTTCCCTCATTCCTAATAATTAACATCTGCTAAATTCATAGAAACTGCCTCTCTTCCACAAAAGACATAGGTCAGTTCTTTGAATGGCTTCTTACATTATATAGATAACTTTTCTTCTGATAATTTTGTCCCGCTGTTTCTTAATGTCCTGATTTGTGGACAGATTTTTTTTTTAATGCCTTTTCAGCAAGGCCTTGCTCCCATTCTAATCTTTAAAATTGTCAATTCAAATGTATGTCTCTCTTGGAAAAAAATTTGACTTCTTCAGTTAAAAGGAAAATCATAAATAATTTTTCCTTTTCATTAGTTCATGGATAGATCTTCTGTCAATCTTTTCTTCATGTCTTATCCAGGAAAATGTTTATAGGACATTCATCCATTAGCAACCTAAATTACCTTGCCCTGCATAGCAAAAACACTAACTGTGGAAGAATCTATGTTTATTTCTGTGCTTTGTTATAGTCAGAAATAAAGGATATTTTTCAAACATGATAAATACAAAGTCAATACTTCAAATATGACTGCAACAGTTTGACACTTTTTCTATAGTGCATACCACTAAAATTTTGTGTTCAAATTTAATGCCTAATTTACCAAAACAATGACTTATAAATTTTTGCATTACTTATAAATATCTAACCTTATTCCACTGGGTCCTCTCCATGCAGGTTTAAGATGAGAATGCTTTCTACCAATCTCCATATGTCTACAGTTTATCATCTGGTACAATACAGGAGGTGTTCCTCCAAATAGTTTAGGTGATTGTTTTAAACTCGACAGTAGATTAGTTTTTTTTTTTTTTTTTTTTTTAAGATTTTTTAATTTATTTATCTGAGAGAGAGAATGGGAGAGAGAGAGCATGAGAGGGGGGAAGGTCAGAGGGAGAAGCAGACTCCTACTGAGCGGGGAGCCTGGTGTGGGACTCGATCCTGGGATTCCAGAATCATGACCTGAGCTGAAGGCAGTTGCTTAACCAACTGAGCCACCCAGGCGCCCTAGATTACAGTTCTTATTGTCACCTCAAGAATTTGAAATTCAGGGGCGCCTGGGTGGCTCAGTAAGTTAAGCGTCTGCCTTCGGCTCAGGTCATGATCTCGGGGTCTTGGGATCGAGCCCCGCATCGGGCTCCCTGCTCCGCGGGAAGCCTGCTTCTCCCTCTCCCACTCCCCCTGCTTTTGTTTCCTCTCTCACTGTGTCTCACTCTGTCAAATAAATAAATAAAATCTTAAAAAAAAAAAAAAAATTTGAAATTCAGTACTTTCACTCGTACATTCAATATCTCCATTTCCCTCCCAGAAGAGGATCTCCTATTTAAAAATACCAAACAAACAATATTGATCACACATTGTCCTCCTTTTGCCCAACCTGTCTTCTTCCCATTATAGATGCATTTATTCTTTCGTTAACTTCCCTGACACCCCTGATCTGATTTCAACCCGATTTATAGTCTTATTAAGGTTGCCAGTGAACAGTACTTTTATGGCTTTGTATTTAGTATTTCATAAGAGTTCTTTGTTTGCTTGACTTCTTAGGAATATTTGCAGCAAAACTCTTGCTTCTATTGGATTCCCTTACAAAGTTTTCCTAATTTTCCTCCTAACACTATGGTCAAACTCTGTCTTCTTTGCTATCACAAGTTCATTTACTCAGGCATCAATGTTTGGGTTCTTTGTGATTTTTGCCTTGAACTTTCTTTTTCTCAATGTATACAATGTCTCCTAGGTAGGTTCATTTACTTGGGTAAACACCCATATCTAAATACTCTCATTTTATATCTCTAGCTCTGGTATCTTCTCTGAGCCCTGAACACTGATCCACCCCCAGCTCAATATTGAGAAACTGAATTTAACCTTTCCTACCCCTTCAACATAATTCCTAACTTAGGCTATTGATTTTTCCTCCTAATAACCTCTCATGTTTACCCACCTCCCCAATTCTACATATTTTCTGCCCTAATTTCATCTTCCATCATTTCCCTTCCACCTGAGTGTTTTCCCTGGTTTAACAAAACATTTCTTGATCTAGAAATTAAGTTTGGCCTTATGCCAGTTTGTTGTTGATTCCTTTTAAAAATACATTTTTTCTCTTTGGAGATACATTGTTTTTCATATAGCGGCCATTTTATTTTGAGATTTTTGAAATCTTAGGTTAATTTTCTGTAGAGATTAGAATGAAAGTTACTCAAGTTTTAAAATAATGTTTATTACAACAACTCCAGAATTAGATACTTTAAGCATTTAAATTCAGCTTATAAATTATATCCTATTTACAAATTTAATGACAACTATATTTTGTCCTATTCACATTTGCTTACCTCAAATTAAGCAGATTAAATTCCTTTAGATAATTCTAAATTGACAACTTAAACTTCTTCATAGTTCAAACTTTAAAATTTAATATATTGAATTTTCTTTCAAACAGCTCAATTTTGGGGGCACCTGGGTGGCTCAGTCGTTAAGTGTCTGCCTTCAGCTCGGGTCATGATCCCGGGGTCCTGGGATCAAGCCCCACATTGGGCTCCCTGCTCAGCAGGAAGCCTGCTTCTCCCTCTCCCACTCCTCCTGCTTGTGTTCCCTCTCTCTCTGTCAAATAAACAAATAAATAAATAAATATCTCAAAGTTCAATTTTGTACAAGCTAGTAAAAGTTTTGTAGTGATTAAACATCTCTTAAGCTTAATACATTGAATTTATAAATACAATGAATTTAAGTTTAAATGTCCAGGACTATTTACAGACTAATCAAATAAATTATCTTATACATTTCGAGTTCAAATCTTAAAAAAAAAAAAAAAAAAAATGCATCTTTCTTTCAAATGCTTTCTCTTTAAAAAAAAAAAAATCTTTCAAATGCTTTCTCTTTAAAAAAAAAAAAAAATACAAAATTCAGGCGCCTGGGTGGCTCAGTCAGTTAAGCGTCTGCCTTCAGCTCAGGTCATGATCCCAGGGTCCTGGGATCGAGCCCCGCATAGGGCTCCCTACTCGGCGGAGAGCCTGCTTCTCCCTCTCCCTCTCTCTGCCGCTCTGCCTACTTGTGCTCTCTATCTCTGTTAAATAAATTAATAAAAATCTTTAAAAAAAAAAAAACAGAATTCCACATCTCACATTAAAATCTGAAAACTAAAAGGGCTGCCTGGGTGACAGTGTTTAAGCATCCAAATATTTAGTTCGGCTAAGGTCATGATCTCAGGGTCATGGGATGGAGCCCATTTTGGGGGCTCTGAGCTCAGCATGGAGTCTGTTTGAGATTCTCTTTCTCTGTCTTCCTCTGCCCCTCCCCCTGCTCATGTGCTTGCTATAAATAAATAAATAAATAATAAAATATTAAAAACAATCTGAAAATGTATAAGATCCTCTAAATTTACTAAGTTACTATTATGTTGTATAACAAATTTAAACAGATTTCTCTTGAATACAGAATTGCTAACACTATGGGAATTATTTATTTTGTTATCCTATTTATTAATAAGGTTTTCGGGATTAAAAGTATATAAGTAAAGAGCTTGATCATTTCAAGGGAGCAGAGGTTGGCACCCTGAACAAAGGAGGGCTTGTTAATCAACTAACTAGCCAGATAGTGTGATGCACTTATTAGGCTTCAAAGATACATATTTTCACAGTTACTCTAACATTTTCTATGTAAGCAGGGGTATTTCAAGCATATATTTTCAAATCGGATTGACTACAAAACTATTGTCTGAGTTCAGTTTGCATCATGACCTATTTCTTCTGACTGATTCATCTAAAATTTCATTCTGAAATAACAAATTCCTTCACTTAACTCTTAATTATCAGTTTAATTATTTTTAAAAATGTTTAATGAAAATATTCTTTAAAATCATGCATGCATCACCCAGTTTCAACAATATTCTATTCTTTTATCTATTCCCCATTACCACTTCCCCAACTTTTATATGTCTTTATTCTTGATGTTTTTAATCATTTTAAAGCAAAATATTTCATATTTGAATTGGATTATTATTTTTCTCTTTTGGCCAGCCAGGACTCCACCCTTAAAGATATTTAAATGATACAAAATTTTTTTCTGAATTTCCTTATCATTCTGGTCCTGGGATTAAAACAGCAAAATTGTGATAATGATGTACCAACACTCCAACCCAGTAAATCTCCTATTCTCGTTACCATGTCCCCTTATGTCCTCAACTCTGTTTTGTCTTATTGCTTAGTTGGATTATAGTTTGCCCAATTCTTTGTGGTGAGTTAAGATTTGAAGGTCATGGAAGTAATGGCGATTCAAACATTAGGAAAAGCTCTTTCTATGCTTCTATGTTTCTGCTGTAGTGATGTAAAAGAAAGCAAAAAAACTAACCCTAGGCTGACTCATGAGAAGTTTTCAGCCAGTAGCAATTTTCTTTCAGCCTCTTCTATTCCTTTCTGAGTATTGGGAACACCTCAGGCTACGGCATAGAACCCCTCCAGGCAGGCACTGATAAGATTTGTATCAGTATATATTAGTTTATATAAATGGAATAAAAAATGTGCATTCTTAATATAAATATTTAGGGTTAACACCATGCAAATATTTTTATAGTGTTGGCAAGTTTTAGTTTATTAGTAATGGGAACATCTTTAAAGTTTCTTTTCCTCTTTAAGGACACAGACAATATGTAGCAAATTATCAAAATATTCCTTTTTTATTACTCAAAAAAAAAGGAAAACAGAAAAAATGTGTACTCTTTTGTCTGGTCTCTTTCACTAACAAAATTATTTGAAATTCTCATTGCAGCCCCTATCAATAACTCATTACTTTTTAAAAAATTTTTGAATACTACTACATTCTATGGGTTTACCACATTTGTTTATTCATTTACTTGATGAAGGACATTTGATTTTTTTTTTTCCCCCCAGATTTTACAAATAAAGATGCTATGAACATTCATGTTCAAGTTTTTGTCTGAATATATGCCTTCATTTCCATTGGGTAATACGTAGGAGTGGACTGTCTGGATCATATAATAGGTAAGAGTATAACTTTTAAGACAATACCAAACAAATTTTCAAAATGGTTGCATTACTTTACATTCCTACCACTGTGTATAAGAATTTTAATTCCTCCACATCGTACCTACCAATAGATCAGTATTCTTAAATGTTATCATTCCAATAGATCTGTAGTAGTATCACATTATGAATTAATTTTCCATTTCCTTAATGACTAGTGCTGTTGAGCTCTTCATGCATTTATTTACCATCTTCTGTACTAATATGGCTGGTCAGATCTTTTGGCTGTATTTTTGTTGATTATTAATTTTCTTATTAATTTTGGAGTATACTTCATATATTCTGAATAGAAGTCCTTTAGATATGTGCTTTACAAATATTTTTTCCCAATGTGTGGTTTATCTTTATATAGTCTTAATAGTAACTTTTAAATAGAAATTTTTAATCTGATGAGATCCAATTTAATAATTTGTTTTTTTTTAATAAATAATGCTTTTGGTGTCATAACTAAAAAAAAAAAAAATGTAAACCAGGGTTATAAAAATGTTCTCCTAAAATGCTCTTTAGATTCAAAGATGTTCTCTAGAAATTGTATAGCTTTAGTTTAATATTTAGGTCTATGATATTTTGAGTTAATTCTTGCCATGTTGTGAAGAATGGATCCAAGTTTACTTTTTTTGTATATGAATATCCAAATGTTCCAGCATGATTTGAAGACTTTCCTCCTCTTAATTGCCTTTATGCCTTTGACAGACATAAATTTTCCATATGTGTGGGACTACTTCTGGACACACAGTTCTGTTTTATTCTATTTGCTTACCTTATACCACTCTATTGACTATTGTAGCATTAAAATAAATCTTGAAATCAGGTAGAAAAATCAAATTTATTCTATTTCAGAGTTGTTTCGTTATTCTAGGCTATTTGAATTTATTAATTTTAGAATAACTTCCAATTTTTAAAAAAATGACTATTTGGATGTTAAATAGTATTACATTGAATCTAATTGTTAATTTGCAGAGATAAATATTATAAAAATATTGAATGTTCAGACTCATGAACATGTATTTCTGTTTAGGTCTTCTTTAATTTCTCTTATGAATGTTTTATAGTTAACAGTATAGTGGTTTCCACATCTTTTGTAACTTTTTTATATCCTATTTTTAATGTGCTTATAAGTGGTTTTTGTTATTGCTTTTTTTTTTTTTTCCCTTTAGTTTCAGGTGTAGAATTTAGTGATTCACCATTTACATACAACACCCAGTGATCATCATAACAAGTGCACTCCTTAATACCCATCACCCATTCAGCCCATCCCCTCACCCACTTCCCTTCTACCAGCAACCATCAGTTTTTTTCTTTATAGTTAAGGGTCTGTTTCATGGTTTGCCTCTTCGCCCCAAACCCATGTTCATTTGTTTTATTTCTGAAACTCACATATGAGTGAAATCATATGGTATTTGTCTCTCTGACTGACTTATTTTGCTCAGCATGATATGCTCTGGCTCCATCCGTGTCATTGCAAATAGCAAGATTTCATTCTTTTTTACGGCTGAGTAATATTCCTCTGTGTGTGTGTGTGTGTGTGTGTTCATTTTCAAATTTTATGTTACTAGTATAAAGAAATACAAGTGATTTTTGCATATTGATCTTGTATCCAACAACCTTGTTAAATATACTTTAGTAACTTTTTTGTAGATTTCAATGAACTTTCTATATTGATAATTATGTCATTTGTGAATAAAAACAGTTTTACTCCTTTTCAATATGATGCATTTTATTACTTTTTCTTTCTTCAGTGCCCTACCTAGAGCTTCTAGTGCAATGGTATATAGAATTAAAAAGAGTAAACATGCTGGATCGTGTTCCTAATCTGAAAGAGAAAAAAAATGGTTTTTCATGATTTAATATAATAACTATATAGGTTAAGGCACTTCCTTCTAAGCTTGCTGAGAGGTTTTATGAGGACTAGAATTTGAATTCTGATGTGTGTGTGTGTGTGTGTGTGTGTGTGTTGAGATGACAATGTGGTGCATTTAAAAAAATGTTAACATGGAGTTATGGACTAATTCTGTCCCCCCCAAATATCATATGTGGGGGCCTAACCCCAGTATCTTAAAATGTGACTGTGTTGTGAGATGGGGCCTTTTTAGAGGTGATTAAGTTAAAATGAGGCCATTAGGGTGGGTCCTCATCCAATCTGATCGGTGTCCTTATAAGGCAAAGAGAATAGATCACTGAGGAAAAACAAGAATACCTATACAGAGAGGAAAGACCGTTTGAGGACACAGTGACAAGTGGCCATCTGCAAGCCAAACAGGAACGTCTCAAAGGAAGCCAAACATACTGACACTTTGATCTTAGATGTCCAATCTCCAGAGCTGTGAGAAAATAAATTTCTGTATTTAAACCTCCAAGTCTTGTATTATGATATGGTGGTCCTGGCAAACTAATACAAATGACGAATTACAATGATTGATTTTGTTTTTTTTATTATGTTAGTCAACATACATTATATCATTAGTTTTTGATGTAGTGTTACATGATTCATTGTTTGTGTATAACACCCAGTGCTCCATTCAGTACGTGCCCTCTTTAATACCCATCACCAGGCTAACCCATTCCCCCACTCCCCTCTCCCCTAGAACCCTCAGTTTGTTTCTCAGAGTCCAATCGTCTCCCCCTCCAATTTCCCCCTTTCATTTTTCCCTTCCTGCTATCTTCTTATTTTTTTTAACATATTATTTGTTTCAGAGGTACAGGTCTGTGATTCAATAGTCTTCCACAATTCACAGTGCACACCATAGTACATAACCTCCCCAATATCTATCACCCAGCCACCCCATCCCTCCCACCCCCCACCACTCCAGTAACCCTTAGTTTGCTCCTGAGATTAAGAATTCCTAATTCTTCCTAATCCTTCTCTGATTGACTTATTTCGCTCAGCATAATACCCTCCAGTTCCATCCGAGTCGTTGCAAATGGCAAGATTTCATTCCTTTTGATGGCTGCATAATATTCCATAGTATATTCTCTCTATACCACTTCTTTATCCATTCATCTGTCAATGGACATCTTGGCTCTTTCCATAGTTTGGCTATTGTGGACATTGCTGCTATAAGCATCGGGGTGCACATACCCCTTCGGGTCCCTACATTTGTATCTTTGGGGTAAATACCCAGTAGTGCAATTGCTGGGTCGTATGGTAGCTCTATTTTCAACTTTTTGAGGAACCTCCATACCGTTTTCCAGAATGGCTGCACCAGCCTGCATTCCCACCGACAGTGTAGGAGGGTTCCCCTTTCTCCGCATCCCTGCCAACATCTGTCGTTTCCTGACTTGTTAATTCTAGCCATTCTGACTGATGTGAGGAGGTATCTCATTGAGGTTTTGATTTGGATTTCCCTGATGCTGAGCAATGTTGAGCACTTTTTCATGTGTCTGTTGGCCATTTGGATATCTTCTTTGGAAAAATGTCTGTTCATGTCTTGATTGGATCATTTGTTCTTTGGGTGTTGAGTTTAATAAGTTCTTTATAGATTTTGGATACTAGCCCTTTATCTGATATGTCATTTGCAAATATCTTCTGAGCTGAAGTCAGACATTTAAACTTTAACTTTAACCAGGCACCCCTTAATGTTTTGTTTTGTTTTTTTTCCTTAACATCTGCATATATGTAAGAATTGAATGGATATTTTCATCAAATTATATCTAGAATTTATTTTTTCTTGTTATTCTGTGCTCACTTTTATTGATTTTTGACTCTAATATATTCTTATGCTTTTTTAAAAAATTGCATTTGCTATCCTTATTCTCATTCTGAAATTAAAAGCAGAATTCATTGGAGTGCCTGGGTGGCTCAGTTGGTTAAGCATCTGACTCTTGGTTCTGGCTCAGATCATGATCTCATGGGTTGTGATCAAGCTTAGCAGGGAGTCTGCTTGAAGATTCTCTCCCTCTGCCTCTCCCCCAACTCACGCACGTGTGCATGTGTATGCATGCACTCTCTCTCTAAAGTAAATCTTTAAAAATTATTTTGTGTTATATATATTTGCTATATTGGGGTGCCTGTGGGGCTCTGTTGTTAAGTGTCTGCCTTTGGCTCTGGTCATGGTCCCAGGGTCCTGGGATGGAGCCCCACATCAGGCTCCCTGCTCAGCAGGAAGCCTGCTTCTCCTTTTCCCTCTCCCCCTGCTTGTGTTCCCTCTCACTATGTCTCTGTCAAATAAATAAATAAAAATATTTATTTATATATATATATATATATATATATATATATAAATATAATTTGCCATATAATGTTTTAAAGGTATTTCCTAAATTGTGGTATATATTTTTTTTTTATTTCTTTCTCCTTTGACTCCAAGTGAGATTTTGCTTTGTATTACTTTAGTTTCCAAATACATGGGAAAATTCCAGATGTTTATCTATTACTGATGTCTAATTTTATACCATTGTGGCCATAGAACATTATTTAAATGAGTTGAATCCTTTCAAATTTCATGAAACTTCTTTTGTGGCACAAAACATGAAGTATTTTGGTAAATGTTCCATGTGCATTTGAAAATAATGTGTATTGTTTTTGAAGGTAATGTTCTATTAATGTCATTTAGCTCAATTTGATAGTGTTGTTGAAAGTTCTATATCCTTTATATCTTTACTGATTTATTCTCTACTGTTTAGTTAATTGAGAGAGCGCTGTTGAAATTCCCAACTATAATTGTGGATTTGTCTATTTCTCCTTGTCATTTGATCAGATTTTTTTCATGTATTTTGAAGCTCTGTATTTAAGTGGATAAATATTTAGGATAGAACTTCCAGTAGATAAACGGACTTGTCATTATGAAATGAGCTTCTTTATCACTGGTGATATTATTTGCTCAGAAATATATTCTGTCTGTTATGTATATAGTAATTCTAGTTTTTTTTCACTCAGTGTGATATTTGTTTTTCTATCCTTTCACTACAACTTAGTTGTGTCTTCCTTTGGGTAGCTTATAATTGTGTCTTGCTCTCTAAAAGCATCAAATCTGGTATTCTCTATTTAATTGAGTATTTAACTGTTACATTAAATATTATTCATAAGGTTAAATTTTCTTCTACCATTTTTCTATTTTCTATTGGTCCTTTCTGTTTTTTTTTCCCTTATTCCCATTTTCTGTTTAATTTAGTATTGTAAAAAAATAACATGTACTCATATTATTGACTTATTGGCTATTTATTTTGTTTTTTAGTAATTGCTTAGTTTTGTAGTATACTACATACAGCATTAACTTACCTTAGTCTACATTCAAGTTATATTATCTCATTCCATGTAAAGTGTAAGAACAATAGTGTTTGCTATTGTATACTTCTAGTTCTAGCCTCCTGACTTTTGACTGTCATACATTTAACATTTATATATTTTATAAATCTCCCAATACATTATTAGAAATATTAAATTATTTTTTTAAAAAAAAGTAATATTAACATGGGAAAAAATTCAGAGACTGCATAACCTCAGTATATCAGGAACACAAGTGGTTAAATAATTCTCAGTTTGAATACATATTCTGACCTGCACATTGAAGTGACTCAGTGATTTTTCTCTTGATATTGAGGTGTGTGTGTGTGTGTGTGTGTGTGTGCGTGCGTGCATTTAGGTAGGGCAAAATTATGGGATAATTGTTTTCTTAAAGCAGTTTTAAAGCACTAATAGAAGATTCAGTGATATAATAACATCTAAACTAGTGAAGCATAAGTGAAACAATAGAATATTTATTTTCTATAACATTTACTTGTTAAGCACAAATCTCACAGTTCACATAACGTACATATTTGAAAGAGCTATTAATCATGGGAAGCTTTTAAATATCATGCAACAATGACATTTTTCACAGAATCATTGATTCTTAGAGTGGAAGTAAAGGTAATTTTGTTCAACTTTTCACTCAATGTATTCATGAATTTATCCCTTACATGTAACCAACCAACTTTTGCTTAAATACTTGCAATGTCTAAAAGCTTATTTCAAAAGACAGGTCATAGTAATGCTGGAAAATTCATTAAACAGAAGTGACTATAATTTCTGCCTACTGGTCTTAGATCTGACATGTGAAATTCCAGTGAAGTCTAATCCCTTTCTACTAAACAAATTTTCTGATAATAAACGTCACTGACATCAATGATTAAAAAGACATTTGAGGAGCAATTAGGGAAAACTTAATATAAACTACATATTAGATAATTCACATATTTTAAGTATGTTGCATTTTGTTTATATTAGAAAATGTCTTTAGAATTGCATAGTAAACTAAATAATGAAGTATTATGTGATATTTGCTTTAAAATCAGTAAAATAATGGTAAGGCATATATTGCAATTAAAAACATGTTTTTTATCAAAAAGAACTTCTATAGAACAGGAATTCATTTTATTGTTTGGAAATATAGTTTTTTATCCCTAAATGCACCAAGAGAATGAGTCCTATTTTAATAGTTCAACTTGAGGAAAAGACACACACTCCAATATATCCAGCATAGAAGTCTCTGGTTAAAGAATATCACATGTGTCCATATTAACATGGACACAAAATGTTCTGCTTTGTATACTTACACCAACTGAAAGGGATGGACAGGTGGCATCTTTAAATTCCCAGTCCATTTTCTATGTATACCATTTCCATGCATTATAAAATATTCTTTTTGTTCAGCCTTTATTTTGCTCTAAGTGTAGTTTTTTTTTTTGTGCTAAACTTTTTTTCTTGAGTTCATTTCAAGGGCAAAAACTAGGAGTCTTTTTTTTTTTTTGTCTTAAAAATTTAGAAAATGGTTTATAATAAAATAATGCATCCTTTAAATAATGATTTCTCATAAACTTCCTCCACTCATCATTACCCATTATCTTATTCTTCTTTTCCTCCTTTGAGTAAGATGAACCTTTACAACATCATGTTTTATCTACAAATTGTTGAATTTTTCAGTTATTGCTTACTACTTGTATAAAGTATATTAATTGTTATACTTTTCAATTTGTGATATTATTTGGATACCATAGTTTAGATAGTACTCATAATTTTTTCAATTAAAGTTTTAACTTTTTTTCTCAAAATAGTGAAATAATTATCACAGCTTTCCCAATTCCCAACAGTGGAGCTGGTAATTCTTGCTTATTTATTACTACATATATTAATTTTATCTAATTTTTTTATTGCTATTGTGAAGGGAATAATTTTCCATAATGGCTTCTAACAGTTCATTGATAGCATAAAGAAACCTAATCATTTAATTCATACTAAAATAGAACAAAGCCATTTTTTAATTAAATTTTATGGTTAATTATTTTCTAAATTATAAACCTGAAAAAACATTAAAAGCATTCTTTAACTTCTCAGCAATTATAACGAAGTTTAGACATTCTTAAAATACAATGATGAATCAATAACAAAAATAGTACAGTTAGGCACAGAAATGAACCCAGAATACTTCTTAGAAGAAAGTTAGTTAATAAAATTCTCATTTATTTAATGCTTAAAGAAGTGCACATGTTAAATTTCATTACATATTGATGTGTGGTATAACAAAATAGATACTTTCATATTGACAATTTAGATTGGCATAGCTTTTCTTTTTTTTTTTTTTAAGATTTTATTTATTTATTTGAGAGAGGGAATGAGAGAGAGAGAACACATGAGAGGGGATAGGGTCAGAGGACGAAGCAGACTCCCTGCCGATGCGGGACTCGATCCAGGGACTCCAGGATCATGACCTGAGCTGAAGGCAGTCGCTTAACCAACTGAGCCACCCAGGCTCCCTGGCATAGCTTTTCTAAAAAGCAATTTGGCAACACAGATCAGGTGCCTTTAAAAGTTTATATCCTATGACATGGCAATTCTCCCATTTATAGGAGTCACTTCTATGAGAAGAAAATGAGAAATCAAGAAATGATTTGTTTCTACCATTACTTATAATGGCATTATTTATATTACTTTTAATAAAACCAATTGTAGGTAATGGATTATTCACTCATTAAAATCATATTAGTATTATTTAGTGAACTAATTATATGTTCATGACTTACATGCTCTGATATAATATAAACCCACATAGACACATGCAAGTTTGCATATTAAAATATTACTACACAAGACAATTATAAAGATGTTTGCCTATGACTGAGTTCTATTCTTATTATAGATGTCTCCATACCAATATCTTACTAGTGTTGGTCTGTCAATAAAGTAAACTTTGAGAACATTCTATTTTAATAGACTGTGAAATTCTTCAGGTAGATATGATATATATAATTAGATCTTACTACAAATCCATATTACAAATATATTTTATTGGGATCTGCTTGCTTAATTTTTTTACAGATGTAAATTCTTCTATCTAGGAGTATGCCAATTTCAGATCTTATAAAGTAAGGAATTGATATATTTGTATTGGCTAGACAGATGTCCTATTTCATTTTATAGTTACATAAGTGCCTTCGGAATTTCCTGCTTTGTATGGGTTTACAATTATAAAGGGTGTCTTACAGTATTTAGAGATGACAGTTCTTCTATTGTAAAATTTAGTCTATCTGGGAAGGTTCTGTTTTTTTTTTTTTTCCATCATATATGTTTTTCTATTCTTTCCTTAAAAAGGTTCCCAAATTTGTATTCAACACTGTTTCCAATGGAATTAAAAGTCTTACCATGGAAAATGACCTTCCTTCACAAATCCATTCATTAGAGTAGCCCTGTATTGTTAAGGAGATCTCTAATTTCCAATTTTAGTATAATAATAATGATTTTAAAAACTTATTTTTCTTAGGGTTAAGGTGCTCTTAGATCCTTTGTACTTTTTTTTTAACAAAAACATGTAAATGAGAACCTTAATATATATAACTAATATTATAGTAATTTAGCATCATATTAATAGCTCAAGCCAATTTTTTTTTAAATTTATTTATTTGACCGAGAGATAGCAAGAGAGGGAACACAAGCAGGGGGAGTGGGAGAGGGAGAAGCAGGCTTCCCACTGAGCAGGGAGCCCGATGCGGGGCTCGATCCCAGGACCCCGGGATCATGACCTGAGCTGAAGGCAGACGCTTAACGACTGAGACGCCCAGGCGCCCCTCAAGCCAATTTTTAAACAGCACAAAACTACTAACTATACAGAACCAAGATAGATAATGTTTTTGTGTTTATAACTCTAAAAAATAGAACTTGATTTATTTTCTATTTCCTAGGGCTGTACATAAGTCAACCGCCTAGGAAAACAACCATGTGTTCTTTTAGGGTGAAATGTCTATTCCAATTCATTAAAGTCTATTTTCACCACTACACTGAAGAGGCAAAATAAAATCATTGTCTTTTTTATGAAACTTTTTCTGAATGTTTCCCTTAGATGTATTTAGTATACAATTATAATACATAATAGTTTAATTATATGCAAACCAATTATTACTAAGTATGTATTATGTGTTAGACACCCACTCAGAACTTTTATTTTTTTAACTGAATGTTTAGGATACCACTATTTTATAGTTTCACCAGAGACCTTCAAGACAGGGTAACTACTAGCATATCAGCCCATTAATAGTAGCATATTAAAGTAAAGTAAGAGAATTTGCCAAACTAAAAGTGTAAAAGGGGAAGGAGTCTCATTGCCCTCTAAAAATTTTTCTTAAATTACCCTACTTAGTCTTTTAGACTTTTAATTTTATTAAGAGGATAAGGGTCACTAAATCCAGATAGAGGTACTTCTTAGCAGACTCTTGAAGTGTGGTGAGAAACCGTTACCTTTGTCTGAAACCTAGAGAAGGGGCCTCAATAAAACCCTCAGAATTTGACATGTGCTTCCTGGATTTTGGGGGACTCGTGGGCTGGTGTCCTATATGCTTAACCTAAAGACTGCTCACCTGAGATGCACACCTTTTTTTGAGACAAAGTTCTCCAAGAGCTTGTTTGGATAAGAAATGCAAGGTAGAGGAGTGCTTGGGTGGTTTAGTCAGTAAGCATCTGACTCCTGATTTCAGCTCCTTTCAAGATCTCAGAGTGGAGAGCTAGAACTCTGCCTCCAGCAATGCACTAAGTATGGAGCCTGCTTAAGATTCTCTTTCCCTCTGCCCACCCCCAACTTGCACATGCATCTGTGCTTGCTCACACACGCTCTCTCTCTTTTAGAGGGGGAGGGGAGAAATGCAAGGTAGGAAAGTAGAGAAGAAGTGTCCATGTGTCCTTACCTCACAGTAGGCAACTTATCTGGAACAGTCTAAGCAGGGGAAGGAGAGAAAATTTGCTTGGAATGAGGATTTAAGTTTTAATTACTCACTGGATGGAGAAATTAACTATTGAACAAATGCAGGTTTTAATACTGGAGGAACAAAATAATTCTTAAGTACCTAAGAGTTATTGGAAATGAAGTTACCTGTTCTAGTTTCCCTCCAAAAGGAGAATGTGGAGAGATGAATGAACTGTGGGGAAAATGGGTTTTCTGTATATAGCCAATAAGTATCACTCTTTATGAAACATATTATTTCTCTTCTTACCAGGAATTCACCATAAATAGGTAAATGTAATTATCCCCCTTTAATAAATGAGAAAATTGAGGCTCAGAATAATTAAATAATTAAATTAAGGATACATAATTGTCAAAGATAGAAAAGATTCTGATTTAGTACCTGATACAAACATACCAGTTTTGGACATTTTATTAGATAGATTTAAATAAGTGCTTTGCATTTGAAACTTCTTTTTTATAACTGTAAGGAAGATTGTAGAGTACAAACAGAGGGGAAGGCTACAAATAGACACTGCTGTATCTCTGAAATGTGTCGTAACAGGCATTGTGAATCATGGAGACATAGACAAGAGGTGGATATGTCCTTCTGTCTGTTTACATATCTATCATGTTTCTATTACTTTCCTTACCTAAAAGTGATTTAGATAACAGTACTAAATATAATTCTACAAATTAAAAACTGTTAGTCATTAATTTTTAATCAAAATTTATTTAAAACAAAAGATTTCTTATAAAAAATCAAGGTTAAAGTAAAATAAATTCTTAAAAGCAATTCTATTTTAGATAGACACAATTTAGTTTTTCAGAATACTGTCTTTGTTATTTTTTTTTCTTTTGGAGGCCTAGAAGCTCTAATCCCATATGGTCAAAAAAAATTTTTTTTTTCAGTTTACTCATCCTTGTCAAAATTCAGTGTAGTCTGCATTATCTTAATTTTGTCAAAATTGTGTGTATCCTTGTGGAGGTTTTAATTTAAAATGGGGAAATAATCTTTCCATAGTGAATTTTTACTACATAATAAGTCCAATTTGACTTTAAAACAGTGCACAAAGTTTAAAACTGAGATACTCCTAGGTACTAGTGGATATAGTTTTAAGAGTCACTAAAGGTAATAAGGTTTGTTTCATTCTGGCTGTTTTAAATTTGGAGATAACTGTGTTAAGGCAAAAAATCCAACTGTCTGAATAAATAAGAGAGGCATTTGGGGGATGCAGCTGCTCTACCAAGCAGTTGTTATTTCTGTCTTGGTTTCAGAAGGACCAAGTTAGCTGTATATTATAAATCTCATTGAAGGGGGCATTTGGTGTGGAAAAAAACTTGTTTCTTCATCTGAGTAGTTAAATGGATGGGTATAAATATGTTTTTTATTTATAAATGTTTTAACTCTACATATTTTTTCATGCATTTTTTGATGAGGATGTTATGTTTCACAGTTGGAAAAGAAATAAGTTTTTAATTGAAGGGGAACCATAAGGATACTAGGGGAAAAATATACCTATGAAAGCAATTGGAGGGGAAATGGTAGAAAATAATGAACAAAGATAAAATGATAAATTAAGCAAAAAGCAATTAAAGAATGTTATTTCAGCGTAAGAATACCATGTTCTTTCAATTTCTTTACCAGAGTCTGGTGAGTATATTCAAGGCTTATTATATAAATGATATCTATGTTATCAGTAGAAATGTCATATATAAAAGCCCCAAACATGTATTTTTTAAGGCAGTATCTGCACAATGTCATTTTACATATAAAACTTCACTATTGGTGGGCGCCTGGGTGGCTCAGTTGGTTGAGCGACTGCCTTCGGCTCAGGTCATGATCCTGGAGTCCCGGGATCGAGTCCCACATCGGGCTCCCTGCTCAGCGGGGAGTGTGCTTCTCCCTCTGATCCTCCCCCTCTCATGCTCTCTGTCTCCCATTCTCTCTGAGATAAATAAATAAATAAATCTTAAAAAAAAAAAAAAAAAAGAAAAACTTCACTATTGGGGCACCTGGGTGGCTCATTTGGCTAAGTGTCTGACTCTTGATTTTGGCTCAGGTCATGATCTCAGTCAGTGTCATGAGATGAGCCCTGGGTCAGGCTCTGTGCTGAGCATGGAGTCTGCTTAAGATTCTCTCTCTCCCTCTGCCCCTCTCCCCACTCTCTCTTTCTTTCTCAAATAAATAAATAAATAAATAAAAAATAAATAAAATATTAAGGAAAAAAAAACTTTACTATTTGCTAATACAATTACTTATATTTGTAAGATGCTCCAAAGTTTTTGTCCTCAGAATAAGAATGCACTTTAAAAAAAAAACAGCTATATATAAGTTAAATCATTAAAGAACACAAGTCAATATTCATGATCAAATTCTGTGTTTCTCATAATTTCTAATTTTTATCAATATAATTTATATGGTGATTTTTAGATACATAATATATAATTATATAATTAATTTTATAATATTGGCCTATCTTTATGCTTGGAAAACTCTTATCCATTGTCTTATTTAGATTTTCAGAGGTTAACTTTCAATGAAAAATATTTTAAATCATTTTAGGTATTAATACTTTCTACTACTGAGGATTACCAGATTCCATGTGTTTCTTTAACATTGACACAATACTAATATTTTGTTTATTATTTGCAGTGATATTGTTTGAGGTGATATTTGTAAACAAATCTATATGCATTCTATTCACAAGTAGAAAATGCATTATATGTTATATTGGAAAACAATCAGTTTAAAGTATTTAGGGTTAATGATATTATAGAGCAGAATAACCAATCCGATTGTATAGGAATTACTTGGCAAATAATACTTTGACCAAACCAAAGTAAAGAAAGATTGAAGTTAATATGATCAATGCTTTAATTCACATAGATAATAATAGTAGTAATTATCATAATATTGAATGCTTATTGTGGGCAACAATAATTCCAATTTTACCTCAATTCTGAAGTAATTTGAATAGAAGGTCCTGCAGCAAAACAGGAGAAACATAGCTGGCTGCCAGACAGGACCCCAATGTGGCAGTAATGGTTAGATTGCGACTATCCAAATTACGCTCAGCCAAAATGAACTCTGTCAGAATAAGTCAGTCTCCTGTGGGCAGACTTATTTATAGCTTAACTTACACAAACCAATGTAAAAAAATAAAATCTGATAAATTAATATATGATAAGAAGAAAAGACCATGAGAAGACCAAAAATCTAATTAGTTCTTTCTCTATCAACAAACCAAATGAGAGGTTAAATTAAAAACAAAGCTGAGCAAAAAATTTGTATCATGGAAGTTTGTTTCATGCTCTTCATAGCCTTTGATGTACAGCAGTAGATAAAAGTACATCATTGTTTTTAAATATAATGTATTAGAAAACTTGAAGTGGAGCAATGCCAACAGATCAGGAGACAATTGCACTGAAAAGACGTTATATTACCCCCGGTTCCCATAAGGAGAGGGCACAATACACTACATAGGAAAACAGGTTGGTGGCAGGCAGAGGCTGGGGGCAACTGTGAGTAAGAGTGTTTACTTTGGTTTACATAGGAATGAACAAGTGAGGCAGGTAAACACGTTCAAGATGGGCTCATTTCAATAATTTCGTGGTCTCTGGGGCATAGGAGCTGTCCGTAGTTGTCTGGTACCCAGGGCCTGGGATGATCAAGCCAGGTATATCATGGCAGCCCAAAGTGTGAGATCCTGACAAGGAAAGTGGGTGAGAGTAGGGACTCTAGTTTGGTTGGTTTGTATTTGAAAAGCATGCACCCAGGAAGAGGATACTTCCTGGGGAGAGGAGTAACAAGGGAGCATAATGCTAAGACAGGGTGACTCATTATTATTGGGTTGTCCAGAATGAGACATGTTCAGCTTGTGCATGTTGGGGAGATATCAAATTAAAGAAGATAGAAACATGGTTAATACAAACTGTACAGTTGACATGAATTCATTACTCTTTGCTGGACATATTAGACACTGGCTAGACTCTGCTGAAGCATCCCCATGACTCATTTTTTTTTTTCCTGTTCCCATTTCTGCCCCACACCTTTGAAAAAGAAAGCTTTCTTTAAAAAAATGTTTCCATGTTTAAAGGTAGACTTAGAATCTTTTACTTGTTTTAAGTAATCTCTGATTCATTACATTAATTTTACAGTTTAGTTATCAAAAGACAGCTTTCTAGGTTAAATAATTTGCCCAGAGTAAGTGGTAGTGATTCAAGCCCAGATACAATCAATCCCAAAGATTATTGCATATTGAAAAGATGAAAGTTATCTTTTCCTAATTGCTCTTCTTATGGAAGTGTATTTTTTATTCTATTTTAATCACTTGTCAAATGTTCATAAATTCCAGGTATAAGCAATACTGAGCATCTTATTTTGATTCTTAATAAGAATTCCAATGACCCCCTCTTAACATTGATTCTCCCATAGACTTATTGTGAATTTTCAAAAGAACAAACAAAAACCCTATGGTGTACTAAACCCGAAAAGGGGCATATCATCTGGAGATGTGAGACCTGAGGAGCATTAGTGTTTAGCTAGCTCACTATGGTGTTTTTTGTTGTTGTTGTTGTTTGTTTCTTTGTTTTTTGTGGCGGTTATTCTACATTGTTCTGGGGTTTTGTTTTGTTTTGTTTTGGTTTTTTGTTTATTGTTACCACAGCATCACTACTGAGACTCAGGTTGCTGTATTATCATGAGTAATTCTCTAGAACAACACTAGGTCAGGCTATCCAACACCTGCAGTGGGTTCATAAACTAACTCAACTGAATACATTTGTTCAAGCAACATGTTTCCAAATATCTGGGTTCTGATGTGATTCATCCTTAGACACACACTGCTAGAACAACCCTTCTCCCATAAAAACTATATTCTGGGCTCTTTTTTTTTTTTTTTTTTCTTGGAATACATTTCTTCTTTCTGTAAAGAAATTTTATTTTGGGTCCTTCACTGGTATCTAGTATTTCTTCTAAGCTACCCTGGGGTGCCTGGGACTGACTAATTTTAGATCTCACCAGAAAATGGAATATTTGGCAGTTTGTTCTAAAGTTGGAGATAAAATTACCATACAACCCCAAAATTCCACTCTTACTTTAAAAATGACACCTACAACTACAAAAAGTTGTACAGAAGAGCTTATAGCAGCTTTATTCATAATAGTCAAAAAATAAAACTAATACAATGTTCATTAACAAGTAAAATGGATTAAAAAATGGAGTGGTGGTGGTAATTAAAATGAAAAGAAACAAACTCACCAAAACATGTGACACCATGAATTCATGTTAAGTGTATTTTGCTGAGCAATAGAGAGTATACTATAAAATTAAATTTATATGAAATTCCAGAGCAGGCAAAACTAATCCATAGTGAACAACAACATACCAGTTTTTGCCTAGGCCAGAGAAGAAGAGATGAGAATTTCCTGAAAATGAGTACAGGAGAACACTTGGGGTGATAAAATGTTCTATTTTGATGGTGGTGGTAGTTAACATGGGTGTATAGATTTGTTAAAATACACTGAAGTATATCCTTAAAATTGATACCTTGATTTTCTAAAACTTATGCATCAAAAAAGCAATTTAAATCATTAACAATTGAAAACATGAATTCTGGATAGTAAGTATTAGCTAATTTGGTTGTTAAGTGAGTCAAAATTTTAAAATAATATATTAAACTCCTTAATAGATTTTTATAAATTCTATTACTGGAAAATAATATTTAAAGGAGCTCTTCCTTGATTATTGAATATATAAAATAAACCTCAATTTCTATGGTCATACTGACCACTACTGAAATATCAGAGTTAAGTATACATAAAATGGATTAAGTTGTGCAGTTAAGACACATTTACATCCCCAGTATATTTGTATTCATTTTTCAGCTATAGCACTAAAACAAAATCCAAAAATAACTCACTTTCACACTTAAAGGCTAAACCTAAACAATTTATTTTATTTTATAATTGATCTTCATTTACTATGGACATTTTTCAGCATTTGTTTTTTAGTTGAAAATGATGCTCTATGAATTCCAATTTATTTACCCAGAATTCATTTCTAAATATATGGTAATTAGGAGCTAAACTCTCAACAATTTAATTTTAAAAATAATTATAAAAAACTTTCTCTTTTCTGTCTATTTTTCAGCAAGATATATTCATAGCTTTTGGAAAATACTGTACTATGGATTAGATTTTAGTATATTTGGCAGAAATAGTTTAAAGATACCTAAGAATTTTCAAGGAACACATTTCCTAAAGAAGTTTTTTAAAGATATATTTTTATTTTCTTCTATAAATTTGGTTACAAAATAAATTCTATGCCAATTTTATAGTTTCTTCATAGTAAAACCAAATTAATAATAATGAACATAAACCTGAAACACCAAGCTTGGGAAATAAAACACATTTCACATAAAGTATATTCAAATTGTATTTATGCAATTTAACATTAATACATTTTTGCATTCTAGTTCAAACAAGGTTTAAATAGTAGTTGGGTTTTTCAAATAATGCCTGTAAGATACTACTGGTGCTGTGTAACTGGAAGTTATTTCTTGAAGACAAAGCATTAAGTGGTACTCAATTGGAATATCATCAGGCCAATAATTAAATCTCACAGGTAATTTAGGTTAATTGGGGTAAACATAAGTTTTAAGTATGCAATATGTTAAAAGTAGCATTGTGTCCTTATTTCAAATAACAAGTGCAAACAAATGGCTAACAGCTTCTTGACACAGTATTCTGCCAGATACCCAACTTTAGTGAACACTAAATATTTATGTAAAATAACACATTACTCATATACAAATGAACATCACTAAGAGCTAGAAAACTGTCTCTTTCCTAGTTTAAATATTTCTCTTGCTATATCATATGCATTAACTTTTTAAGCACACCTTATTTTTAACTATGCATATTCAATCTGTTTCTTTATTATCACATATCTTTAATTTATGGAATCCAAATCAATTGGGGACTTATCCTAGCCCTATGATTTCAGTTCAATGCAACTTCTAATGAAATCACTCCTCTCATCAAATTATACAAATTTATCCAGAGACTGATAGCTGAATGAAAATATATCTAAATAAATATTCAATAAGATTAAATAATGCCTAATTTATAATTAGACTTATGATTTGCAGGAAATAGTTTTGACTACAAGGTTAAGTTTCCATTCAAACCAGAAAATCTTTTTCCCCATTTTCGGTAATTTAGAAATATATATCGGGGGCACCTGGGTGGCTCAGTTGGTTAAGTGACTGCCTTCGGCTCAGGTCATGATCCTGGAGTCCCGGGATCGAGTCCCACATCGGGCTCCCTGCTCAGCGGGGGGTCTGCTTCTCCCTCTGACCCTCTTCCCTCTCTTGCTATCTGTCTCTCATTCTCTCTCTCAAATAAATAAAATCTTGGGCGCCTGGGTGGCTCAGTTGGTTAAGCGACTGCCTTTGGCTCAGGTCATGATCCCGGAGTCCCTGGATCAAGTCCCATATTGGGCTCCCTGCTCAGCAGGGAGTCTGCTTCTCCCTCTGACCCTCCCCCCTCTCATGTGCTCTCTCTCTCTCATTCTCTCTCTCTCAAATAAATAAATAAAATCTTTAAATAAATAAATAAAATCTTAAAAAATATATATATATATATATATCTGTATCTTTATATAAGTCTATATCCACTCATATAAGCTATCCCAAAGTAATTATTATCTACTAGGTAGGATAATGTTTAAATTTCAGTATTTAGAGGGCAAATATGTTTCTCTAATCAAGATAAGCTATTAAAAAGAGTTTATTGGGTACTAATATTTTTTTAATTTATTTATTTTAAAGAGTGAGCATAGTGGGGAGGGGAAGAGGGAGAGGAAGAGAGAGAATCTCAAGCAGACTCCCTGCCGAGTGTGGAGCCTGTTGCAGGGCTGGATTCCATATCCCCAAGATCTTAACCCAAGCCAAAATCAAGAGTTGGATCCTTAACCAACTGAGCCACCCACTAATATTTTTTTATTTAAAAAATATTCTGTATGAAGTACAATTCTTATTCTTGTTACATCACCAATTTTAAGGTTAATGGACAATGGCAATCCTTTTTTTTCTCTATTCACAAATGAAAAGAGGTAACATTAGGTCTGAAATATTCCCTCCCTTCCCACACACACTGTATTTCTTTTCTGTGGATCACTTTTAATTTTTCCACATGTATTGGTATTACACTTATTCTGAGTGTTTTACATGTAGAAGTGTGTGAGATGACATTCAGCTTGCCTCCTGGAGGCAGATGTTTTCTAACAACTGTGAAGTCTTCCAGAGGAAGGAATATCTATAATGTCCTTTCTGTCTGAATTGCAATCTGACACCCTCTTGGGAAAATGATCATACTATAGCCTGGGAGAAGTATGTGGCCAGGTTCTTAGCAGGAAATATTTCTTCTAGATATTAGTGTACCTGCAGAATTTTTCCTCAGTGATAGGGAGCTAGTCATCCAGGTATTTAGCTTTTGACAAGGCATTTTAAAGACTAGTATATCAGCCCGGGTTCAATCACTAATTTAAATAAGAGGAGTTTAATATAAAGAATGATTAAGTCATGATAGAATAACTATGAAGATGGAAAGAAATTTTCAAGAGTATCCTAAATTTGAAGGAAGAGTTTCTAAAGAAGGAACTGGAAGGGGTTTCAGACCTTAGGCAGGAAGATGTGACTGCAGCCCTTTGGACAATGGAGCTGTTTACTGAAGAACTGGTTCATAGTTACAGGAACAGGCATAGAAAACACTCCAGGGCTCAGGTGAGCCAAGGCTTGTGGGTGATATGCAGACAGAGTGAAGGTGCCACAACATATTTCAGGCTCAGGACACAGGATGTTCACATTAGGTAGAACCCTAGAAACAAAAGCTCCAGGGCACAGGCCTCTGAGATAGATGGGTCTGCAAGAGTGTTGCAGGTGCTATGGAAACTGGAAGTTTGAAGGACCTCACTCTGCAGGAGCCTAGTGCACTTTTATGTAAGGCTTTGGCCATGGAGGGTCCAGGACATTGTGTAGGATGAAGGTCAAAGGAAAGTCTTGCTAAAAGACCCATCCCTGTAGGGCCCCTGAAGTGCACACATGTGAAGCTGATGAAAGATTGGAAGGAGCAGGAACCTGGTCTCCAATCTCTCTCAATCATTTCCTTCCTTCCTTCCTTCCTCCCCTCCTTCCTTCCCTCCTTCCCTCCTTCCTTCCCTCCTTCCTTCCCTCGTTCCTTCCCTCCTTCCTTCCCTCCTTCCTTCCCTCCTTCCCTCTCTCTCTCTTTCTCTGTGTTAGCTGTATATATTTTTCCTTGTCTTCCTCCATTCTAACAGATATCATAACCACTGAACTCCCTTTCCAGGAATATGCCAGAGCCTCCTGGATTTGTTTTTAAAACTTTGAGCCCACAAATAAGATTTCATTAGACATCAGGAATTTCATTGTTCTGAGACGGAGATGAAAGGAGGCAGCAAACCTCAGAGGCAATGGCTGTGTAGGACCTAGATGCAAGGGGTTTCCCTGCCCTACAAAAGTAAGGAAGTCCAAATGTGGCATGGAAGCAGAAATTCACCAGATTCCATGGAAAGTTGAGGCAATGGAGCGGTTAGTAGTAACTTAGGTAGATGAAATATCAGATTTCTTTACTTAATTTTCAGGATATTAAATAAACCCTGGCATTCTGATGTGGCCCTGGGAGAAGGAGGATGGTCTTATCAATAACCAAGATAAAATAATTCCAAAACCTGGCAGAAAAATGGGTTTTGAGTCAGAACTCAACTGAGAAAAAAATGAAGCTATATTCTTTGCATACCTAAATTTTGTGGACTGATTTTTTTTTAAAGATTTTATTTATTTATTAGAGAGAGAGAGAGCACAAGTAGGCAGAGCAGCAGGCAGAGAGGGAGGGAGAAGCAGACCCCCCACTGAACAGGGAGCCCGATGCGAAACTCAATCCCAGAACCCTGGGATCATGACCTGAGCCGAAGGCAGACGCTTAACTGACTGAGCCACCCATGTGCCCTGTGGACTGAGTTTTACACATGCTTTTTCTTTATAGACATCTGTACTCTGTGATACATGAAGTGGGAATTCTTAACACTTGTGAAGACATATGTATTTATCCATCTATTTCCTGAGTTCCTTTTCTTGGGACATTATATATAAACGGGAATAATCCAAATAATATAAGGCTCTCAAGGTGATTACAATATAAAAGGGAAATATTAAGTCAGAAAATTTTAATATATATGTGTGTATACAAATATACAAATACATATAAATATATGTATATACATTATATGTTACACATATGCTCACAAAACTCAAAGTCTCTGGGTCAAGGACATAGTTTATTTCTCACAACAAATTTAGAACAATGTCTCATGTCAGATCCCATGTCCTAATCCCCATAGGGGGATGCCATAAGGGTCAGTTGTTTTCTGTATATACAGTGAGGTACATCACATAAGGGAAATCCAAGATTTTTGGAGACTGTCCGTTTTTATAGGGCTGCTGACACATCTGTTTATCCTCCTTTCCACTGAGACAAAGAGAGGGCAAATCACCTGTGGGGAGAGATGAGACCCATCTACAGGCTTAGTATCCTAGAATATAAGCAAATGTCTCTGGAAAAGATGATTTTTAGTACATTTCTGGGACAGCTCTGAGTAGGTGCAGCTCTACATCTCCCTGGAGGGATAACATTATCTCCAGTTTCTAAGGCAGTTTGTAATTTAAACTGGTCCTTTTCTCAGATGGCCTAAACCATTCAGGAACATGAGAAATCCACGGAAAATAGTCTCCCAACAGAAATCAACAGATAAACCTTGTTAGAAGTGCAGTCATAAAGATAGTCACAAAGTTGGAGCTCTTAAGTCACATATGTGTGGATGGTTGGTGGAAAGGTGTAAAACTCTTGGGTTTAGTCAGAGGTTTTGGAGGCATAGTTATTCAAAGTATTGAAAAACAACCAGAGGTCACATGATAAGAGGTAAGGTTAGCACTGTTGATGTGCACCGAAAAGTTTAGGTCCTTGTAGGCATTCACAAGATTTTGGAATTATTATTTAGAAAGAGGGAAACAATTAAATGATTTTACAAATGAGGCTATCTTGACCAGAAAAGTTATTAAAAGAGTACTTTGCCTATAATGAATAATTAATTTTCTATTGAATTGATCAAAAATGAGTATGAGAAAACCACTTAAATCTAACTAGAAGTCTATTAGCATGTTCTTGGTTAAGGTAGCAATCACTTGGCCTGGTGACACTGGAGATGGATTGCTTATCTCAAATTCAGACACAGAGATCATACAAAACCTAATATGATGTTAATTTCCCATATATATGTTAACATTTCTGAAAAAAATATATTTTATTCTGTTATAGTTTCAGATACATGTAATAGCAAAACGTCAACCATATGTATATAGATGTGTTGTGGGGGAGGGAAAGTCAAAGCAGAGGTCATAAAGGGTTGGTGAGAAGAGCCACGGGGTGTTTAATAATGATCCACTGCAACTGAGTGGGCTCACTCTGTACCCAGGAAACCATTTATATCTAGCATGGCTGATGTGCTAAATCATGATTTAGGAATCAAGGAGTTAGTGAATGTGGGAAAGTTCTGGTTCCATTAATTTTGTTCAGTTTGAAGCAGGGAGTCCGTCAAACCCTGGAAGATAGAGGAACCATCAAGGCCACCAGAAAGAGTGGTTAAAAGGGTGATATATGGATTGATATCCTTACCAAGTGCTAAGATTTAATGTAGGGTTTTTTTGCATTGATGAAATAGGAATATTATCTTGGAACCACAGGCAAAAACTAGCCATAGGACAAAGCTACTTGGCATAGATTACCCAAAAACACTGCAAAATTAAGTTATTACTGAAAAATTCTTTATGTTCTCAAAGGAGGTTTTTATGCTCAGAAGATTATCTAGAGTTTACTTTTTGGTTTCAAAACTAATATTCATTTTATTAAATTTACAAACCCCAAAACTAGTTCTAAAGCTTTTAAGCTGTATATGAAATTTGTATTTCTAAGTCTAGTAAAATTCCACTACCTATATTAATGGACCTTTGAACAGTGTTTGGTCACATTTACAAACTTAGTTAATTAAACACCTTCAACATTTTAAACTACATTTATAAATTCAGTATATTCAATTTATTTTTAAGTATTCCAATTGTCTAATTAACAAAACCTTCCTGAATACTTAAATAATTCATATAAATTTAATATGGTAAGTTAACCATAAGTTTTCTTAAATATTACAATACTGAATATGAAATTAGTAAATCTATATTACTTTCTCAATTATGCTTATTAACATTAAAATTGTAAGATTAATCAGTTTGAATGCTAAAAATGTCAAAAATTTTACAATAAATTATAGATGCTCAAGTAGCAAATAGACATAATTTCTCAACTTAATACAAAAATACTAACACTATACATTAGTTTTAATTCATTTCTATACTACATTCTAAATATCGCAGGCATTATTAATAATAATGATTCACTAATAAAAATTATCTTAAAAAATGTTCACCTCCTCAAGCAAAATTGAGGGGCTTCCTGAGGTTATTTCTTAGAGATTCAATCTGGCCCATAATTTATAATTATGAATTTCAATGCATTTTTATGCTTGACCCTACCTACCATGCTGAGCCACTTATAGTCATCATATCATAAGACTAAAAAACATAAAGAAGTGGGTGGTCACATCACCATAGTTGAGTCATCATTACCTAATATTCAAATCAAATAAGCGTCCGTAAATGTAACCCTACTGCCTCTAAAACTTGTTGATATAAATAATCTATTTATGCTGCTTTCATTATTTTGTCATTTTACCCATTAGAGTCTTATGAATATCAAAATGATATCCAGCTGAATTCCGTATGTTTCCCAAAGTTTTGTCTAGCTTTGCAGTTATAACTCCTAAGGTCATTCTGAGAGAAAACCTACTCAGAGTCTTTGCTACACCCTGATAATCTATGATCTGGGCAATACCTTGAAATCCAAAGCTTCCCAGCTACTGGGGATTCTACCATATTACTGCTTCTGCAGTACCGCTGTAGAGACCCGATGACTGAAGCTGTAGGCTGAAGATCTCCAAGTTTCCAGTGTCTAGTCCTGGCCAGAAAGGAAACTGACAACTTCAATCACTCAGAAATGTATGACTAAATGTTAAAATAGTCTAGGTCTTGACTTCCAGAAAGTAGTACAGTCAAAAAAGAAAGGAAGAAAGAGAGAAAGAAAGAGTAAAAGAGAGAAAGTGAGAAAAGTGAGAAAAAAAAAAAACTTTGAGATAAACATTTCTGATCAGGAGAGAGAGTAGTGGTCAAGGCTCTGTAATCAGGTTGCCTGGGTTCAAATCCTGCCTCTGACACTTACTAGTTCTGTCATGAAGGATAGTTCTATAATAAACTAGTTGGTCTGGGGCACATTATTAGCTCATTCTGTTTCAGTTTTCACACCTTTAAAATGGAATATCATAATGGCTCCTGAATAGAGTATAATAAGGATTAATTTAAATGACAGCACATTAGTATCACCAGGATTGATTTTAAAAACAATCACAGGCTCTCAGACCTCATTCCACAACAACTAGATCAGAATCTTTAAAGGTAAGGGCCTAGATAATGTTAATAAAGAAATGAGAACAGCAACTGGTAGGAGTTTATAATATTTTATTATGTGTGGAATCTTAGACCAAATTTATCTCTGAACTTCAGTTTTATCAATGATACATGCAAGCAGAAAATAGCTACAACTAATAGTTATTTCTTTCAGACTCTACCAAGTAGCTTTTGGAGGAGAATTTAATATTTTACTCTAAATTGGTCTGCAACCCCTTTTCTTTTCCCCCTATTCTCCTGTCCACCCCCTGGATTATTCCTCCATTTTGTGCATGGCCTTTATAACTAAATCTCATGGAATAGTCATTCATATGCTGCTTCCCATGGGAACATATTTAAACTCTTTCAGTATCTCTAGGGTGGAGACAGAAACTTCCCTTGAGTATTTGGATTACTACACATAAAAATCAGAATAAGCATACTACATATGCCATTCACTAGGTATGTCATGGGTAAAAGGTGTCCTAGAACACTCAGCATAGTTTTATCATTTGTGATAACAGTGGATTCCCTGTTTATTCCTTGTTCTTGCTCCTTCATTTCCAATGTCATCATCTCCATTTGCTTCAGAATATTCATTCCTATTTTTATGATGCTGTTCTCCTTGTAGAGGTTCTGAACTAGCCAATTCTGAGACCTCTAGATTAAGGAATTTAGGAGGCAACTCTGCCTCCCAGTGCAAAGATAGTGTCCTGAACACCTCAATGTACATGTTGCCAGTGTTTCCTTCCAACTCATTTCCCTTTCTCAGTATGAGGGAGAGACTTCTCCCTGATTTGTTGAAGGATTCTCTGTTACTCAAATCATGTCCTATTGCACCTGTGTGGCTCCCCCATCTCCTGTCATTTCCTCGATGTGTAAATCCCACTGACTTTTATACATCTTAAAACCAGGTCCCCTTATAATCAGTTTACAACTTTTGGTATCTTACTAGACCTACACTGTGTGGTAAATTGTTGTAATAATCCATGTCTTTGGGTGGTTCTCACCCATATTTATTCTTGGCCTGACCATTTGTGTTGTTTCTGATCAATAGAACAGTAGCAAACTTGATGGAAACAAAGACTTGTAAGTGCCTTAGCTTTGAGTTTTGCTTTCTCTCTGGAACCCTGTGATCATAACTATGTGTATAAGCCAAGGTTAATCAGTGGAAGGCTAAGAGCCTGTATCCCAGTTAACCAAGTCATCCCAAGCAACCATCAGATGTAAATGAGGCCATTGACCCTCAGTTGTCAATAGACACATGAATGAGATCAGCAGAATTGCCTAGCTAAACCCAGAAAAAAATTGCAAATTCAAAGAACCATAATTAAAATTTATGAGTGGAATTTTGAAACCATTAAGGTTTGAGTTGGTAGAGCTATTGATAGAAGATTCAAAGTGGTATGTTACATTACTTTTATCACCTGATGATGTAGGTATTACCTTCTGATTAGATATTACTACTAAATTTAGTTGTGTGCAAGGTGAGACACTCCCCATCTTCCCCCTTGTTTCCCATCCCCAAATAGGTCAAAGGCAGCTGATATTCCCTGTTGGTTATTAATAATTAGGAAGTAAAATCATGGTATCCTTAGCACAATCTTATGCTTAGACCAATAAGTCCACATTAGAGCTCCACTGCCTTTTGGATTAACAAAGAGCCCCACCATGGCTCATGAGTATTAAATCTCTCAAGTTTGAGCTCTATCTTTGGGCCCTTAACCTGTTGTTTGACTCTACCATAGTATGCATGGTTAGCAAACTTTTTGTGTAAAGTGATAGATTGTAAATATTTTAGAATTTGGAGATTCATGCAATCTCTGTCACAACTATTCACCTGGCCATTTTAGCACAAATGCATCCATAGACAATATATAATAAAAGAGCATGGTTATGTTCCACTATATATTTTTTAAGATTTTATTTGTTTGACAGAGCACAGCAAAGGTAGCAGCAGCCAGAGGGAGAGGGAGAAGCACGCTCCCCACTGAGCAGGGAGCCCAACACAGGGCTCCATCCCAGGGCCCTGGGCTCATAACCTGAGCTGAAGGCAGATGCTTAACCGACTGAGCCACCCAGGCACCACCTATGTTCCACTATATTTTTATTTCAAAAATGGGCAAGGGGCCAGATTTACTCCACAAGCCTAATCTGCCAAACTCTGATTTAAATCATGAACATTCCCATATCTTTCTAATAGCCCTTGTTAATTTTAACATGATTGTCATTCCTAGGGAGAGATGCATATGAGAGCATATTTGGGGAAGTCAGGAATAGGATATGGGTCTTAGGCCTCTAACAGTAAAGTATTTGCTAGTCAGGCCTAACATAGGTGGGTTCCAGTAGTACTTGTTTGATATTCTTCCAAACCTTCTCTAACAATTCTCTACTATCCATCATAAAGATCCCCCACCTCATGCCCAAAGTAGAGGTATCATCATTCCCCAGACTATTCAGAAATATATTGTCCAGCTCAGAAAGCACCTGCTCCAAAGGGATCTGGCAAGAAAGCATAAAGAGCGTAAGAGGCTATTAAAAACAAGTAATAAAGGTTCTTTTTGACAAAAAAAAAAAAAAAAAAAAAGAAATGTATTGTTTCCTCAATGTTCTACCCTGCTCAAAGGGCCAGGAACCCATCAGGCCCAGACAAACTTCTTTCTTTGTGTTTTGCTTCTCAAAGATGGGCCCTATAAATGTTCTAAAGCCCACCTGCTTTTCTCTGATAATTTAACTCCTATAACATGTCCCTAACATGTTCAATCCTATGCATCTAGCAGTAATGCCCAGCATAGGCTGCATTGCTTGATCTGTATTTACCCCAGACCATGACTGAATGTTGCAGAGTAAGTGGGGCCGAAAATTGCACTGTCTGAGCTCTCCCATCCATTCCATATATTTCTTACTGGACTTCCTTTCTTATTAAAAAGCAATCTAACCTTCTTTAGTAATTCCACAGACGTGCATGTAGTTATACACAACACTCTCCCCAGTCACAAGGGTTAAAGGCATAATATCCCCATCAGGAAAGCATAGTTCCAGCCTTCTGATGAGTCTTCTTGAACTTTATACTCTCCTGGTATCTCCAGCATTATCTGTCTCCTAATAGGCGAATTCTACATTATGATTTCTGGTGTTGACTTTAATTCTGTTTTATTTTTCTGCTAAGCATACATGGCATGGTAGAGCAATACTGGTTCATTTTCATTCAGGCCTTCTCATTAACCTTATGGGATGAAATTATCCTCTATATTTACATGTTCTTATGACCTACATCTTCTTGAGGACATACAAACAGTCATTTATCATGGTTAAATGGCTTTGTGGCCAAAAATGAATAAATTTGATGAGTGCATGAGCATGTGCTTTTTCTATTAGGTGGAATTTCCATTTATAGGGGCTTTGGAAATTTGTTCTAGAACAGAAAGATATCTGGAAGGATATCTGTTCTAGTGTTTCTCCCTTTCCTTATGCTTTGCATTCCTTTGAGTTTGGAACTCCATTTTTCTATGGTTTTGCATGGTTCTGTCATGGAATTCTACATGACCACACCTTGGAACTCAGTTATCCAGCCTCCATTTTGAAGATGGGTCTTAGAAAGACAGTTATCCAGGGCGCCTGGGTGGCTCAGATGGTTGGGCGTCTGCCTTTGGCTCAGGTCATGATCCCAGCGTCCTGGGATCGAGTCCCGCATCAGGCTCCCTGCTCCTTGGGAGCCTGCTTCTCCCTCTGCCTCTCTCTCGGTCTCTCATGAATAAATAAATTTAAAAAAAATCTTTAAAAAAAAAAAAAAAGAAAGACAGTTATCCAGTTTGTATAGTTCCCCAAGGCAAAGTACATAAATTTTCTTAAGTACTTCAGAATAGGATGTTGCTAAGATAACATTAGTATTGATAAACATTTTGCCTTACAAAAATATATCTTCCCATACGCAATTTCATGCCATGCCCTTTAATCAGTTCTTCCTAGAAAAGAAAATAAGGGTGGAGTGGAGAACTCTGTACCCTAAAATGTGTTCTTATAATTACAAAATTTATTTTCTATTTTCTAATTTCTCTTTTTTTTTCTGAGTGTCAAAATCAGGGATTTCCAGAGCTTAATAAAATAGATATCTATTGGTTGCAGATCCTTTTCTTATGTGTGTAAAAAGTTCAAATAGACTATGCTTTAATGAAATGCTAAACTCTTGACCTAATTGCTTTTGATCTTTCTAAAATAAATGTTGAACTGCCCGAGATTCTTTGAGTTATCAATCTGAATCAGACCTTGTAATATAGCCTCCACGGCTGGCTATGTTTGCACCAAATGAACTGAGCTGTCATATCTACAGTTGAATAAGACTTCAAGAAAATTCATCCAATTATTTTTATTAATTTCATAGCTATTTCTTTCCTTGCCCCATGATCCACATTTCAAAGGGTATATTTCCCCGGAGTACTTTAGTAAAGAGTATGTGTCCAAATGTTAAAATATATTTTCCTCTCAGTTAAAGTATCTTCAAATAAGTAGAGGAAAGCAAGACAAAAACCAAATCAAAACAAGGTTTTTGTTTTATTGTAATAATGTTAAGTGAAATATAGTAGAATACCAGAATAAGTATCTGAATTTTTGGGCCTTCTTGAAAACTACCATTTGTGTATCGCCAAGGCATATATAAATGATATATTTTCATAAGATAGTTTCCAGCCTCTAATGATAGAATACAGTTTGTAAAGATTTATTTGACATGATACATTTTCCCACTTTTACTCTGTTTGAACAATAGATAATGCTATTTAGGTTTGAGGAAAGATATGTTTGTTTATCTATTAGATATTTAAACTATTCTGTCTTTACATTGTTCATGAGAGAAAGAAATTTATGTGATGACAGGTGAAAATGCATTCACAATTAATTTGATCTATAAAATTCCAATGATCTTATGCATTTAAAATATCAAATCTTACAGCACATATTCAAAATTAAATCTAAAGTGTGCTATTTGCCCTTTAGCAATACCCACAACTTGGATACTAATTGCCTTGAATTTAATGGGATGCCCTCCAAAATAATAATCTTAAGAATATAGCATAAGCTATTTAACATATACTATATGTGCTTGAACATCCATTTATCAGTTACTTGAAAGCATTTTTATATGGAGATTATACAAATGTATTTTTGTGAAAAGTGAGTTGGAATGATAACTTTTCTGTACAATAGACTTAATAAATGCTCTCCATTAATGTCTTTCATATATATTGAATTGAAAAAAAACATAGATGTTACAGTCTAAATATAATTATTCTAAAAATATGAAGTAACTTTCTTTTTAATCCCTGGCATTTGGTTCCTGCTGATGTCCTATCTGGTATTCCAACCATTGTATCTTAATGTCTGTATCTAGTTTGCTAAATTAAAAAAAAATCTATTTGTAAATGAAAATAGCAGTTGTTATTAAGATTATATATGAGTACAGCCTTTATTCAGGTATTTATAGTGTATTTCCACTTATTTTATATGTAATGGGAAAAAATCTCTTATATTAAAAACAACTATTTCACTTCAGTTTCTTATTCCTGGAACATCTATCTTTTCTCACTCTGGCTTTGAGTGCTCTTTTTCTTTCTCCTTATTCATTCATTCATTCGTTCATTCATATGTTTTTATTTTTTAAGCCAAAAAAAAAAAAAAACTAATCATGGCAAGTTTTTAATTAAAATTTTTTGTTTCTTTATAATTTTTATTTAAATTCAAGTTAACATACAGTGTAATATTGGCTTCAGGAGTAGAATTTAGTTACTCATCATTTACATATAACACCCAGTGCTCAACACAAAAAGTGTCTTCAATATCCATAAACCATTTAGCCCATCCCCCCCCACCTCCCTGCATCAACCCTCAGTTTGGTCTCTATAATTAAGAGTCTTTTATGGTTGCTCCTGTCTTTTTTTTTTTTTTCGCCTTCCCTTATGTTCAGCTGTTTTGTTTCCTGAATTCCACATATAAGTGAAATCATATGGTTTTTGTTATTCTCTGGCTGACTTGTTTAATTTGGTGTATTACACTGTAGGTCCATCCACATCTTTGCAAATGGCAAGATTTCATTCTTTTGATGGCTGAGTAATATTCCATTATATATATGTATGTGTGTGTATGTATGTGTGTGTGTGTATTATCTGTTCATCAGTCAATGGATGTTGGGCTTTATCCATAACTTGGCTATTGTTGATAACACTGCTATAAAAATCAGGGTGCACGTGCCCCCTTCAAATCAGTATTTTTGTATCCTTTGTGCAAATAACTAGTAGTGTAATTGCTAGGTCATAGGTTAGTTCTATTTTCAACTTTTTGAAGAATCTCCATACTGTTTTCCAGAGTGGCTATACCACTTTGCATTCTGACCAACAGTGTAAGGGGTTCCCCTTTCTCCACATCCTTGCCAACATCTGTTGTTTCCTGTGTCATTGATTAGCCATTCTGATAAGTGTGAGGTGGTAACTCTTCATGGTTTTGATTTGTATTTCCTTGATGATGAGTGATGTTGAGCATCTTTTCATGTGTCTGTAGCCAAAGAGGACATAGATGTCCTCTTTGGAGAAATGTCTGTTCATGTCTTCTGTCCATTTCTTGACTGGATTTTCTTTTTGTTTCTTGGGTGTTGAATTTGATAAGTTCTTTATAGATTTTGGATAGCCCTTTATCAGATATGTCATGTGCAAATTTCTCCCATTCTGTAGGCTGCCTTTTAGTTTTGTTGATTGTCTCCTTCACTGTGCAGAAGCTTTTTATTTTGATGAAGTCCCAATAGAACATTTTTGCTTTTGTTTCCCTTGCCTCAGGATATGTATCTAATAAGAAGTTACTATGGCTGATGTCAAAGAGGTTGCTGCCTGTGTTCTTCCCTAGGATTTTGATGGTTTCCTGTCTCGCATTTAGGTCTTTCATCCATTTTGAATTTATTTTTGTGTATGGTGTATGACAGTGATCCAGTTTCATTCTGCATGTGGCTGTCCAGTTTTCCCAACACCATTTGTTGAAGACACTTTTTTCCATTGGATATTCTTTCCTGCTTTGTTGAAGATTAGTTGATCATATAGTTGTAGGTCCATTTCTGGGTTTTCTCTTCTGTTCCATTGATCTATGTATTTGTCTTTATGCTAGTACAATACTGTCTTGAAGACTACAGCTTTGTAATATAGCTTGAAGTCCAGAATCCTGATGCCTCCAACTTTGGTTTTGTTTTTTAGGATTGCTTTGTCTATTTGGGGTCTTTTATGGTTCCATACAAATTTTAGAATTGTTCACACTCTGTGAAAAATGCTGGTGATATTTTAATAGGGATTGCATTAAATGTATATGTTGTTTTGGATAGTATAGACATTTGAACAATATTTGCTCTTCCAATCCATGAGCATGGAATGTTTCTCCATTTTTGTGTGTCATCTTCAATTTTTTCATCAGTGTTCTTTAGTTTCCAGAGTACAGATCTTTTGCCTTGTTGATTAGGTTTATTCCTAGGTATCTTATGGATTTTGGTGCATTTGTAAATGGGATTGTTTCCTTGATTTCTCTTTCTGCTCCATTACTGGTGTATGGAATGCACCAGACTTGTGTACCTTGATTTTCTATCCTGTGACTTTGCCAAATTTGTGTATCAGTTCTAGCAATTTTTGGGTGGAGTCTTTTGGGTTTTCCACATAGAGTATCATGCCGTCTGTGAAGAGAGAACGTTTGACTTCTTCCTTGCTAATTTGGATGCCTTTTATTTCTTTTTGTTGTGTGATTGCTGAAGCTAAGATTTCCAGTACTATGTTAAATAACAGCGGTGAGAGTGGACATCCCTGTCTTGTTCCTGACCATAGAGAAAAAGCTCTCTGTTTTTCATTATTGAGGATGATATTCGCCGTGGGTCTTTGATATGTGGCCTTTATGATGTTGAGGTATATTGCCTCTATCTCTACTTTGTTGAAGGTTTTTATCATGACTGGATGCTGTACTTTGTTAAATGCTTTTTGTACATCTATTGAGAGGAGCATCTCATTCTTGTCCTTTTATTAATGTGGTGTATCATGTTGATTAATTTGTGATATTCAACCACCCTTCAGCCCAAGAATAAATCCCACTTGATCGTGGTGAATGATTCTTTTAATATACTATTGGATTTGATTTGCTAGTATCTTGTTGAGAATTTTTACATCCATGTTCATCTGGGATATTGGCCTGCATCTCTCTCTCTCTCTTTTTTTTTTTTTTTTTTTACATTTCTCTTTTTTAGTGGGGTCTTTCTCTGGTTTTGGAATCAAGGTAATGCTGGACTCATAGAATGAGTTTGGAAGTTCTCCTTCCATTTCTATTTTTTGGAATAGCTTCAGAAGAATAGGTATTAACTCTTCTTTGTTTGGTAGAACTCCCCTGGGAAGCCATCTGGCCCTAGAATTTGTTTGTGGGACATTTTTGATTACTGATTCAATTTCTTTGCTGGTTATCAGTTTATCCAAGTTTTCTATTTCTTCCTGTTTCAGTTTTGGTATTTTATAAGTTTCTAGGAATTTATCCATACCTTCCTGATTGCCCAATTTTTTGGCACATAATTTTTCATGATATTCTCATAATTGTATTACTGTGGTGTTGGTTATGAAGTCTGCTCTCGTGATTTTATTTATTTAGGTCCTTTGTCTTTTGATAAGTCTGGCTAGGGGTTTATCACTTTTATTAATTCTTTCAAAGAACCAGCTCCTGGTTTTATTGATCTGTTCTATTTTTTGTTTTGTTTTGTTTTATATTGTTTTGTTTCTGTATAATTTATTTCTGCTCTGGTCTTTATTATTTCCCTTCTTCTGCTGACTTTAGGCTTTATTTGCTGTTCCTTGTTTAGCCCTTTTAAGTGTAAGGTTAGGTTGTGTATTTGAGACTTTTCTTGCTTCCTGAGGAAGGCCTGTATTGTTATATACTTCCCTCTTAGGACTGCCTTTCCTGCATCCCATTCTGGACTGTCGTGTTTTCATTTTCATTTGCTTCCACAGGATTTTTTAAACTTATTCTTTAAGTTCCTGGTTAACCCATTCATTCTTTAGTACTTTAGTATAATGCTCTTTAACTTCCATTTATTTGTGGTCTTTCCAAATGTTTTCTTATGATTGATTTCAAGTTTCATAACATTCTGGTCTGAAAATAAACATGGTATGTCTCAATCTTATTGTACTTGTTGAAGCCTGGTCTATGACTAATTTTTGAGATCTGTTCTGGAGAATGTTCCATGTGCACTCAAAAAATGTGTATTCTGCTTTTGGATGAAATATTCTGAATATATCTGTGAAGTCCATCTGGTCCAAGGTGTTATTCAAAGCCACTGTTTTCCTTGTTGATTTTCTGCTTAGATGATCTGTCCATTGCTGTAAGTGGGGTGTTAAAGCCTCCTGCTATTATTATATTGTTATCAGTGAGTTTCTTTATGTTTGTTATTATGTTGGTTTATATATTTTGGTGCTCCCATGTTGGGGGCATAAATATTTACATTTGTTAGAGCTTGTTGGTAGACTTCTTTATTATGACATAGTACCCTTCTTAATCTCTTATTATAGTTTTTGGTTTAAAATCTAGTTTGTCTGATTTAAGTATGGCTACTCTGGCTTTCTTTTAATGTCCATTAGTGTGATAGATGGTTCTCCATCCCTTCACTTTCAATCTGCAAGTGTCTTTAGGTCTAAAATGAGTGTCTTATAAAGAGCATATTGATGGGTCTTTTTTTTAATCCATTCTGATACCTTGTATCTTTTGATTGGAATATTTAGTCCATTTGCATTCAGATTGATTTTTGATAGATATGAATTTAGTGCCATTGTATTACCTGTAAAGTTGATGTTTCTGGAGATTTTCCTGGTTCCTTTCTAGTCTTTGTTGCTTTTGGTCTTTCTTTCCCACTCAAAGAGTCCACTTTTATATTTCTTGCAGTGCTGGTTTAGTGGTCACCAACTTTAGTTTTTTTTTTTTTTTTTTAAAGATTTTATTTATTTATTTGAGAGAGAGAGAATGAGAGACAGAGAGCATGAGACGGAGGAGGGTTAGAGGGAGAAGCAGACGCCCTGCCGAGCAGGGAGCCCAATGTGGGACTTGATCCTGGGACTCCAGGATCATGACCTAAGCTGAAGGCAGTCGCTTAACCAACTGAGCCACCCAGGCGCCCCCCCAACTTTAGTTTTTGTTTGTCTGGGAAACTCTTCATCTCTCCTACTCTGAATAACAGCCTTGCTGGATAAAGTATTCTTGACTGCATATTTTTCCCATTCAGCACATTGAATATATCATGCCGTGCTCTTCTGGCCTGCCAGGTTTCTGTGGAGAAATCTGCTGCTAACCTGATTTGTCTTCCCTTGTAGGTTAGGGATTTATTTTCTCTTGCTGCTTTTAGGATTCTTTCTTTATCTCTATATTTTGCAAATCTTACTATGGTATGTCCTGGTGTTGGTTGGCTTTTGATTTTGGTGGGAGTTCTCTGTGCTTCCTGGATTTGGATGTCTGTTTCCTTCCCCTGATTGGGGAAGTTTTCAGCTATAATTCCCTCAAATAAACCTGCCTCTTTTTCCCTCACTACCTCTTCTGGGACTCCTATGAGATGAATGTTATTTTGCTTTATGGAGTCACTGAGTCTACCTTTATAATCCAATAGTTTTTGTTCCCTCTTCTTTTCAGTTTCATTATTTTCCATAATTTTATCTTTTTTTTTTTTTAAGATTTTATTTATTTATTCATTAGAGACAGAGAGAGGCAGAGGGAGAAGCAGGCTCCCAAGGAGCAGGGAGCCCGATATGGGACTCGATCCCAGGACCCTGAGATCATGACATGAGCCGAAGGCAGACGCTTAACCATCTGAGCCACCCAGGCGCCCCATAATTTTATCTTCTATATCATTTATTCATTCTGCTATTTCTTCTATCCTTTGGTTATTACATCCAGTAGGTTTTGCATCTCAGTTATAGTCTTTTTTTATTTTGACCTGACTAGTTTCTAGGTTTTTTATCTCTGTGGTAAGGGTCTCTCTAGTTTCTTCCATGCTTTTCTCCAGCCCAGCTAAGTATCCTTATGATTGCTGTTTTAAATTCTGGTTCAGGCATATTACTTATATCTATTTTGATTAACTCTCTGGCTGGGACCTCCTCTTGTTCTTCCATCAGATCCCTGCCTTCACCCTGTGTTCAAGCTGTCTGCAGGCCCAGCTGTGCAGTGCTTCTATGTTTTATCTCAGGTACATGGCTAGGTTTCAAAACTCCAAATTTTAGGGGCATGGCATGGTGCAGACCCACGCAGATCCTGTGGGATAGGGTCTCGCCATCCTGTGGCTGGTACTGGTTGGTCCCAGAAAAGCAGTCAAATGACCACACAGAGACTTGGATTTTATGGTAAAGCATAGCAAAAGTCCGCATCCAGTTTAGCTGCCCTCAGCAGGTGTCTCTGCCCATATGCTAATGAGTGGGGTAGCTCAATGTTGCCTGCTGCCAGGCAGTGGCTGCTCTCTGCCTTCAGAGGATTGGAATGCACTCCAAGAAGAGGAACTGTCTCTTCCAGTGAGACCCAGGGATCCTCAGAGCATGCTGTCCACTCCTGAGCCTCTGCCCTCCTTCTCCACAGGGGCACCACTACACCCACCAGGCTCAACCCTGGCAATGGTGAGGACTTCTAAAACTTCAGACTTTGAGCTCTGCTACTTATAAAAACTTGTGATAATCAGCCCCTTTCATTTTCCCAGTCAATTGTTTGAGGAAGTGTTTTTCTTGTGCAATCCCTTGCATGCTGCTTTTTCTGTCTCTCCCTCTCTCCTCTCTCCATGATCAGAGCTCCCTCCCCTCCACAGCACCCATGATTCTTTTCTCCCCCAAATCACATCTCCACACCTACCTACCTACCATGATGTGGCCTCTTTTCTCCCTCTAGCTGTGAAGTTTGTTCTCTTGATCCTCAGATCAATTTCCTGGATGTTCAAAATGATTTGATAATTATATAGCTGTATTCGAGGGATGAGACAAGCATAAGGTCCTCCTACCACTCCACCATCTTAATTCCTCCCTCCTTATTTTTTAAGAAAGTTTATTGAATCATAACATTCAAAAAAGTGGACATATTTTAGATGTATACGATGTATACATACAAATGTACACATCTTGATGCGTTTTTCTTTTTCTCCTTTAAACAGTTGTGTAAATGGCTGTTCATCTATAAAGATTTCTCTGAATCATTCTTCACAGAGATAATTAGCTGTTCCATTCTTTGTATTTTAATAGAATTTATTATATTCCTTTTAGCATTTTCTTCTATTCCTATCATTTTTACCTAATTCAATACACTCCATGAGGTAAGGGCACTACTACCATCTGTATCTGCAAAGTATTATACATTTATTTATCCTGCTGAATAAGTGATATGAATTATTTACATGAATTTTCTTAAAATATCACTGGATTACAAAATATTTGAGTAAACCAAACACACTGAGACTCAGTTCCTTAACATTTCTGGAGGGACTGACATCTTATCTATTAAATAAAAATAAAAAAATTAAATATTTTATAATTACAAATGTGTAGAAAATTTGGAAAACTATTTAGAATATGGGAAAATAGGGGAAAAAACTTCTTAATCCCATCAACAGTGATTACCACTGTTTGCATGTTTTACACAGTAAAGATAATATGGCTAAACCATTTTATAGTCTCATTTTTTAGAACAATTACATTTCTGTGTCATAAAATCATTCTATAGTATAATTTCAAATGGTTATGTCATAGTTTATGTACTATGATTTTTATAAACATTCTCCTGACTCAGATAGACATGAGTTGGAAAAGGAGGTGATAGTCAGATACTGAAGAGTTTGGATTTAAAATGGCCTCAGTTCTACACATGGATTTTCAAGTTATGGTCCCTGTATACCTATAGGTGTAGAAATATAGTCTTGTTTGTTTTGAATTATCTATAAAATTATTTTAACTTTAAAATATACTAATAGAGTCTGGAACATCTGGGGCTGACCACTTTTAACCAAACACAAACAGAATTAGGGTACCATGTTTTATCTGTGTTCATAGTCATGTTGGTTCTTGATAGTATTTTAATTTCAACACGTTACTGAGGAAACAGCCAAGATGAACTTGAAAAAAAAAGTACCTGAAGAATAAATTATGTGACTGTACAATTTAAGATCCATGAAATAGGATATATCATAGTTCATGGCAAAGGCCCTATGCATCTCCTTTTTTTAATACTTAGACTTTAGGAATTGGTCTATTTCCCATGTAGTTCATTCACTGCCAACAGAGGTGTTTTTCTTTTTTTTTCGCATAACTGTCCTAACATTTTTCTAAAATTAAACAAATACACAGCATTCTTTTTTTTTAATTTTTAATTGTTATGTTAATCACCATACATTACATCATTAGTTTTTGATGTGCTGTTCCATGATTCATTGTTTGTGCATAACACCCAGTGCTCCATGCAGAATGTGCCCTCCTTAATACCCAGCCCAGGCTAACCCATCCTCCCACCCGCCTCCCCTCTAGAACCCTCAGTTTGTTTTTCAAAGTCCATCGTCTCTCATGGTTCGTCTACCCCTCCGATTTCCCCCCATTCATTCTTCCCCTCCTGCTATCTTCTTCTTTTCTTTTTTTTTCTTAACATGTATCGCATTATTTGTTTCAGAGGTACAGATCTGTGATTCAACAGTCTTGCACAATTCACAGCACTCACCAGAGCACATACCCTCCCCAAAGTCTATCACCCAGCAACCCCATCCCTCCCACCCCCCCCACTCCAGCAACCCTCAGTTTGTTTCCTGAGATTAAGAATTCCTCATATCAGTGAGGTCATATGATACATGTCTTCCTCTGTTTGACTTACTACGCACAGCATAACACCCTCCAGTTCCATCCACGTCGTTGCAAATGGCAAGAACTCATTCCTTTTGATGGCTGCATAATACTCTGTTGTGTGTGTGTGTGTGTGTGTGTGTGTGTGTGTGTGTGTGTGTATATATATATATATACCACATCTTCTTTATCAATTCATCTGTTGATGGACATCTTGGCTCTTTCCATAGTTTGGCTATTGTGGACATTGCTGCTATATAGGGGTGCATGTACCCTTCAGATGCCTACATTTGTATCTTTGGGGTAAATGCCCAGTAGTGCAATTGCTGGATCATAGAGTAGCTCTATTTTCAACTTTTTGAGGAACCTCCATACTGTTTCTCAGAGTGGCTGCACCAGCTTGCATTCCCACCAACAGTGTAGGAGGGTTCCGCTTTCTCCACATCCCTGCCAACGTCTGTCATTTCCTGACTTGTTAATTTTAGCCATTCTGACTGGTGTGAGGTGATATCTCATTGAGGTTTTGATTTGGATTTCCCTGATGCCGAGCGATGTTGAGCACTTTTTCATGTGTCTGTTGGCCATTTGGATGTCTTCTTTGGAAAAATGTCTCTACATGTCTTCTGCCCATTTCTTGATTGGACTATTTGTTCTTTGGGTGTTGAGTTTGATATGTTCTTTATAGATTTTGGATACTAGCCCTTTATCTGGTGTATCATTTGCAAATATCTTCTCCCATTCTGTCGGTTGTCTTTTGGTTTTGTTGACTCTTTCTTTTGCTGTGAAAAAGCTTTTTATCTTGATGAAATCCCAATAGTTCATTTTTGCCCTTGCTTCTCTTGCCTTTGGTGATATTTCTAGGAAGAAATTTCTGTGGTTAAGGTCGAAGAGGTTGTTGCCTGTGTTCTCCTTTAGGATTTTGATGGACTCCTGTCTCACATTTAGGTCTTCCAACCATTTTGAGTCTATTTTTGTGTGTGGTGTAAGGAAATGGTCCAGTTTCATTTTTCTGCATGGGGCTGTCCAATTTTCCCAACACCATTTGTTGAAGAGACTGTCTTTTCCCATTGAACATTCTTTCCTGCTTTGTCAAAGATTAGTTGACCGTAGAGTTGAGGGTCCATTTCTGGGCTCTCTATTCTGTTCCATTGATCTATGTGTCTGTTTTTGTGCCAGTACCATACCGTCTTGATGATGACAGCTTTGTAATAGAGCTGGAAGTCTGGAATTGTGATACCACTAGCTTTGCTTTTCTTTTTCAACATTCCTCTGGCTATTCAGAGTCTTTTCTGGTTCCATACAAATTTTTGGATTATTTGTTCCATTTTTTTGAAAAAAGTTGATGGTGTTTTGATAGGGATTGCACTGAATGTGTAGATTGCTCTAGGTAGCATTGACATCTTCACAATATTTGTTCTTCCAATCCATGAACAAGGAAAGTTTTTCCATTTCTTTGTGTCTTCCTCAATTTCTTTCATGAGTATTTTATAGTTTTCTGAGTACAGATCCTTTGTCTCTTTGGTTAGATTTATTCCTAGGTATCTTATGGTTTTGGGTGCACTTGTAAATGGGATCGACTCCTTAATTTCTCTTTCTTCTGTCTTGTTGTTGGTGTATAGGAATGCCACTGATTTCTGTGCATTGATTTTATATCCTGCCACTTGACTGAATTCCTGTATGAGTAATAACAGTTTTGGGGTGACGTCTTTTGGGTTTTCCACATAAAGTATCATATCATCTGCAAAGAGTGAGAGTTTGACTTCTTCTTTGCCAATTTGGGTGCCTTTTATTTCTTTTTGTTGTCTGATTGCCATGGCTAGGACTTCTAATACTATGTTGAATAGCAGTGGTGATAGTGGACATTGCTGCTCATTCCTGACTTTAGGGAGAAAACTCTCAGTTTTTCCCCATTGAGAATGATATTTGCTGTGGGTTTTTCATAGATGGCTTTTATGATACTGAGGTATGTACCCTCTATGCCTATACTCTGAAGAGTTTTGATCAAGAAAGGATGCTGTAGTTTGTCAGAAGCTTTTTCTGCATCTATTGAGAGGATCATATGTTTCTTGTTCTTTCTTTTGTTAATGTATTGTATCACGTTGATTGATTTGCGGATGTTGAACCAACCTTGCAGCCCAGGGATAAATCCCACTTGGTCGTGGTGAATAATCCTTTTAATGTACTGTTGGATCCTATTGGCTAGTATTTTGGTGAGAATTTTTGCATCCATGTTCATTAAGGATATTGGTTTGTAATTCTCCTTTTTGATGGGGTCATTGTCTGGTTTTGGGATATAGGTAATTGTGGCCTCATAAAACGAGTTTGGATGTTTTCCTTCCATTTCTATTTTTTGGAACAGTTTCAGAAGAATAGGTATTAATTCTTCTTTAAATCTTTAGTAGAATTCCCGTGGGAAGCCATCTGGCCCTGGGCTTTTGTTTGTTGGGAGATTTTTGATGACTGCTTCAATTTCCTTTGTGGTTATAGGTCTGTTCATGTTTTCTGTTTCTTCCTGGTTCAATTTTGGTAGTTGGTACATCTCTAGGAATGCATCCATTTCTTCCAGGTTATCTAATTTGCTGGCATAGAGTTGCTCATAATATGTTCTTATAATTGTTTGTATTTCTTTGATGTTGGTTGTGATCTCTCCTCTTTCATTCATGATTTTGTTGATTTGGGTCATTTCTCTTTTCTTTTTGATAAGTCTGGCCAGGGGTTTATCAGTCTTCTTAATTCTTTCAAAGAACCAGCTCCTAGTTTCATTGATCTGTTCTACTGTTCTTTTAATTTCTATTTCATAGATTTCTGCTCTGATCTTTATTAGTTCTCTTCTCCTGCTGTGTTTAGGCTTTATTTGCTGTTTTTTCTCTAGCTCCTTTATGTGTAGGGTTAGGTTGTGTATTTGAGACCTTTCTTGTTTCTTGAGAAAGGCTTGTATTGCTATATACTTTCCTCTTAGGACTGCCTTTGTTGCATCCCAAAGATTTTGAACAGTTGTGTTTTCATTTTCATTGGTTTACATGAATTTTTTTTAATTCTTCTTTAATTTCCTGGTTGACCCATTCATTCTTTAGTAGGATGCTCTTTAGCCTCCATGTATTTGAGTTCTTTCTGACTTTCCTCTTGTGATTGAGTTCTAGTTTCAAAGCACTGTGGTCTGAAAATATGTGGGGAAAAATCCCAATCCTTTAGTACTGCTTGAGCCCTGATTTGTGACCTAGGCTGTGATCTATTCTGGAGAATGTTCCATGGGCACTAGAGAAGAATGTGTATTCTGTTGCTTTGGGATGGAGTGTTCTGAATATATCTGTGAAGTCCATTTGGTCCCATGTGTCATTTAAAGGCTTTATTTCCTTGTTGATCTTTTGCTTAGATGATCTGTCCATTTCAGTGAGGGGGGTGTTATAGTCCCCCACTATTATTGTATTGTTGTCGATGTGTTTCTTTGCTTTTGTTATTAATTGCCTTATATAATTGGCTGCTCCCACGTTAGGGGCATAGACATTTACAATTGTTAGATCTTCTTGTTGGATAGATCCTTTATGTAGGATATAGTGTCCTTCCTCATCTCTTATTACAGTCTTGGGTTTAAAATCTAATTTGTCTGATATAAGGATTGCCACCCCAGCTTTCTTTTGGTGTCCATTGGCATGGTAAATGGTTTTCCACCCCCTCACTTTCAATCTGGGGGTGTCTTTAGGTCTAAAATGAGTCTCTTGCAGACAGCATATCGATGGGTCTTGTTTTTTAATCCAATCTGATAGCCTGTGTCTTTTGATTGGGGCATTTAGCCCATTTACATTCAGGATAGCTATTGAAAGATATGAATTTAGTGCCATTGTATTGCCTGTAAGGTGACTGTTACTGTATATTGTCTGTGTTCCTTTCTGGTCTATGTTGCTTTTAGGCTCTCTCTTTACTTAGAGTACCCCTTTCAGTATTTCTTGTAGGGCTGGTTTCATGTTTGCAAATTCCTTTAGTTTTTGTTTGTCCTGGAAGCTTTTTTCTCTCCCTCTATTTTCAGTGACAGCCTAGCTGGATAGAGTATTTTTGGCTGCATGTTTTTCTCATTTAGTGCTCTGAATATATCCTGCCAGTCCTTTCTGGCCTGCCAGGTCTCTGTGGATAGGTCTGTTGCCAGTCTAATGTTTCTACCATTGTAGGTTGCAGATCTCTTATGCCAAGCTGCTTTCAGAATTTTTTCTTTGTCTCTGAGACTCGTAAGTTTTACTATTAGATGTTGGAGTGTTGACTTATTTTTATTGATTTTGAGAGGGGTTTTCTGTGCCTCCTGGATTTTCATGCCCATTTCCTTCCCCAAATTAGGGAAATTCTCTGCTATAGTTTGCTCCAATATACCTTCTGCCCCTCTCTCTCTTTCTTCTTCTTCTGGGATCCCAATTATTCTAATTTTGTTTCTTCTTATGGTATCACTTATCTCTCAAATTCTGCCCTCATGATCCAGTAGTTGTTTCTCTCTCTTTTTCTCAGCTTCTTTATTTTCCATCATTTAGTCTTCTATATCACTAATTCTCTCTTCTGGCTCATTTATCCTAGTAGTTAGAGCCTCCATTTTTAATTGCACCTCATTAGTAGCCTTTTTTGATTTTGAGTTGGTTAGATTTTAGTTCTTTTATTTCTCCAGAAAGGGTTTCTTTAATAACTTCCATGCTTTTTTCAAGCCCAGCTAGTATCTTTAAAATTATCATTCTGAACTCTAGTTCCAACATCTTACTAATGTCCATCTTCATTAGGTCCCTGGCAGTTGGTACTGCCTCTTGTTCTTTTTTTTGAGGTGATTTTTTCCATCTTGTCATTTTGTCCAGAGGAGAATAGATGAATGAGAGAACAAAATGGTAGGGGGGAACAATGTCCCCAGAAAATATACACTAAACAAATCAGAAGAGACCTGAAGCCAGAGGAAAAGAAAGGGAAAGAAAAAATAAAAAAAGAAAAAGATAAAAAGAAACAAAAACAAAACAAAAATAACAGATATGATCAAATATGATCAGGCTGTTGCATAGATCAGTGCTACACACTAGATTTTGGCTGTATTTTGGTCTGTTAGAAGAAAGTGCCTCCCAAAATTTTAAAGAAAGAAAAACTTATATATGTACAAAAATAAGGTTTAATTCGTTGAAGGGATGGGATATGTCTGTAAAGATGAAAATTATAAAAAAATTTACAAAAGGAATTGATAAGTTGCTTGAAAAGGAAGAGGTTTTAAAAAGACAAAAAGAAAAAAAAAGGGAGAGAATGTGATCAGGCAGGAGACTAGAACAAAGCCATACACTAGAGGTTAAGGTTAAATTCTGGTCTGTTAGAAGAAACTGTATCTCAAAATTTTAAAGAGAGAACAACTTATAGATATATGGAAAAAAAAAAAGGGTAACTACTATGATGTGATAGGATATGATTCTAAAAATGAAAAATAAAAATGTTTTTTAAAAAAGGGATTAATAATATGTTGGTTGAAAAAGGGAAAAAGATGGGGCGCCTGGGTGGCTCAGTCGTTAAGCGTCTGCCTTCGGCTCAGGTCATGATCCCAGGGTCCTGGGATCGAGCCCCGCATCGGGCTCCCTGCTCGGTGGGAAGCCTGCTCTCCCTCTCCCACTCCTGCTGCTTGTGTTCCTGCTCTCGCTATCTCTGTCTCTGTCAAATAAATAAATAAAATCTTAAAAAAAAAAAAAAAAAAAAAAAAAAGGAAAAAGAAAAATTCAAAAAAAAAAGATAGTTAAGAAAAAAATCATGGTAAAGATTCATGATAAAAAAAGTCATGGATTCTATGTGCAGTATTCCCCTAGCTCTAGAGTTCTGCAGTTCTCATTGGTCGGTAAACTTGGTCTTGGCTGGCTGTTCTTGCTGATCTTCTGGAGGAGGGGCCTGCTGCCATGGTTCCCAAATGTCTTTCCCGGAGGCGGAATTGCCCTGCCCTTGCTGGGTCTGGGCTATGTAATCTTCTCAGGTTTGTTCTCAGGAGCTTTTGTTCCCTTCAAGCTTTCTGTACAGCTTTGGAGGATGAGTGTGAAAATGGCGGCCCCCCAATCTCTGCCCCAGAGGAGCCGAGAACTCGGGCCCCCACTCCTCAGTGAGCCCCCAGAGAAAAGCAGTCAATCACTCCCGTCTCCCTGGTCACCGGCCGCACTCTGTGCTCACCCGGCCTGTGACCGAGCATTTCTATCTCTGATGCACGACCCTGTGTGGAGTCTCCAAACCCAGCAGATCCGTGCGGTGCACTCCCACGCCGCTCCTCCTGGGGGAGGAAGGGGAGTCTCCCTGGATCTGCTGCTTGTTGGGTCCCTGCTGGAGGAGCAGTGGCCCGACTGTGCCGCGGATCACAGTTTATGGCAACCCCGAGCTGAGAGCCCACGCCTTGGCTCTGTCTCTGCAGCTGGCTTCCCCACTCCGATACCTGGGAGCTCTGCCGCACTCAGGCACCCCCGGTGTTTCTGTACCCCGAGCGTCTTGAGACCACACTGTCCCATGAGGTTTCTACCCCCCGCTTAGCCACTGGAGCAATGTTCCTCAATGAAGCAGACTTCTAAAAGTCCCGAGTTTGTGCTCCGCAGCTCTATCACTTGCCAGAAGTGGCTGATGGAGACCCCCTCCCCCGCCATCTATCCTCCCGAATATTGCTTCAGATTCACTCTCCGCATGTCCTACCTTCTAGAAAGTGGTTGCTTTCTGTTCAGAGAGTTGTTGGTATTCTTTTCTTCGATCCTGTTGCGTTCGTAGGTATTCAGAATGGTTTGATCCCTATCCAGCTGAATTCCTGAGACCAGACAAAATCCAGGTCTCCTACTCCTCCGCCATCTTGCTCTGCCCCCAATACATGGCATTCTGAGGTTTTTCATTGTCAGTATTTTGGAAAGATAAAAGCAAGAAAGTTTCCCCTCCTTGTCACTCCATTAACTATTTTCTATTTTTCAACTGTATGTGGGGGATGAGAGAGAAGAAAACAAGTTAACATAAGAATTAAAATGCACCTTATTAGAGGAATATTTCCTGGCCTGATGGCATAGATCAAGATCTGCATTATTTTGGATCCTTCACAAAGCAGACACCAAGACAGAATTAGACATGCAAGATATCTGTTCGATACTACAGGGAGGGTGCCAGGGGAGGCTATGAAAGCTTTTAGACTGTGATTCAGGTCTGACCTTGTATGAAAAAGAGGAAGGAAGGAAGGAAGGAAGGAAGGAAGGAAGGAAGGAAGGAAGGGTGGTTGTCAATACTTTAGAATGCACTGCAGGTATAAAAGAATTCAGAAGAGCCATCAGAGAGTTCTCGAGTCAACACTGCTTATCAGAGAAGTCCTGTATTTCCTAGGAATGGGCCTGCCTTAGCATCTCTTCTGTGCTCAATCATTGGCTGAGAACAGCTCATGAGACACATATCTTCACTGTGAACATGGTGATAATATCAGAGTGGAGTAGCTAGAGCTATCACTTAATTGCACATCCTGCAGTTAGAAATCTGAGACATGCATTGTTATGGCCTTCACAAGGACTGTTGAGGAAAGAGCAGTATAGGTGATGCATATTAGGAATGCAAAGAAGACTAGGCACATTTGTAAAAGGATTGCCAATGGACTTGGGAAAGAGAAAGTAGTGAAAGGGAGGCGGCATTAGAGAAAAAGAATGTCTAAAATGTATTATTTCCTTTTTTTATCCTATTTATACACTTATTTCAATATAATAATAGTGTTCTCTATAGATCTTGAGATGTGTGTGGTAACAGGCATAAGATAATATTTCCAGACTCCAGCTTGCAGAAACACAGGGAGAAGAGTAGAAATCCCCTCATAGAACTATTGGGAAACTCTCATGGCCTCCCAGTTGAGGGGTCTCTCTTTCAGGCAGGGAACCTAAAGACTCACAGTACTATGTGGTATGTAATGTGTATTTTTTTTTTTTTTATTTTTCACTGTAAATTTTAATGATGAATTATAGAACTCACCCATTCTTCCCTCTCTTCATTTCCAGAAGACTATTATTAAGTGAAAATTCTTCTAATATTTTCTAGATCAAATATATATGAGGATTTAAAAAAAATTTTTGGCATAAAATTTTAATATCTAGAGAACTTCTAGTAATATTGACAGTTTGTCCCCTCACAAATGTAAAACCCACAACAAAGTGGAAAGCAGTCAGAAGAAGAATAGAGTAAGAGTTTATTCTTTAAAATACTGCAACCAGATGTGAGAATTGCAAGTCTGTGTCTTTCTGGCCTGAGTGTTCTCCCCAACTCCCAAGGCTATTACAAAATAAATAGAGGAAACTTCATCTTTATCAACCGAAGATGATGGCAAATAGGGTTTAGTGTTAAAAGAGTAACTGAAAAGTTAAAGGACAAGTTAGAGAGGCAATTAGAGAATGGAGAAAGAATAAGATCCAAAACTGATGTATAAACTTGCTCATATTCCTGGCTGTCATCTACACTACAGATTCATGAGTAAGACAACAGAATGGACAGCAAAAATTTAGGCAAAAGAAAGCGAGGACTTTACTTTTTAAAGATAGAGTTGTGTTGAGTGAAATCTGAAATTTTATTGCTTTGTTTCATTTTTTAACTGAGTTCAGTTCCCAACTGTGCACCACCAAGGCAAAAGACAGTAGAAGCTTTACAAGTTTGAGATGTCAGCAGGCAGATCCTGAGGCTGGCAAAATATCTGAGAATCGGGGTTAAATCACCTAAGAGCAGAAAGGCCATAGAAAGCATAAAATGGAATCTAGTGCCACAGCAATCCGTGATCTGTAATGTCCATTTTTCAATCCAAATATCTACATCAAAGAAAAGGGAAAGTGTCACTCATAACAGGAAAGAAAGATGACCAACAGAAACTGAGTAGACCCAGATTGAATTCAACAGATAAAAATTTTAGAGCAACTACATATGTACAAAATTAATGGAAATGGATTTTAATGTGTGAACAGTTGGGTAATCTCAACAGACAAATAAAAACTACTCAGTAAATCAAGTGCTGAAAAGTACAGTAACTACAAAGGAAAAATGAACAACATTGGGTTAATATCAGATTTCAGTTAATAGAATAAATCAGCAAACCTAAAGACAAGTAAAAAAAAATGCACAATCTAAAGAATATAGAAAAAAGATTAAAGAAAAAATTGACAGAGCTTCAAAGACATGCAAGGAAATATCAAGTATCTAATATATGTAACTAAATTCCCAGAGAGAGAAGAGCAAGAGAAAGGAGAGAAAAGTAATATAAAGAGCCAAAAATTTCACAAATTTGTCAGTCAGAGCACATGAATTTACAGATCCAAGAAGCTCAACAAATAACAAGCAAGATGAAAACACAAATGATAATAAATGTACTAAAAGCCTAAGAGAAACTTTTAAACAGTTATAGAAAAACAACAAAAAATATTTTTCTATGTATGTTGGGAAACATCATAATTGATGATTGAGTTTTTATCAAAAATTAGATCAGAAGACATAAAAATGACATACTCAATGTGCTGAAGATAACAATAAGAAATTATTTTATTTAGGGACACCTGGGTGGTTCAGTTGGTTAAGCATCTGGATTTTGGCTCAGGTAATGATCTCAGGGTCATGAGAGTGAGCCTTTGTTGGGCTCTGCACTGAGCATGGAGCCTGCTTAAGATTCTCTCTCCTTCTCCCTTTGTCCCTCCTACTGTGCACTCTCTCTCTCTCCCTCTCTCTCTCCCCCCCAAAGAAAAAAATCTATATGTAATAATATACATAATATTGTTATTAATTTCAGCACACTATTGTTATTATTACTGCCAACCAAAATTTCTTTATATAGTGAAATTATTCATTAAAATAAAAGCAAAATGAGGCAGTTTTTACATAAAGAAAAATTTAGAGAATTTATTTCCAGCACACTTGCATGCAGTACAAGAAAACATATGGTGTCAATTGTGACACACATAAATGTGTGAAAAGCTTTGGTAGTAGATTTATTGGTGAATAAATAGACACAATTAGAAACAGAAATTAAAGACAACTTGACTTACTATAATATCAAAAATAGAACAAACTTTACAATAAATTTGAGAAAAATAAAGGTATAGTTCCTCCATATTGAAAAGCAGGAAACACTATTAATAGAAAACAAAGAACTCAGTAAATGGAGAACTATATCACTTTCATAAAATGGAAGACTCAATGATATTAAAATGTCAGTTCTCCCCAGGTAGATGTGTAGATTCAATATAGTATAATTAAAACTCTAGCATTTATATGCAAATGCAATCAAACTAGAATAATAAAGAACGATTTTGCAAAAGAGATAGTTGTAGAAAAGCATACAATTTGATTTCAAATTTTACTCTAAACTTTAATAAAGATAGTGCCTCATTAGCAATAGTATATCTATACAGCCCAATGGAACAAAATTGAAAGTACAGGAACTGGTCAATGTATATTCAACTGATTTTCAACAAATGGTACTGGATAGTTGCCAGATTTTTTAGAGTAGCTGTAGCTTTTTACATTTGTATCAGAAATGTATGAATAATCCAGTTTTTCCATATCCTCATCACTATTTGGTGTTGTCACTATTTTTCATCTGAGCCATTCTGGTAACTGTGCAGTGATATTTCACTACGGTTTACATTTTCATTTCCCTAAAGGTGAATGTTGTCAAACATGTTTTCATATGCTTATTTTCCATCTGTATGTCTTCTGGAAAAATCCCATCATATTTTTTACCCATTTTTGAATTGCATTATTGGCTTTGTTTTTATGGTTGAGTTTGATAATTCTTGCTCTACTCAAGATACTTGTGCATTGCCAAATATGTAGTTTCCAAATATTCTCTTTCAGCATATAGCTTGTATTTTTATCCTAAAGAATCTTTCACAGAGCAGAATTTTGCTTAAATTTTGGAAGTCCAAAGTATCAGATTTTCCTTTTAGAAATCATGTTTTATGTTCATCTTTAAAAATTATTTACATAGCCCTAGTTACAGAAGATTTTCTTATATATTTCCTCAAAATTTTATTTTTATATTTTGTTTAATTACATGACTATCTCCATTTGTTCAGGCTGCTATACCAGAAATACCACAGACTAGATGGCTTATAAGCAACAGAAATTATTTCTCACAGTTGTGAGAGCTGGAATTCCAATATCAGGAATCAGTGTGGTTCAGTTCTGTGAAGACCCTCTTTCAGGTTGCAGACTGCTCACTTATTGTATCCTAGCATGGCAGAGAGCAGAGGGCAGCAAACTTTCTCATATCCCTTATAATAAGGGCACTAATCCATTCATGAGAGATCTGCTTTCATGACCTCATCTAATTTTAATTACCTCCAAAGGTACCACTTCTTAATACCATTGCATTGTGTATTAATATTTCAAAATATGTTTTGTTGGAGATACAAAAACATTTGGCCCATAACAATGATTTATTTTTATGTAAAATAGGAGACTTAAGTTCATGTATACTATTTTAAAGATGTCCAATTGCTCCAGTACCATTTGTTGAAGAGATCATCATTCCTCCCTTGAATTGATTTTGCACATTTGTCAAAAGTCAGTTGTAAGTGGAAAGTGATGTCAGCAAAATGGTGGAAGAGGAAGACCTAGATCTCATTCCCCCACAGAGACAATGACTTAACAGTATATGGTCCAAAAGGTCATAATGAAAACTCCAGAAACCATTTAAGAAGTAGCAATGCCTCCAGCATGTTCAAAGCCAAAAACAGCCACAATGAAATAGGTAAGAAAAGTTGTTTTATTTCAACCATGTCAGCCCTTCCCTAACATGGGCATGGTTCAGAGCAATCAGAAAGTAACCAGTTTGTGGATTCTCCTTTGGAAGACAAAGAGAAGAGTGAACTATGCGTCATATATGCGACATTCCAGCTCTTCAGAAAACTTCCAGAAGGACTGATTTATGTTTTGCCCGACTCAGAGCACTGAGAAGGAATCAGCATACTTTGAATGCCTTGGGACTGCTGAGAACAAGAAGAGAGCTTACTGGCTTATTGCAGCCCAAAGGACCTATGGTGTTGTACGTTAGAAAGAGCAAGAGAATACAAGCACCAGAAAAGAAACTGGAACACATAAGTCTAGAGAAGATGAATCTTAATAAAAGGTTTGAGAGGCTGCCAGAGTCTGTAACCAAGATGGTTGGTGAAGGTCTTTCTCTGTTTGAGGTCAGTCTATAAAGAGTGGGAGAGGTAGCTGTTTTTTCAAATACAAAAATTACTTCACATATAACAAGAGAGAAACAGGAAAGCATACAATTAAAGCAGCAGACCCAGTCAAAAGACAGAAATAATTCTCCATATAACAATCCTAAAGAAATGTATATCTATGAATTATTTGACAAAAAATCCAAAATAACCACATTCAAGAGGCTCAATGCACCACAAGAGAATGCAGACACACAAGTAAATGAAATTGAGAAAGGTAGGCATGAGCAAAATGAGATTAATAAGGAGCTAGAAACTATACCACAAAAAAGCAAAGAAAAATTCTGAAAAATACAATAACTGAATTGAAAAATTCGCTAGAGTTTCAAAAGCAGACTTGATCAAGCAGAACTCAAAAAAGTTTATTTGGAATTATAGAATCAGAAAAAAATAAACAGAAAAAGGAATGAGGAAAAGTAAAAAAGTCCAAAGGATTTATGGGACCCCAGCATGCAGACCGCTTTATGCATTATGGAAATCCAAGGAGAAGGGAGAGAGAAAGGGGCAGAGAGAAAATTTGAAGCAATATTGGCCAAAAACTTCCCAAATATAAGGAAGGAAATAAACATCCAAATTCAAGAAGTTAAAAATATTCCAACTAGCATCCACAATGACATATATTGTAATCAAGCTGTCAAAAATCAAAAGCAAGGAGAAAAAATTTAAAAGCAGGAAGAGAGAAAAACTTGTCATGTAGAAGGGAACTCTCATAAGATTATTCTCAGGTACCTCAGCAGAAACATTACAAAGAAGGGAGTGAGATAATATATACAAAGTGACTAAAAAAGTGCCAACCAAGAATATTACATCTGGCAAAACTGTACTTCAAAAATGAAGAAGAAATAAAGACATTCCCAGATAAACAGAAGCTGAAGTAGTGCATTACCACTAGATCTGCCTTTAAGAATTGCTAAACGGGGGCTCCTGGGTGGCTCAGTTGGTTAAGCGACTGCCTTCGGCTCAGGTCATGATCCTGGAGTCCCGGGATTGAGTCCCGCATCGGGCTCCCTGCTCAGCAGGGAGTCTGCTTCTCCCTCTGACCCTCCCCCCTCTCATGTGCTCTCTCTCTCTCATTCTCTCTCTCAAATAACTAAATAAAATGTTTAAAAAAAAAAAAGAATTGCTAAATGGAGTTCCTCACATTGAAACTAAAGGGCATTAAATAGCAACACAAAAGCACACGAAAATATAAATCTCTCTGATAAAGATATGGACATATACAAAATTCTGTAATATTATAGTGGTGATGTGTAAATCACTTTTTTAAAGATTTATTTTTTTGAGCGTGAGAGAGTGCTTGAATGGGGGAAACAGCAGAGGGAGAGGGAAAGGCAGAGAATCCCAAGCTGACTCCCTACTAAGTGCAGAGCTCAACTCAGAGCTCAGTCTCACAACCCTGAGATCATGACCTGAACCGAAACCAAGAGTCAGTCGCTTACCTGACTGAGCCACCCAGGTGCCCCAAACAACTCACTTTTATTTTTTATTTTTTTATTTTTAGATTTTATTTATTTATTTATTTGAGAGAGAGAGAATGAGAGAGAGCACATGAGAGGGGGGAGGGTCAGAGGGAGAAGCAGACTCCCTGCCAAGCAGGGAGCCTGATGTGGGACTCGATCCAGAGACTCCAGGATCATGACCTGAGCCGAAGGCAGTCGCTTAACCAACTGAGCCACCCAGGTGCCCAGCAACTCACTTTTAATTCAGTTGCAGATTTAAAAGTTCAAAGCATAAAAACAATAAAACTATGTTAACTGGTATAAGATATAAGAAGAGGTAACTTGTGGCATCAGTAACAATGTGGGAGGAGATATAAAGGGTAGAATTTTTTTATTGTGATTGAATGTATAAATTTACAAAAATTAGTATGTTATTTTAAGATGTTTTAGTTAATCCCCATGGTAACCACAGAGAAAATAACTATAGAAGATTTACAAAATAAAATGAGAAAAAAAGTCAAAGCATGTAAACACACATAAAGTCAATGAAACACAAGGCAGCAAGAACGGGATAGGACAAAATCAGTAGAAGACATTTAGGACATAATTAGCAAAATGTCAATAGTAATTCCTTCCCTATCAGTAATTATCATAAATATAAATGGATTAGATCTCCCATTCAGAAGACATATAGTTGCTGAATGGATAAATAAAAAAAATGAGATCCAACTATATGGTGTCTACCAAAGAATTATTTTAGATATAAGGATATACATTCACTGATAGTGAAGGAATGGAAAAATAAACTCCATGCAAATGATAACCAAAAGAGAATAGGGATGGCCATAGTTACATCAGACAACATATACTTTAAGTCAAATACTATCACAGGAGACAAGGATATTACATAATGAGAAAAGGGTCAATTCACCAGGAAGATATAATTTTAAATATATATACATTTTATATCAGACTGTCTCTCAAATATATAAAGCAAACTTGACAGAATAAAAGGAAGAAATCATGACACAGAAGTAGTAGATTTTAATGCTCCACTCTCAGTAATGGATAGTTCAACCAGACAGATGATCAAAAGAACTTGAACACTATAGATCAGCTGGACCTAATAGATATATATATATATAGAACACTATCCAACAGCAGTAGAATGCACATTCTTCTCAGGATTACATAGACTATTCTCCAGGATAGATATGTTACACCACAAAACAAGTCTTTACAAATTTAGGAAGATTTAAATCATACCAAGTATCCTTTTGACCACAGTGAAAGGGAACTAAAAACCAAGCAAAATGGAAACTGGAAGACTCACAAATATATGGAAATTAAACAATACATGCTTAAACAACCAATAGATTACAGAGGCATTCAGGAGGGAAAGTAAAAAATACCTTGAGACAAATGAAAATGAAAATACAACATGTTGAAACTTATGGGATACAGCAAAAACAATAAGAGGGGAATTCACAGTGTCAAATGTCTTTATTAAAGAACAAAAATCTCTAGTCAACAACCTTAACTTTACACCACAAGAAACTAGAACAAAATAAACTCAAACAGAAGAAAGAAAATAATAAAAATTGGAGCAGAAATAGAGAATATAAAACCAGAAAAATCAACAAAATAATAGTTTATTTTTTGAAAAATATAGTAAAATTGAAAATCCTTAAATGGATGAAGAACAAAGAGAAAGACAGGGCGCCTCAGTGGCTCAGTTGGTTGTGTCTGCCTTTGGCTTGGGTCATGATCTCAGAGTCCTGAGATCCAGCCCTGTGTCAGGCTCCCTGTTTAGCAGGGAATCTGCTTCTCCTTCTCCCTCGGCCTCTCCCCCTCCCTGCTCAAGTTCTCTCTCTCTCTCTCAATTAAATAAATGAAATCATTAAAAAAAGACTCAAATAACAAAAATTAGAAATGGAAGAGGAGACACTACGATAGATATCACAGAAGTTAAAAAGATAATAGGCAACTGTGAATAATTACACACTAACAAATTAGATAACATACAAAAAAAATTTTCTGTAAACACAGAACCTACGGATACTAAATCTTGAAGAAATAAAAAAGAAATCTGAGCAGACTTACAACTATTAAGATTGAATTTATAATCAAAAATAAAAATTCTCCCCCCAAAAGCCTTGGGCCAGACGCTTCACTGAAAGAATTCTGCCAAACATTTAAAGAATCAACACCAATCTTCTTCAAATTTCTCCCCTCAAAATTGAAGAGTAGCTAATACTTCTAAAATCTTTTTTATTAGGCTATCATTACAGTAATGCCAAAACCTGACGGATATTACAGGAAAACCACAGACCAATATCCCTAATGAATATTGATACAAAAATTCTCAACAAAATATAAGCAAATCAAATTCAGTAACACTTAAAAGGATTATATATATAACCATGACCAAATGGGATTTATTGTTTGGAATGCAAGGATATTTCAACATATGAAAATCAATCAAAATAATGTACACATTAACAGAATGAAGAATAAAAAACACATGATTATTTCAATGAACAGAAATAGCATTTGAAAAAAACCCAATTTTTCATTTGAAAAAAAAAAAAAAAACCTCTAAGAATAGGAGGAAATTCATTCAACATAATAAAGGTCATCTATGAAAAAACCCACAGCTAACATCCTGTTCAATGGTAAAAAACTGAAAACTTTCTGAGATCAGGAATAAGGTAAGGATGCCGACTCTCACTACTTAACTTTCAGTATTTCTCAACATAGCACTGGAAGTCCTAAGTAGAGCAGTTAGGCAAGAAAAAGAAATGAAAGTCATTCAAGTTGGAGATAAAGTAATGACATTCTCTATCCACAGATAACATGTTCTTAAATGTAGAAAACTCTAAAGATTCCACAAAAAATTATTAGAACCTCTAGGCAAATTCAGTGAAGTTGCAGGATATAAAATCAACACACAAAAATCAGTTGCATTTCTATATACTAACAATGAACAATTTAAAAACAATTAAAACAATCCCATTGACAATAGGATCAAAGAGAATAAAATGCTTAGGAATAAACTTAACCAAGGAGGATTTCTTGGTTATGACACCAAAAGCACATTTAGCAAAAGCAAAGACAGACAAATGAGACTACATCAAATTTTAAAACACCATGCTAAAAAGGAACCAGTCAACAGAATGAAGAGATAACCAATGAAATGGAAAAAAAAATGCAAACTACAAATTTAAAGGGTTTATATCCAAAATATATAAAGATTTCCTTCAACTTAACAGCAAAAACAAAAACTATCCAAATAAAAATGAGCTAAAGCCTTGAATAGAAATTTTGCCAGAGATACACAAATGACCAACAAGCATATGAAAATTTGCTCAACATCACTAGTCATCAGGAAATGCAAATCAAAGCCATAATGTGATACTGTCTCATTGCTAAGATCTTTTTTTTTTTTTTTTTGGTGACTACAGAGCAAACTTTTGTTGTAGCTTTTCTTTTGGTCTGTGCTTATTGGCATATCTAAATTGCTGGCTTCTCCAGCACCCATTCTGGGAAACATGAAACAAAAATAAAATGTGAGGAACTCAAAAAACCATGCTATTCTTTATGTTCTGAAGTTGCTGGTTGTTCTACCATCTTTTCTCCACCTTTCAGAGTTATCGTGTGTGTGTGTGTGTGTGTAAGTGCAATTTGCAGAAGTTTTAGTTGTATTTAGTGTGAGTAATTTAAAAAAAACAAGCAGTCTATACTGTCTTCTCAGAAGTGGAAGTCCATTCTTATATCATTTTATAATACTTAGTTGGATGCTTCTTACACTTGCCAGAGTAATCCTTCCCAGAGTAATTTTTCTTATGACTTAGTCATCTTTCTGTCTCAGGTCCCTAGTGCTTAGTTTTCAGTAGGTACTCAATAAATGGTATGTTTCTTTAATGAACTTATAATATCAGCTTCTGTCTTGGTTCTATAATTGACCAGCTGTGATTTTGGGTAAATAATTTCTTTTATTCTCAGATGTTCATATCTATAGACTGTCTTTCCAACTCTAGCACCTTCAAAGAGCTACTTTAAAAGAATATTAATTCTAAAAACATCATGCTAAAATAGCTAATGCCATTCCTTTATAATTTCTTTGCTCAAAATTCTAAACATCATATAGGTTTGTGTTATTGCTAAATTGCATTATAAAATGCTATGCACATATCCTCTTTGGTAAATTTTAGTTTCTTAAACACTTTCCTTGAAATTAATGATACTTAACAATATGTATCATGATAATTAGGCAAAATGGTTTCTGCCTTGGAATTTTTTTTTAACGCTTTGCTGTTGTATTAGTAACATTATTATCACATGTCCCTTATTTTGAGAATATCAATAATATTTCTTGAGATTTTCACTATGGATTTAATGAGTAGATATCTGGGGTATTTTTTTAGCTTTTTTTTATGGTGTCATTTTTAAATATCATTTCCAAAAGGAATAATGGATAAATATTATCCTTGGCCTGCATTTATGAATAGTAATCACATGAACTGTTTCCTAGGATATGTTTTATTATTTGCATCTACTCATTTGTATTTCACTTCATCTGCTCTGTAGACATCTGAACAGCTTAATTAACCATCTTCACCCTTGACATTCAAACAGAGCACTGCCCATTGTTCATATTATTCCTTGTTATCAAAATACCAGGGTCTTGAATGTTTAATACCAGCTGTCATGAATGCTGAATAAGTCTACCAGATGTAACTAATTTTCTTAGGTTGTGAATAATATCCTTTACTTTCTAGATCACTTCACTTTTCTAGATGATTTTCTACTGATCTTAAATGACAGAAACTTAAATATGAAATTGATCACTATTTTTTAAAACACAGAAATATATTAAGACCTTTTTAAAAAGACATTAATTTTTATTAGAATCAGAGTCAGTGATGGTATAGATTATATCAAATATTTCTAAGTGCTTTATATTATCCATGTCAAAGAAATTATGACTGTAAGTTAAAGACTGATTCCATAAGTCTCCCAAATAACAGTCATATCTTAAAAGTACAAAGTCCTGCATGATTTTACAAGTGGATTACATTTAGTGAAAGAACCTTATAAATGTAGGTTATAACCAATCAAATGTATAATATGACGTATTCTTTCTCTTTTTTTTTTAAGACATTATTTATTTGAGAGAGCAGGAACAGTGCAGGAGGAGGGGCAGAGGGAGAGGGAGATGCAGACTCCTGGCCCTCTTGATGTGGGGCTCCATCCCAAGACCCCGAGAACATAACCTGAGCCAAAGACAGATGCTTAACTGACTGAGCCACCCAGGCACCCCTATGACATGTTGTTTCTACAGAATGTTAATGACCCATATTTAGCTATATGCTTTTTTATTTCTGCTAACAATAAGTCATAGGCTACTCTGGCCATATTTCTTGGTTCAAATTTATTCATTAACATGGCAGAAAAAGTCTAAGGAACAATGCATATATCTCTGTAATTCCTTCTCTATATCCATATTTATATGAACCTGCAATTATAAATGGTTAATAAAAAAGCATTAAATTTGTTGTCAACAAATTGTTTTGACCAATTTGTTGTCAACAAATTGTTTTGACCAATTTGTTGTAAGTGTGGTTGTCAGATATGAATCATCTTGTTATCTTCTTGCAACAGGGAAATTTTGTTGGAATGTGAAGGTAATAGGGTTGAGGATATAAGGCAGATATGGACTCAGTCCATTAATATTATTTAGATTGTTTAATTCTCCTAGCAATAACCTAGCAATAACTTATTATAGAAATAAATCCTTCACATTGCATATTATAACTGCATTTGCTATGATATCATATAAGTTTATTAAGAATTGACACTTAAAACATTATAACATATTGGTAGAGTAGTTATGTGTTTTGAGAGCACCTGCTCTTCCATTTTTATTCTTACTTATGAGACTTGAAGTACTATCTTGTTACTTCTGGGAATATTTTAAGGTGTAGAGAAAATGTCTATTTTTGCAGTTCATTTATGCCTACCATCATTTAAAAAAAGGTGTAATACCAAAATGCATCTAGACACAATTAAATATCTAAATGTTGTTTTGTAAAATCCAGTATGTGAAAAAAGTCTGACAGTTATCTTCATTTATTCTCTAAATATAACACCTATGGCAAAATCATTTTTTGAACAATGAAAAAACCTTATTTGAAATATGATTTTTATTTTGTTCCAGTTACACATCAGAGTATTCTGAAACCATTTATCCAAATAATGCTGATTTCATTTCCTTAGCAGTAGATTTTTAATATAATATTTATCAACCAATATTATAAAAATGCATATTTTCTCATTATAGGCACAATCCTAATATTACACAGGTTATTGATCTAAATGTGGACTATATGAATGCTTCTGGCTATTCTCAAGCCTCATAAGAAAGTTTATCACTACACTTACCAAAGTTACATAAATGCTTTGTAAAAGATGACTTTTTTCCCAAACACTGATTATTCTGATAGGATGTAATGACTAATGGAATTATCAGAAAAGCATGCACTAAAGCGACAAAAAGCCTGATAATCCGTCATGAATAATCAAACCCAGAAGAGACTTAAAGAGAATAATTTATATACCACTTCATAAAGGCTTGCATAAAATATAAAATCTTTGAAAATTTACATTTATGATATGCTTTCTAGTTAACAATGACCCTGCACTACCTCTTTCTAATACTATAATCCTATTGAGCAGTAATCATCAGCATCTTTATCTTAGAGACAGCTGGGATTTGGAAATGTAAGATGACCATCCCATAGGCAAATTTTGAAAAAGGGAGGTACTGTTTACCTAAGTCTTCTCACTTTAAATCTGTTATTCCTCCAGTTCTGTACCCACATTTTACTACATGAAAGTGTGGAATTTGAATTCAGATCTCAGCATAATTCTGAATATTTCCTTAAAAAAATCTCAATATAGGAATAAGTGAAGTTTTTACTTTATGAAATTTCACTAAATGTTATCTGATGTCCTGAGAATTTTTTTTTTTAATTTTAAATGGTCCAAGGCTATGTTATTTTATAAATATTTTGGCAAACAAGCTGTTTTTTTTTTACAGTGGCAGAAGATTGAAAAATATGCCTTTACTACACAAAATACATTTACATACATACATGCTGAAAAATTTGAGATTGATTTACTTAGATTTTATCTACAAATACTTCCAGACAAATGCTTGGATATTCATTGAGATAAAGTGTTAGAATTTTCCCTAAGTTTTTTTTTTTTTTTTTCTGTACTATTTCAATTTGCCAGTGCTCCCTACTGAGAGAATAACTTTCCCAATTGTTTGTGATACCCTCTGTTCATAGAAACAAGCCCCTTGCTGTTGAAGTCTAATCTTTGAACAGTGGGGAAAAATGAGTTAACTGTAATTGATTGTGGTCATCAGCTAGAGCCTTTCAACCAGAAAAATCAACTGAAATTGCTAGTAGCTTTGAGGATTGTCATATCTGTATTTCTAGTAACCCCATTAAACCCCAAGTTTTTTGGCTATTCTCCTCAAGAGTTCACTTTTCCAATTTGAATGGCCCAGTGTTCCTGTCCAGAATTGCATGCTGAGTAATTGGTCAGCAAATTAAATAAAAGAATTTCTGCCTTTTTTCCCCCTAGATTCATAGATGTACACTATTAGTCAGGCTTTAAGCATTTCCTAATTTTATCCCTATTGACATTTCTTAAGTAGCCAGAGTAAGATTTACACTATCTCTTCCTTTTGAGAAGATGATAATTTGGGGGGTATTTAAATGGCATTTCTGAACAAAATTCTAACCTATACATAACATGATTAGTATTTTGCTACTTATATTTTGAATTTACATATAAACTTTTAGGAATTTTGTTGACATTATATTTAATATCTTTTATAGATAAAAAACTCAAAAATAGGTGAAAATCCAAGGCTTCAGTAATTTAAAATACTTGCCCAAATTTACAGTGCTAATAAGTAACAGAGATAGAATGCAAACCTTGTGACAATGAATCTGCTATTCTTCTTAGTTTTCCATGCTGCCTTTCTGTATAAATTATATAGACAAAATGGATTTTAAGCTCTGTTTAGAATACTGCATGAATTAGAATGTTCTTGAGGAGAATCTTTGTTTTGACTAAAGTAAAACTCAGTAGTTGATTAATTATTGATAAGAAATAAGCTGAATTTTGTTTTAGGGTATAGAATGACACAAACTTGTGAAAATGTCTTACATCAAAATGTTTGGAAACTCAGCACCAAATAAGAAAAGCATAGACAAATTAAAGTCTCAAAATTCTAAAATTCTAATAGGTCATTGCAGAAAAATAAAAGAAATAAAATAACTTTTTAAAGTCTTGGAAACTTAAAAATCCATATGCTTGTAGAATTTTTAAACCAATACTAATTATTCAGTAAATCTTTCTAACTAGGTTAATAACTGTAATACTTCTCGGTAATATTCCTGATTTAACTATGGTTTCCATTATAGTTATTTCACTCACATTTAAATATGCATTTCCATTGTTAATTTCCTTAAATCCTTTCTATAAGTAGGTGGAGTATAAACAGATGACTGAGCCTAAGTTTGTTAGAAAATTCCCAAAGCCTGGTCCAATTATGAGTATTTCCAGGAACTAAACTGTGGGCTGGCACATGAAGAATACTTAGTAATATTTTTGGAAAGAAGAAAAAAAGGAATGAAATAAAGAATGCAAGTACAAAGAAAAGAAAATAGAGAAGCAGTATAACACAGTTTATAGTAGTTTTCTACCCTTCACAACAAATTACCCCAAAATTAGCTCTTTAAAATAACACATTTATTATTGCACAATCCTTGGGCAAGGACTCTGAGCACCTGTTAGCTGAATCATTTGCTCAGTCTCATGAAGGTACAATAAAAATGTTGGCCATGCTGCATTCCCATCTGGAGGCTCAGCTTTGGGAGAACCCACTTGCAAATTTATTCAGGTTATTGACAGAGTTACCTGCCTGACTTTCCACTTGAAGCTGCCCTCAGATCTTGCTGGCTGTGCATATTTCCTTGCCATGTTTCCCACTTATACCATTATACTCACAGACTCATTTCAAGATGAAAATGAGGCCCAGCTGATACATGGTTTATAGCCTCCTGAGATCTAAGCAAAATACCAAGCTTAGCCATACCTGGACTCCTGATTCACAGATATTGCAAACAATAAAATGAATGAAGGCTCTTTGAGAGCTGGAAAAGTGTCATTATCAAGTATAGTGTTATAGATCAGGATGAAGAGTTTGGATTTTATTCTAGGTGTCAATCTTAGCTCAGGGCAAGAGATATCCCTTCCTTGTTCCTTGTTATTTAGAAAGGTCCCTTCGGTCTCCCCTCAGACATGTTCTCACTAAGGGAGAAGAATACATAGGAACAGAGATGTGAACTTCCATACGCTTTTCCCTCCTTGCCCCAGAGGCTTTAGGTACCTGAGACTCCAGAATTTCCTGCCCAAGTAGCCCTAAGTGGGTTTCAAAGGCCTACTTAGTTCCATTCTCCAGAAGGCATACTGTATAAACAATGTGCTCACTCTAATCTCAACGAGTGGCCAAAGTATGGCTATTTTCAAGGGCCCTAGACAGAGCTAGAATGTAAGAGTTGAAATGTCTAAATTCATGGAGGGGATATATCTTGAGATCTGAGACAAAATAATGGGGTGTGGGAGAAGTAGGGCAGAATTTCGGGGAGGCTCTTTGACCTGGGTGCCCCATGTAGGACTACATATGGTATAGAATACTGAGGAATCCAGAAGTTCCGAATTCAAAACTATATGAGGACATATTGTCAAGTCAGGCAGACAATATACTTAATTTAACACTTTATTAGTATTGCATATAACTTTAAAATATTCAGACAAATTTCAATATATGGTATATTTGCCACTATTTATTTTTTTAATTATGTTCAGTTAGCCACTCTATAGTACATCATCAGTTTTTCTTTATAATTAACATACAGTGCTATATTAGTTTCAAGTGTACAATATAGTCATTCAATAATTCTATACATTACTCAGTGCCCATCAAGATAAGTGTGCCCTTAATCCCCTTTATCTCTCTCTCTTTTTTTATGTAGTGTTCCATGATTCATTGTTTGCATATAACACCCAGGGCTCCATGCAGAACGTGCCCTCTTTAATACCGATCACCAGGCCAACCCATCCTCCCACCCCCCTCCCCTCTAGAACCCTCAGTTTGTTTCTCAGAGTCCATAGTCTCTCATGGTTCATCTCCCCACTCCGATTTCCCCCCCCTTCATTCTTCCCCTCCTGCTATCTTCTTTTTTTTTTTTTAACATATAATGTATTATTTGTTTCAGAGGTACAGTTCTGTGATTCAACAGTCTTGCACAATTCACAGCGCTCACCATAGCACATACCCTCCCCAATGTCTATCACCCAGCCACCCCATCCCTCCCACCCCCCACCACTCCAGCAAACCTCAGTTTGTTTCCTGAGATTAATAATTCCTCATATCAGTGAGGTCATATGATACATGTCTTTCTCTAATTGGCTTATTTCGCCTAGTTCCATCCACGTCGTTGCAAAAGGGCAAGATTTCATTCCTTTTGTTGGCTGCATAATATTCCATTGTGTGTGTGTGTGTATGTATATATATATATCACATCTTCTTTATCCATTCATCTGTCGATGGACATCTTGGCTCTTTCCATAGTTTGACTATTGTGGACATTGCTGCATGTACCCCTTCAGATCCCTACATTTGTATCTTTGGGGTAAATACCCAGTAGTGCAGTTACTGGGTTGTATGGTAGCTCTATTTTCAACTTTTTGAGGAGCCTCCATACTGTTTTCCAGACAGGCTGCACCAGCTTGCATTCCCACTAACAGTGTAGGAGGGTTCCCCTTTCTCCACATCCCCGCCAATGTCTGTCATTTCCTGACTTGTTAATTTTAGCCATTCTGACAGGTGTGAGGTGATATCTCATTGAGGTTTTCATTTGGATTTCCCTGATACCGAGCAATTTTGAGGACTTTTCCAAGTGTCTGTTGGCCATTTGGATGTCTTCTTTGGAAAAATATCTGTTCATGTCTTCCACCCATTTCTTTTTTTTTTTTTTTAACTCTTCTCTTTTCTTGTTTTTTTTTTTTTTTATTATTTTATTTATTTGACAGAGAGAGAGAGCGAGAGCAGGAACACAAGCAGGGGGAGTGGGAGAGGGAGAAGCAGGCTTCCCACTGAGCAGGTAGCCGGATGCGGGGCTCAATCCCAGGACCCTGGAATCATGACCTGAGCCAAAGGCAGACGCTTAATGACTGAGCCACCCAGGTGCCCCAACCACCCATTTCTTGATTGGATCATTTGTTCTTTGGGTGTTGAGTTTGATAAGATCTTTATAGATTTTGGATATTAGCCCTTTATCTGATATGTCATTTGCAAATATCTTCTCCCATTCTGTTGGTGGTCTTTTGGTTTTCTTGACTGTTTCTTTTGCTGTGAAAAAGCTTCTTATCTTGATGAGGTCCCAATAGTTCACTTTTGCCCTTGCTTCTCTTGCCTTTGGCGATGTTTCTAGGAAGAAGTTGCTGCGGCTGAGGTTGAAGAGGTTGCTGCCTGTGTTTTCCCTTAGGAATTTGATGGACTCATGTCTCATATGTAGGTCTTTCAACCATTTTGAGTCTATTTTTGTGTGTGGTGTAAGGAAATGGTCCAGTTTCATTCTTCTGCATGTGGCTTTTTAATTTTCCCAACACCATTTGTCGAAGAGACTTTTTTCCATTGAACATTCTTTCCTGTTTTGTCAAAGATTAGTTGACCATAGAGTTGAGGGTCCATTTCTGGGCTCTCTCCTCTGTTCCATTGATCTATGTGTCTGTTTTTGTGCCAGTACCATACTGTCTTGATGATGACAGCTTTGTAATAGAGCTTGAGGTCCGGAATTGTGATGCTGCCAGCTTTGCTTTTCTTTTTTAACGTTCCTCTGGCTATTCGGGGTCTTTTCTGGTTCCAAACAAATTTTAGGATTATTTGTTCCTTTATTTTTTTATTTTTTTTTATTTTTTTAAAGATTTTATTTATTTATTTGAGAGAGAGAGACTGAGGGAGAGAGCGCATGAGAGGGGGGAGGGCCGGAGGGTCAGAGGGAGAAGCAGACTCCTTGCCGAGCAGGGAGCCCGATGCAGGACTCGATCCAGGGATTCCAGTATCATGACTCTAGCCGAAGGCAGTCGCTTAACCAACTGAGTCACCCAGGCGCCCCATTATATATATATTTTTAAGTTGATGTTATTTTGATGGGGATTGCATTGAATGTGTAGACTGCTCTAGGTAGCATTGACATCTTCACAATATTTGTTCTTCCAATCCATGAACATGGAATGTTTTTCCATTTCTTTGTGTCTTCCTCAATTTCTTTCATGAGTATTTTACAGTTTTTCTGAGTACAGATTCTTTGCCTCTTTGGTTAGATTTATGCCTAGGTATCTTATGGTTTTGGGTGGAATTGTAAATGGGATCAACTCCTTAATTTCTCTTTTCTGTCTTGTTGTTGGTGTATAGGAATGCCACTGACTTCTGTGCATTGATTTTATATCCTGCCACTTTACTGAATTCCTATATTAGTTCTAGCAGTTTTGGGGTGGAGTCTTTTGGGTTTTCCACATAAAGTATCATATCATCTGCAAACAGTGAGAGTTTGACTTCTTTGCCGATTCAGATGCTTTTTATTTCTTTTTGTTGTCTGATTGCTGTGGCTAGGACTTCTAATACTATGTTGAATAGCAGTGGTGATAGTGGACATCCCTGCCGTGTTCCTGACCTTAGGGGGAAAGTTCTCAGTTTTTCCCCATTGAGAATGATATTTGCTGTGGGTTTTTCATAGATGGCTTTTATGATATTAAGGCATGTATACTCTATCCCTATACTCTGAAGAATTTTGATCAAGAAAAGATGTTGTACTTTGTCAAATGCTTTTTCTGCATCTATTGAGAGGATCATATGATTCTTGTTCTTTCTTTTATAAATGTATTGTATCACATTGATTGATTTGTAGTTGTTGAACCAACCTTGCAGCCCAGGGATAAATCCCACTTGGTCGTGGTGAATAATCCTTTTAATGTACTCTTGGATCCTATTGGCTACTATTTTGGTGAGAATTTTTGCATTCATGTTCATCAAGGATATTGGTCTGTGATTCTCCTTTTTGATATGGTCTTTGTCTAGTTTGGGGATAAGGTAATGGTGGCCTCATAAAACAAGTTTGGAAGTTTTCCTTCCATCTATTTTTTGGAACAGTTTCAGAAGAATAAGTATTAATTCTTCTTTAAATGTTTAGTAGAATTCCCCTGGGAAGCCTTCTGGCTCTGGGCTTTTGTTTTTTGGGAGATTTTTGATGACTGCTTCCATTTCTTTAGTCGTTATAGGTCTGTTCAGGTTTTCTATTTCTTCCTGGTTCAGTTTTGGTAGTTGATACATCTCTAGGAATGCATCCATTTCTTCCAGATTATCTAATTTGCTGGCATATATTTGCTCGTAATGTTCTTATAATTGTTTGTATTTCTTTGGTGTTGGTTGTGATCTCTCCTCTTTCAGTCATGATTTTATTTATTTGGATCATTTCTCTTTTCTTTTTGATAAGTCTGGCCAGGGGTTTATCAATCTTGTTAATTCTTTCAAAGAACCAGCTCCTAGTTTCGTTGATCTGTTCTACTGTTCTTTTGGGTTCTTTTTCATTGATTTCTGCTCTGATCTTTATTATTTCTCTTCTCCTGCTGTGTTTAGGCTTTATTTGATGTTATTTCTCCAGCTTCTTTGATGTAGAATTAGGTTGTGTAGTTGAGACCTTTCTCGTTTCTTGAGAAAGGCTTGAATTGCTATATACTTCCCCTTAAGACTGCCTTTGCTGCATCCCAAAGATTTTGAACAGTTGTGTTTTCATTTTCATTGGTTTCCATGAATTTTTTTTTTAATTCATTTTAATTTCCTTGTTGACCCATTCATTCTTTAGTAGGATGTTCTTTAGCCTCCATGTATTTGAGTTCTTTCCGACTTTCCTCTTGTGATTGAGTTCTAGTTTCAAAGCATTGTGGTCTGAAAATATGCAGGCATTGATCCCAGTCTTTTGGTATCAGTTGAGACCTGATTTGTGACCTAGGCTGTGATCTATTCTGGAGAATGTTCCATGGGCACTAGAGAAGAATGTGTATTCTGTTGCTTTGGGATGGAGTGTTCTGAATATATCTGTGAAGTCCATTTGGTCCCGTGTGTCATTTAAAGGCTTTATTTCCTTGTTGATCTTTTGCTTAGATGATCTGTCCATTTCAGGGAAGGGGTTGTTAAAGTCCCCCACTATTATTGTATTGTTGTCAATGTGTTTCTTTGCTTTTGTTATTAATTGCCTTATATAATTGGCTGCTCCCATGTTAGGGGCATAGACATTTACAATTGTTAGATCTTCTTGTTGGATAGACCCTTTATGTAGGATATAGTGTCCTTTCTCATCTCTTATTACAGTCTTGGGTTTAAAATCTAATTTGTCTGATATAAGGATTGCCACCCCAGCTTTCTTTTGGTGTCCATTAGCATGGTAAATGGTTTTCCACCCCCTCACTTTAAATCTGGGGGTGTCTTTGGGTCTAAAATGAGTCTCTTGCAGACAGCATATCAATGGGTCTTGTTTTTTAATCCAGTCTGATAGCCTGTGTCTTTTGATTGGGGCATTTAACCCATTTACATTCAGGGTAACTATTGAAAGATATGAATCTAGTGCCATTGTATTGCTTGTAAGGTGATTGTTACTGTTTATTGTCTGTGTTCCTTTCTAGTCTATGTTGCTTTTAGGCTCTCTCTTTACTTAGAGGACCCCTTTCAATATTTTTTGTAGGGTTGGTTTCATGTTTGCAAATTCCTTTAGTTTTTGTTTGTCCTGGAAGCTTTTTTCTCTCCTTCTATTTTCAGTGACAGCCTAGCTGGATAGAGTATTTTTGGCTGCATGTTTTTCTCATTTAGTGCTCTGAATATATCCTGCCAGTCCTTTCTGGCCTGCCAGGTCTCTGTGGATAGGTCTGTTGCCAATCTAATGTTTCTACCATTGTAGGTTGCAGATCTCTTATGCCAAGCTGCTTTCAGAATTTTTTCTTTGTCTCTGAGACTCATAAGTTTTACTATTAGATGTTGGGGTGTTGACTTATTTTTATTGATTTTGAGAGGGGTTTTCTGTGCCTCCTGGATATTGATGCCCGTTTCCTTCCCCAAATTAGGGAAATTCTCTGCTAGAGTTTGCTCCAATATACCTTCTGCCCCTCTCTCTTTCTTCTTCTTCTGGGATCCCAATTATTCTAATGTTGTTTCTTCTTATGGTATCACTTATCTCTCAAATTCTGCCCTCATGATCCAGTAGTTGTTTCTCTCTCTTTTTCTCAGCTTCTTTATTTTCCATCATTTAGTCTTCTATATCACTAATTCTCTCTTCTGGCTCATTTATCCTAGCAGTTAGAGCCTCCATTTTTGATTGCACCTCATTAATAGCCTTTTTGATTTTGACTTGGTTAGATTTTAGTTCTTTTATTTCTCCAGAAAGGGTTTCTCTAATAACTTCCATGCTTTTTTCAAGCCCAGCTAGTATCTTTAAAATTATCATTCTGAACTCTAGTTCCAGCATCTTACTAATGTCCGTCTTCATTAGGTCCCTGGCAGTCAGTACTTCCTATTGTTCTTTTTTTTGAGGTGATTTTTTCCATCTTGTCATTTTGTCCAGAGGAGAATAGATGAATGAGAGAACAAAATGCTAACAGGGTAACAATGTCCCCAGAAAATATACACTAAACAAATCAGAAAAGACTTGAAACCAAGGGAAAAGAAAGGGAAAGAAAAAAAAAAAAAAAAAAAAGAAAAAGATAAAAAGAAACAAAAACAAAACAAAAATAACAGAATATGATCAAATATGATCAGGCTGTTGCATAGATCAGTGCTACACACTAGATTTTGGCTGTATTTTGGTCTGTTAGAAGAAAGTGCCTCCCAAAATTTTAAAGAAAAAAGAACTTTCATATGTACAAAAATAAGGGTTAATATGATGAAGGGATGGAATATGACTGTAAAGATGAAACTTATAAAAGATTTTATAAAAGGAATTGATAAGTTTGTTGAAAAAAGGAAGTAGAGAATTAAAAAAAAAAAAAGAGAATGTGATCAGGCAGGAGACTCGAACAAAGCCATACAGTAGAGGTTAAGGGTATATTCTGGTCTGTTAGAAGAAACTGTATCTCAAAATTTTAAAGAGAGAACAACTTATAGATATATGGCAAAAAAAAAGGGTAACTACTATGATGTGATAGGATATGACTCTAAAAATGAAAAATAAAAAATGTTTTTTTAAAAAAGGGATTAATAATATGGTTGAAAAAGGGAAAAAGAAAAATTCAAAAAAAAAAAAGATAGTTAAAAAAAAAATCATGGTAAAGATTCATGATAAAAAAGTCATGGATTCTATGTGCAGTATTCCCCTAGCTCTAGAGTTCTGCAGTTCTCATTGATCAGTAAACTTGGTCTTGCCTGGCTGTTCTTGCTGATCTTCTGGGGGGTGGGGCCTGTTGCCATGGTTCCCAAATGTCTTTGCTGGAGGTGGAATTGCCCCACCCTTGCCAGGTACAGGCTAAGTAATCTCCTCGGGTTTGCTCTCAGGAGCTTTTGTTCCCTTCAAACTTTCCATACAGCTTTGGAGGATGAGAGTGAAAATGGCGGCCTCCCAATCTCCACCCCAGAGGAGCTGAGAACTCAGGGACCCTACTCCTCAGTGAGCTCCCAGAGAAAAGCAGTCAGTCACTCCCATCTCCCCAGTCTCTGGCTGCACTCCATGCTCACCTGGCCTGTGACTGAGCATTTCTATCTCCAGCACACGACCCCATGTGGATTCTCCAAACCCAGCAGATCCCTGTGGTGCACTCCTGTGGCGCTCCTCCCAGGGGAGGAAGGGGAGTCTCCCTGGATCTGCCTTTTGTTGTCTCCCTGCTGGAGGAGCAGTGGCCCGACTGTGCTGCAGATCACGGTTTATGGCAACCCTGAGCTGAGAGCCCACTCCTCAGCTCCGTCTGTGCAGCTGGCTTCCCCTCTCCAATACCTAGGAGCTCTTCTGCCTTCAGGCACCCCCGGTCTTTCTGTGACCCCAAGGGTCCTGAGACCACACTGTCCCACAAGGGTTCCACCCCTCACTTAACCACTGGAGCAATGTCCCTCAGTGGAGCCAACTTCTAAGTTTCCAATTTTGTGCTCCACTGCTCTATCACTTGCCACAAGTGGTCAACGGAGGCCCCCTCCCCCGCTGTCTATCCTCCCAAATATCGCCTTGGATTCACTTCTCCGTACGTCCTACCTTCCAGAAAGTGGTCACTTTTCTGTTCAGAGAGTTGTTGCTATTCTTTACTCCAATCTCCTGTTGAGTTTGTAGGTGTTCAGGATGGTTTGATCCCTATCCAGCTGAATTCCTGGGACCAGATGAAATCCAGGTCTCCTACACCTCCACCATCTTGCTCCACCCCCAATCTGTTTTCCACTATTTCTAATCTTACTCTGGACCCTATCAGTGTTCATGGTGGTCTTGGTAAAACTTATGAGCAGGGAGTGACAATATCTGATTATTTTTAGGAACACACAGGCTGCTGTGTGGCAAATGGATTTTAGGGAGTTATAAGTAGAAGCAGGGTTACCCAGTAGAGCCTATTACAGTAGTTCAAGGGAGAGATGATGGTAGCTTTAAGTAGGTAGCTAATAGTGAAGCTGATAAGTGGGTACCTTTGTTATTGCTTTGAAGGTAGAGATAAACATGTTGACTAGATAGGGATGTCTAGGGAAATATATAAAACACGACTATTAGTTCTATGGGTGAACAGTCCATTTAATGATACTGAGTTTAATCTCATCTGCTATCCTCTTGGAGCTTGGCTAAAAAAAAACTTTGAGGTAGCCTGGAGAAAGAGACATTACTCTTTAATATCTAACTTTTTACAAATCCAATCATTTAATCTCTACACATGACCTCTTCTAAACATCAGTTTATGTCACATGTCCTTATACCCTTGATATATTTTTAATTTTTTTGTGTGTCCATTTATTTAAGGTATGCATAGTGTCTTTCTATCAAATACTGAAAGCCAGGGATAAGCATTTATTTTTATGCATTTGAATTAAATTTGGCTTAAAGATATGTAAGTAGATTTATATAAAATCTGTGAGGCTTTGATGCTGTCTGAAGAAATGCAAAACCTACAATAACAAATGTCAGTCTTATCAAAAAAAACCCAAAACAAACAAACAAAAAAAACACAGGGCTCGGGGCGCCTGGGTGGCTCAGTTGATTAAGCGGCTGCCTTCGGCTCAGGTCATGATCCTGGAGTCCTGGGATCGAGTCCCCGCCGAGCAGGGAGACTGCTTCTCCCTCTGACCCTCCCCCATCTCGTGCTCTCTCTCTCTCTGTCTCACTCTCTCTCTCAAATAAATAAATAAAATCTTTAAAAAAAAAAAAGAAAAAAGAAAAACACAGGGCTCTCCAGGCATAGAAAAGCAATATTTTTGCAACAGTTCACATCTGTAAAAAACTGACTGCCTTAAACATTAAGCCAATTTGACATATTTCTTAATTCACTATATTTTAGGTGAGGAGGTAAAATTTTGTACAAAGATCAAAATAATGTGAATAGATTTTGTGCTAGAGAATTGTTTTACTTCATAGTGTATGCATTCCTATCTTGTAAATACAATACTAAAAGCCAGGTTTTATTTTTGTTTTATAGTCCATTAAAATTTAGTTTCATTTGTATCTTTTATAGGTTACATATAATACCAAATATATAGAAGAATATTATAAAAATAATTGAGAATTGTACAACTATTATAAGGGTCTTTCAAGATTTCTGGATGATAATATGTTACAATAAATATACATGTGATAATATCATCTCAACTTTCATGTGGTTGTTTTGACATATTGGTAGTTTTGTGGGTTGGGAATAGGGAGATGGTAATATAATTTAAAAAGTCAGGGAGAACAGAAGAAGCTTTAGAATTGTCAGGACAAATTATTTAATTAAATCTTGGATATGAAGTTGAGTCTCCTTTCAGCCATTAAGTGGATCTATGTAAAGACAGATATATAGGGGTCCCAGTGAGATACTCTACACTGACCATAAAGAATTAGTAGTTATTATTACATAAACGATTAATTGCACCCTTGTTTGGAATATTACTCTGCTGGAAGTGCCAGGATTCAGTAGAGAACAGTAGAGAAAACTAACCACCTAAGGATTTGGTAAATGTAGTTCACAAAGCAGACTTGGCAGGAACTTCAGACTGAGAACAAAAAGATAGTACAGAAATAGCGGAGTCTCCTTCCCCCCCCACGCCCCCACCCCTTAATAAAGAGGGAGTGTCCAAAAGTATTAAAATTCAATAATGAGATCCAGTAACTTGAAAGTTAAAAAAATAATTTGAATTTGTCAGGTGGCTATCAGTGTGTGACCAGCCAAATGATTTTGGTGCAAATAGTTTCGGAGGAGTGTTTGGGTAAATCTGGATCACAGTGGTTTAAAGTGTGAACAAGTGGTTGGGAAAGAATGACATCAAATGGAGACCAATATTTTAGATGGTTATCGATGAGACCAGTAAAGAGGCAGAGCAGTGATAGTTTCTCAGCCTGAACTTTTGTGTGCTAATTGCTTAATCTCATCTGTTGTGTTCCTTATGGACTGAATAATTAGCTAAACAATCTTTGTTTACTCATCTGCAAAATGGTCCTAATAATATAATCTGAGAGGATGTTAATGTTTACTAGTAGGCAATTTGATGGTGAATGTTAGATAAAATGTCTCTTATATCTATGGAAAATAACTTACGTTGAACTAATCAATTTGACATTATTGTAACTTAATACTTAAAAGAGATCTTTAAGATAGGATAGGTATTACAATTTTCCATTAAATGTATTTGTCATTATTTACATTTATATATGTAATATAATGATACAGTTTGCTATAATACATTCCACTGCTTTTGTAGAATTTCAAAATTCTCATGAATTAAATCCTTAATACATCTTTAATAAAGTGTGTGTGGACAAATGAATACCTTTTAAGGAGCAGAAGGTTGATTAGAGCCTATTCTTGTCTTATCCTTTTTTTTTCTTTCTTTCTTTCTTTCTGGCCTTTTCTTTCTTTGTAGATATTCTAAATCTACTCTTTTTGAGATAGACATGAAAAAGGGTAACATTTCTAAATGTCCTTCAAAATAGTGGCATATGCAATCAAATAATATGTCCCATGGTTTACACTCAAGTTTAATCTTAATTGTTCTTATATGTTAGATTAGATGATCATAGAAAAATGAAGTTAAGAGATAAATTTAAAAAAGCATATCTAAACAGACTGATGGTGCTACACTTGTTTTTCCCAGCATGCTTCTGCTCTGCTAGGTATGCCTCTCTTAGAATTGCAGCTTACTGAATTACTCTCACGACATTTTTATTTCTCCACTAAGGAATAGCAATTTAGATTCTATTACTAATTGCTTCCTTACAATCAAGAAGCTGGCATCTAGGGATATTTTTTTAATCCTCAGGCTGCATTGGATGGGAATATAGCTCTAATGTGATGTCCTAAAAGAGTTAGCCAAAATAAACCAGCACATGAGAAAGTCTCTCAAAAGAATTTGGAAGCATTATCAGGCTTTTCTCACATAGTCTTCTTAATATCAAATAATATACAATAATTTTAATTATTTAATTTTAATTTTGCAAAAATGCTCTAAAGTAATTATAAGAATATTGCATTTTATAAGTTATATTTTATAAATATTTTAGGTTAACTACTCTAATTCTGTTTAATGAAGAATATAATGGGGATTGTTTACATCCTGAAAGTTTTGTTTACTAAATAAAAGTAAGCTCCAAGCTGCAGTAATTTGCTTTAATTTGACTCTACTCCTTTCTGTACTTAAAATCCAAGCCATCAATAGTAACTAAAGATACATTGATAGATGAATAGATAAATAGACAATAGATGATTGATAGAAGATAAATAGATATGCCACACTATATTTTCAAAAACACTCCCAAGGTATGACAGTGAAGTGGAGAGCTAGAATTTCACTAGAGATGTAAAACCAAAAGTATAGTTGAGCCTGGTAGCTGTGGAAGCTAAGATAAAAGATATTTATACAATGCAAAAAAAAAAAAAAATCCTTTACATTTCAAGCCAGGAAGCAAGTCAAATGCATGCTCAGAATATTATTTTAGTGCAGAGTACAATTACCTTGGATACCGTAATTTGGTCACATTATTGTGCATACTTGAGAATTCATTAATTCCTACAATAGCTTCAGTTATAATGATTTCAGTTAACAATCAATCACATGCCACATTTACTGTTTTATTAAAGTTAAACAATATGAGTATCAGAGTATATCGCTAGATTCTACTCATAATATGATTGTTAGTTATAAACATAAAGTTTGTCTTATACTGATTTTTATAAAATTGTGTTTAATCATTTTAGATCTATTTTCACTTGTTTTTAAGATTTATAAAATAATTTATAAATGTATAAGTAAATCTACATAAAATTTCTATATGTTAAAATATTCCATAAATTTTTAGTTCCCTGAAAAGAATTGTTTTGTTTTTATTGAGCAGACAGACATTTACACAGTTGTTTTGAAATGCATTATACTGATGGATATAATGCTCATTTCCATGATGGGGGAATCAAAGAAACAAACAAAAAATAGAATGACAGATACAGTTGACATTATTAATAATGACTCTGCTTCTGACAAAATAATTTCAAAATGCTACAAAATGAACTTTAGGAATACAAGAAAAAGGGCATCAATATTTAGGAAAGTGTTGATTAGAAATGACACCCTTTAATCTTAAAAAAAAAAAACTTCAAACTTGGGCACTGTCTCTGGTTTAAATTATGCTCATCTTCAGAAATAGAAGCTTAGAGGGGGGAAATCGGAGGGGGAGATGAACCATGAAAGACTATGGACTCTGAGAAACAAACTGAGGGTTCTAGAGGGGAGGGTGGTGGGGGGATGGGTTAGCCTGGTGATGGGTATTAAAGAGGGCACGTACAGAATGGAGCACTGGGTGTTATACGCAAACAATGAATCATGGAACACTACATCAAAAACTAATGGTGTGATGTGTGGTGATTAACATAACATAAAATTTTTAAAAAAGAAAGAAGCTTAACTTTATAAAAAACAAGATATAATGAAATGTCATAGTAGGTATAAGGCTGCAGTATCTCCTCAAAACAGCCAGTCTCCTTATAGTCTCAACAAAAGTGTTATATCAAAGCTAGGTAATGGGCGCCTGGGTGGCTCAGTTGGTTAAGCGACTGTCTTCAGCTCAGGTCATGATCCTGGAGTCCTGGGATCAAGTCCTGCATCAGGCTCCCTGCTCAGCAGGGGGTCTGCTTCTCCCTCTGACCCTCTTCCCTCTCGTGCTCTCTCTCATTATCTCTCTCTCAAATAAATAAATAAAATCTAAAAAAAAAAAAAAAAGCTAGGTAACAAAGAAGTTAAATCATATAAGATGTTATAAAAAATTATTTTTGGCTAGGTATCAGTTGTTATCCCAGAGCAAACATATTTATGTATTTATTTATTTTGATAAGTATAATTTATTCAAATTTTATTTTATGTTTTTAAAGTTTTTAATTTTATTTTAATTCCAGTTAACATATAACATAATATTAGTTTTGAGAGTGGACTTTAGTGATTCATCACTTACATACAACACCCAGTGCTCATCACAAGTGCCCTCCTTAATACCCATCACCCATTTAGCCCTTACCCCCTCCCCTCCAGCAACTTTCAGTTTGTTCTCTATAGGTGAGAGTCTCTTTTATGGTTTGCCTCCCTCTCTCTCTTTTCTTTTTTTTTCCTCTTATGTTCATCTGTTTTGTTTCTTAAATTACACATATGAGTGAAATCATATGCTGTTTATCTTTCTCTGACTGACTTATTTCACTTAGTGTAATACATTCTAGCCCCATCCCCATTGTTGCAAATGTCAAGATTTCATTCTTTCTGATGGCTGAGTAATATTCTATTGTGTATTTATGTACCATCTCTTATTTATCCATAAGGAAGAGCTTTGGGATCTTTCTATAATTTGGCTATTGTGGACACTGTTGCTGTAAACAATGGGGTGCATGTGCCCCTTCAAAACACTATTTTTGTATCCTATGGGTAAATACCTAGTAGTGTAATAGCTGGGTTGTAGGGTAGTTCTATTTTTAAATTTTGAGGAAACTCCATACTATTTTTCACAGTGGCTGTACCTGTTTACATTCCTACCAACAATGTAAGAGAGCATACATATTTAGAGACTAATAAATCATCTGTTAAAATTTACTTTGATTTGTCTTCTTCCAATATTTTGTTGTTGTTATTGCTCTATTCCTTTCTAGCCAAATCCACTCCCTTTGATATGTTTTTCCCCAGCATCACCTAATTTTACATTAATATTCAAAATTTTATGAATTTTAATTGTTTTATCATGACAATAATTTATTTTAAAACCTTTCAATGTGGGGCGTCTGGGTGGCTCAGTTGGTTAAGCATCTGCCTTCAGCTTAGGTCATGATCCCAGACTCCTGGGATCGAGCCCCGCATCAGGTTCTCTGCTCAACGGGAAGCCTGCTTCTCCCTCTCCCTCTGCCTGTTGCTCTGCCTACTTGTGACCTCTCTCTCTCTGTCAAATAAATAAATAAAATCTTAAAAAAATAAACTAAAATAAAATCTTAAAAAAATAAAACTAAAATAAAAAAATATCAATGTGATATTATGTGTATTTATGTTTTACTTAAAATTATACCCAAGCACACTTTCTTATCAAGAATCTATATTTGAACTTCAGAAGGTGTCATCTAGTATCTTAGCAAAAATGATAAAGTTTAGAGGCTGGTATTACAAACATTTCAGCTTCCTTTAATTTTGATCAACATCAGATAATTAATTAAATCAGATAATTTAATTAGTCATACATTGTGTATGACTATTGATGACATTAAAATCAATGGATCATTGATTTTATGTATATTAAATATTAGAAATGAGTACTCATTGAAATGGAATATGTGGATTGACTGGAGTGTTTAAGAAAGTGTCCAAATTTGCATAAATGTGAAATAAGTGTCTAGCCAAGACTATACCGTACCTTTAGGAATGGCATCCAAACCTTACTCTCTCAATTACCCTGTGTCCAGTCAATGCTTTGGTTGGAAAGACTTCTTGCTGCTCGGTATTACATATAAGATCAATAGTCCTCTGTCTCTGACCTGTAAGTGCATTTTTCTTGAGTACCCCTTTCATGAAAGGTGTGTTTGGAACTCCTGAAAGGGAAGGAGTGGGAAAGGAAAGGTGGAAGGAAGGAAGGGCGGAAGGAAGGAAGGGCAGAAGGAAGAGCTGCAACTGTGTTGCACTTACAGAATATACTGTATGAGTTATTTTTTTTACCTTCCTTAGAAAACAACATTTTTTTGAATAAATGTTCTTATAAGGTTCCAGAGGACTTGGCTGAATAGTGTTCTGTTGAATGGATAGTAAAATGTATAAGTGATAAACTTGGATGTCTAGCTGAGCAGATTTCTAAGCAAAGTGTTAAAAGCTGGAGCCTGATTTCTCTTTTCAGCTTGTATTAAAATGACAGAGGAGAAAAATAACGTGAAGAACTTGTTAAGCAAAAAGAAACTAGAACTTGAAGATTTGGAAATTCTCAGCTTATCTATACTGCAAACATATGGTTCACATATATATAAATTAGAGGGGTATGTTTTGGGGATAATGCCAAGTATGGTGAGACAGAAGTTTGCTAAAGATCTGGTCTGCGACTTGTGGATCCAATCAACCATTTCAGTTGAAATGCTCCCAGCTTGGACTGAAGGAGACCAAGATGGGATAAAATGAAGTAAGACTGTGGGATTTCTGGCATTATAGAGGCAGAAAATGGGCTGATGGAGCTATTCAGTCATGAACATGTATTATCCTTCAAGGAAAAGGAAGAATGACCCCAGAGATAGTTCACACACCAGGGAGGTTACCACTGCCATCAAAGGTCCAGAGGTACAAGCCTGGGGTCAGTGCCATCTCCAATTTCAAGAGAGGCCACTGTCAAAGAGGGAGAGACTCTGCTGGTCCTAGAAAGCAGGATAGCTACCCTGTTGAACCTGGAAAACAGAGCATCATGCCAAAAAGGATTAGTTTCATGCTAAAATCTAATGGAAATTGCCTGCTGGATTTTAGACTTGCTTAGGGCCCATAGGTCTTTCTTTCAATTTCTCCTTTTTGGAATTGAAATGTCTATTCTATGCCTGCCCCACCATTGTATTTTCAAAGCATTTGACTTGTCTGGTTTCACAGGTTCTTAGCTGGAGTAGAATTTAGCCTCAAAATGAATCATACTTTGCATCTCAACCATACCTGATTTGGATGATATTTAGATGTGATATTGGACTTAGAGTTGATCTCAAATTGGGCTAAGACTTTGAGGAATGTTGGAATAGGGCGAATGCATTTTTCATGTTAGAAGGATATGAATATTTGGGAGCAAGAGGGCATAGTCCTATGCGTTGAATAGTGTCTCCCCTCCCCCATTCTTAGGTTGAAGTCTTAATCCCCAATACCTTAGAATGTGAAATTATTTGGAAATAGGGAAATGTAATTAAATGAGGTCATTTAATTACAATGTAATCCAAATATAATTAAATCAGGTCATTAAGATAGATCCTAATCCAATACAATGCTCTTTTAAAAGAGGAAATTGGGACATATACACAGACATGTATAGAGAGAAAATGATGAAAAGACAGAGGAAGAATCATATCTATAAACCAAGGAGAGAGGCTTGAAACAGAGCTTTCACTCATAAATTTTATAAGGAACTAACCCTGCTGACATCTTGATTTTGGACTTCCGAAATCAGTGGGAGAAAATAAATTTCTGTCATTTAACACTGCCCCCCCTTTTTGTGGTACTTGTTATAACCCTAGCAAATGAAAAGAGTAAGAAACATCTATTTTTGTCATATACATTTTATTTATTTTTAAAATTTTGGGCTATTTAAAGTAGTTCAAATTTTAATTATTTAATTTTTATTTTTAGAATATATGGAAATAGAAATATAAAAATTCAAAGACATTAACATATATTTTGCCCATGTCTTCCAATCAGCCTATGTCATTGCATATTTGTAGAAACTTCTCCTGGTTTGTCACCTAAAATATTATATCTGCATATTATTTATACTTAGGAAAATATAACATAGTTTTAAAAATAATATATTTTATATATTATATGTAATAAAAATATATTATATTTGGGTAGGATATATATATTTGAGTAGGATATATATATATCCTACCCAAAATTATGGGCCTTAAAAACTATGTTAAAAAGAGAATATATATATATATACATATTATATATACATATTATATATATATAATATTCTAATATATAGCTCATTATATAAAATATCAACAAATCTGAGATTTATGCATTTTTTCATTAATGTACAATGATAAATTATTATAAATGAGCACAAATACTATTGTTATGGGTACATATTGTCATGCTATTTTTTAAAGTTTTCTACTTCATAGTCCTAGTACTAGCAAAATGGCAGTTTCACTGTTTCTTCATCAGTCTTGAAAATATCACTTTAAAACTATGTTTATTTATATGTTTAAAAAACATTTTTGCTATTTTTCTAGTTAGTATATAGTTGGTTACTAAAACCCAGGGACTTTATGATTCAGAAAATATATAGGTCAATAGCATTTGATGATACTTTATAGCTGGCTCACAACTGAACAATGATCACTCTTAGGAATGATATATTTTCTCTAACACTATTCCAGTGAAAAATATGTGTGTCATCCTGGCAGGAATAAAACTGAGCCCATGTCACATGAATATGTGCTATCTCTGATGAAGATAAGGAAAATTCTCACTAAAAGAAGAAACATATATAAGATAATTAATTGCCTAGCAGTTTATATAAAATTAGGGAATTTGAGACTGTGTTTATCAGCTTGATAAAATTATGCTTACAAAATCAAAACTTAGATTGTGCACCACAAAGGAAATTTGAGGAGCAGAAGTTATTTTAAATGAGATCATGCTGTTTTAGATACCTCTAAATTTTTTTAGAGTTATGTGAGAATATTTTATAATATTACATTAAATTTTTTAAACATGGCCATTCGGAACACATTATAAACATACATTTAATTTCAACCTTCTCTTCCCTCTGGTTTACTGCCTTTAAAGGTTATTTTTCCATTTGTTTTATCTTGACACACTCTATTCCTTTCAGTGTTCTTTTCTAGTTTACAAAATTCAGAAATTCTCTGGAAATATCCTTTTCTAAGCAAGTTTTAAGGAGAAGTGATTTGGGGCACCTGGGTGCCTCAGTCGGTTGTGTCTGTCTTCGGCTCAGGTCATGACCCCAGTGTTCTGGGATTGAGTCCTGCATCAGGCTCTCTGCTCAAGGTGGGAGCCTACTTTTCCTATTCCCTCTGCGTCTCTCCCTGCTTGTCCTCTCTCATTCTCTCAAATAAATAAATAAAATCTTTAAAAAAAAATAAAAAGGAGAAGCAATTTCTATGGGAGGTATGTAAAATACAGCAATATTTATATTTATTGTATTATGTTATAATTATATTATAATCACACATCAAAGGGTGGAGGATATTAACTTCAAAATTCTACATCTAATTAAGAAATATCTGTCCCATTTGTGTGAAAAGAGTCAGAGTAGCTAAGTGAGCACTGAGAGTGGCAGACACTCCCTTGACATCTGGGAGATGGGGCAACGACAGTCTGGTCTCTAAGAGCTAATATCCTCTCAACTGTCTAGAGTAACAACAACCACTTTTCCCCTTAATTTCTCAGCACTAGTCTTCCACTTGCTGGTTCTTTTATTCTAGTTACATGTAGATAACAGTTTAATTTAGCATTAATTCTATGTTCAACTCAAGTATCCAATACTTGCACAGTGAAACGCAGTTGACTATGAAAGTAATCCACTCAACATTTATCTCAAATATAAATAAACAACTCTCACAAGTAGGCAAGAAGACCAATGGGACCTAAATACATATCTCAAAATATGCCTTATAATCTACTTAATCCAGTATTTTTAATTAAAAATATACATCTTGAAACTCATGTATTATTAAAACTTATTGACCAAGCTAGTCCATACATGAATCAAACTGTTGAGACATTTACTATTTACTTCAGAGGTGACACTGATATGCAAGCTTAGTACTTACCACATTTATTTGGGGACCCATATAATTTATCACTGTAAATAAATCTGTTTCCTTTGCCTTTTATTCACAATATAGGAAACTATTTGAGGATAATTACATAGTATTATTTATACTTATTATTCTACTGTTCAATATGGCATCTGTACATAGTAAGATCCCAATTCATGCTATTTTTAATTAAAACCTTTTATAATTTTATAATATAAAAATGCATAAATATATTGATTTGATAATTTATATCACCAAGACATTATTTGTATAGATCATTATTATAAGTAGATCTCTATATTTAGAACAAAAATTTGGATGAAATTCTCAACATATTTTAACAGTTTTAGAGTCAAATAAGCCTTATAGAATTATAACATAAAATAGAAATGTAATACTTTTTTTTTTTTTTACCAATGGCTTAGACATAATTAAGAGGAAATTAATCAACTTACATAAAGTTGAAGAAATTATCCAGAACTGAACAAAGAGGAATGTTAAAACATAAAACATAAAACAAGTTAAGAGATAAGTCAATACATTTTGAGGTCTCAGAAGATTAAGAAAGGAAAAAAAAAAGGAAAATTCAGATACAGAGACTGTAACACAGGAAATATTAGAAGCTATACTGACTGTTAGTGACTGTCCCCCAGAAACAGTAAAAGTGTCAACAAACATTGATGCTTCAAAAGAATTATAATGAATTTTTACATCCTTAAAATTATATATAGGATATGTGTGTTTGTGTAGGAGATGGGCAAATAGAATCAAATTACTCTAAGTTTTTTTTTAAAGAAGAATGAAAATGTAAATTTTAAACTTGGATTAAATGTATATCTAAAGTGATTATTAAAAGTAAAATGGCAAGAATAATTTCAAGCTAATAAGACACTGCTCTATCAGTCACTATTTTGTATAATATTACCCCAAAATTAGGTAATTTAAAACAACAGTAATTATTATTTCTCATAATATCTGTGGCTCAAGAATTGAAGTGGCTCAGCTGGGCCATTCTGGCTCAAGGTCAGTCATGAGGTTGCAGTACAATAATGTATGGGGCTTGAGTTATCTCAAAGGCTTCTATATTTACATATTTGGTAATTGGGATAGGAAGACAGGATGAATAGCTCAGAGCCAGAACATCTGAGGCTCTTTTTCTCCTTGTGACCTAGCCAGGATGGATAAGGTGGCCAGAATTCTCACATTTGGACTTAGTACTTTTAAAACATGTGTTCTTCTATGGTCAACTAATCTTCAACAAAGCAAGTGGAATATCCATGGGGTGGGAAGCGGGGGGAGACAGTCTCTTCAACAAATGGTGTTAGGAAAACTGGAGAGCAACATGCAGAAGAATGAAACTGGACCACTTTCCTATATCACATACAAAAATAAATTAAAAATGGATGAAAGACCTAAATGTGAGACCTGAAACCATAAATATTCTAGAGAAGAACACAGGCAGTAACCTCTTTGACCTCATCCATAGCAACTTCTTGCTAGATATGTCTCCAGAGGCAAGGGTAACAAAAGTGAAAATCAACTATTGGGACTTCAAGATAAAAGCTTCTGAACAGCAAAGGAAACAATCAAAACAACAAGGCAACCTACAGAAATGGGAGAAGATATTTGCAAATGACATAACAGATAAATGACTAGTATCCAAAATCTGTAAAGAACTTACCAAACTCAACACCCCAAAAAACCCAAAATATCCAGTCAAGAAATGGGCAGAAGACTTGAACAGACATTTCTCCAAAGAAGACATACAAATAGCTAACAGATCATGAGAAATGCTCAACATCACTCATCATCAGGAAAATCCAAATCAAAACCACAATTAGATACCATCTCACACCAGTCAGAATGGCTAAAATTAACTCAGGAAATGACACATGTTGGCGGGTATGTGGAGAAAGAGGAACCCTCTTAGACTCTGTGGGAATGCAAACTGGTGCAGCCACTGGTAAACAGTATGGAATTTCCTCAAAAAGTTAAAAATAGAACTACCTTATGACCCAGCAATTGCACTACTAGGTATTTATCCAAAGGAAAAAAAAATACTGATTTGAAGGGGCACATGCACCCCAATATTTATAGCAGCCATGTCCACAATTGCCAAAATATGGAAAGAGCCCAGATGTCCAATGACGGTTGAATGGATACAGAAGAGGTGGTAGTTATGTATATTGGGATATTACTCAGCCATAAGATAGAATGAAATCTTGCCATTTGCAACAACATGGATAGAACTAGATTGTATTATGCTAAGTCAAATAAGTCCATCAGAGAAAAGACAAATACTATATGATTTTGCTCAGATGTGGAATTTAAGAAACAAAACTGATGAACATAAGGGAAGGGAAGGAAAAATAAGGATAAAAACAGAGAGAAAGGCAAACCATAAGAGACTCTTAACTCTAGGGAACAGAGTTTCTGGAAGGGGAGGTTGGTGGGGGGATGTAATTGGGTGATGGCCATTAAGGAGGGCACTTGATGTAATGAGCACTGGGTGTTATATGCAACTGATGAATCACTAAACTCTACCTAGAACCTAATAATACACCATATGTTAACTAACTTTAAAATAGATAAAAATTAAAATATAAATAAAATAAACTTGGGAAAGGACCTGAATGGACATTATTCCAAAAAGACATACAAATAGCTAACAAGTACATGAAGGTGCTCAATATCACTATTCTTTGAGGATATGCAAATCAAACTGCAATGAGATATCACCTCTTACCTGTTAGAATGGCTTTTATCAAAAAGACAAGAAATAAGTTGTTTAGTGAGACTGTAGAGAGAAGGAAACCCTTGTACACTGTCTGTAGGAATGTAAATTTGTACAGCCACTGTGCAAAATAGTATGGAGGTTCCTCAAAAAATTAAAAATACAGCTGCGATATGATCTAGCAAGCCCATTTATGTGTATATATCTAAAATAATTGAAATCAGGATCTAGAAAGAGGTATCTGTAATCCCATGTTTATTGCAACATTATTCACAATAGCTATGATATGGAGACAACCTAAGTGTCCATGAATGGATGAATGGATAAAGAAGATATGGTGTGTGTGTGTGTGTGTGTGTGTGTGTGTGTGTGTATAATGGAATATACTCAGTCATGTGAAAGAAGGAAACCCTGTCATTTCCAATACTTGGATCAACCTTGAGGGCTTTATGCTAGGTCAAATAATTAGAGAAAGACAAATACTGTATGACCTCATTTATATGTGGTATCTAAAATAACTAAACTCATAGCAAAATAAAGAAAGATAATGGTTTCCTAGGGCTGGGGGTTGCAAGAAATAGGTGTTGATCAAAGGATTCAAACTTCCAGTTATAAAACAAATTCTGGGGATCTAACCTACAGCATGTTCATTATAGTTAATAATACTCTATTATGTACTTGAGAGTTATTAAGAGAGTAGATTTTAAATGTTCTCAGGACTATGGACTCTGGGAAACAAACTGAAGGTTTTGGGGTGGGGAGGGGATGGGGAGCCAGGTGATGGGTATTAAGGAGGGCATGTGTTGTAATGAGCACTGGGGGTTATATGCAAATAATCAGTGAACACTACACCAAAAACTAATTATGTACTGTATGGTGACTAGCATAACATAATAATAATAATAATAAATGTTCTCAGAAAAAATGAAATGGTAATTATGTGATGTGATGGAGGTATTAACTAATGTTATGGTGGTAGTAATTTTGCAATATATATGTATTAAATCAATGTTTTGTACACCTTTAAAATAAATAAAAAATAAATCAAGTTCTGAGAGAAAACTAGGTGAAATTTATATTTCTATTGCCTCATCTTCCACCACATTCTATTGATCAAAACACATTCCACTGAAGTTGAAGGGGAAGGAACATCATCTCTCAATGGAGGATGTCCCAATTTTTAAAAATCTTCCTTTGTTATTTATTTATTTTCTCTATGCTGGTACCTTCAAAAGTTGGAAATGGCATAAAATCTTTGCAAGTTTTTTTTAATAGAATGTATTTTTTAGAGAAGTTTTAGGATCACAGCAACCGATGTTGAGCAGAAGGTACAGAGATTTCCCATATACCTCTTATTTCCCTCACATCACTATCTCTACTACAGTGACACATTTGTTATAATTGATGAACCTATTTTGACACATCAGTATCACTCAAAGTCTATAGCTTACATTAGGCTTCACTCTAGTTATTGTGCATTCTATGGATTTGGACAAATATGTAATGTCATGTATCCACTATTACAGTATCAAACAGAGTAGTTTTGCTACTCTAAAAATCTGTGCTCTTCCAGTTCATTTTTTCCCTCCCTGTAACCCCTGAAAACCACCAATATATTTAATAATTCCATAGTTTTGGATTTTCCAGAAGGTTATATAGTTGGAATCATATAGTATACAATCTTTTCATATTGGCTTCTTCAACTTAGCAATATGTATTTAAAGGTTCTTTCATGCCTTTTCATGGTTTGATAGGTCATTTTTTTTAAGATTTTATTTATTCATTTCTCTGAGAGAGAGTGTGTGTGTGTGAGCAGGGGGAATGGCAGACAGAGGCAGAGGGAGAAGCAGGCTCCTCAAACAGCATGGAGCCTGATGTGGGACTCAATCCCAGGACCCTGGGATCCTGACCTGAGGCGAAGGCCAACGCTTAATCGACTGAGCCACCCAGGTGTCCCATAGCTCATTTCTTTTTAGTGCTGAGTAATTTGACACTGGTTGGATGTACCACAGTTTATTTGTACATTCACCTACTGAAGAACATCTTGATTGTTTCCGAGTTTTAGCAAATATGAATAAAGCTGCAAAAGATATCTGTGGGCAGGTTTTTTTGTAGATATATATTTTCAGCTCCTTTGGGAAAATACTAAGGAGCAAGATTTCTGGATTGTATGATAAGAATATATTTATGTTTGTATGAAACCACCAAACTATCTTCCAAAGTGGCTATTCCATTTTGTATTCCCACTGTAAATGAATGAGGGTTCCTGTTGTAACATGTTCTCACCAGCATTTGATTTTGTCAATGTCCTGGATTTTGGTTCTTCTAATAGGTATGTAGTAGTATTTCATTGTTATAATTTGCATTTCTCTGATAACATAATGTGGACCATCTTTTCATATATTTATTTGCAATGTGTATATCACCATTGGTGAGATGTCTATTAAGGTCTTTGGTCCATTTTTTAATCTGGTGGTTTTCTTATTTTGAGGTTTTAAGAGTTTTTGCATATTTTGGATAAAAATCTTTAATTAGATATGCCTTCTGTAAATATTTTCTCCTCTTCTGTCACATTTTTTTTTCATTCTCTTAACAGTGTCTTTTATAGAGTAGAAATTTTTAATGTTACTGAAGTTTAGCTTATCAGTTTTTCATTCATGGATCATGTCTTTGGTGTTACATCCAAAAAGTCACCACCATACACAAGGACATCTAGGTTTTCTCCTATGTTATCTTTTAGGAGTTTTATACTCATCAAGTTTACACTTAGGTTTTTAATCCATTTCGCTAATTTTTGTGAAGGGCATAAGGTCTGCTTGAGATTCATTTTTATGCATGTGGGTGTCCAGTTCTTCCAGCACCATTTGTTGAAAAGACTACCTTTACTCTGTTGTATTGCCTTTGCTTGTCTGTCAAATATCAGTTAATTATATTTATGAGTCTATTTCTGAGCTCTCTATTCTGTTCCATCAATCTATTCATCTATTCTATCTCCAGTGTCACACTGTTGTGATTACTACACCCTTAAAGCAAATCTTCAAGTCGGGTAGTGTCAGTCCTCCAATTTTGTTATTCTCTTCAATATTGTGTCTTTGCAACTTCTGAAAGGTCTTGATGTGTGTCTGTGTGTGTGTATGTGTGTGTCTGACAAAGAACAGTTGGTCTCAATTATGCCCATACACTTTAAAGAATATCCATCAGAGCAAAATTTGCAAGAGTCTTGAAATTCAAACAGTCCAACTATATGATAATGGAAAATATAAGGTAGCATATTCTCACAGTAGAATGCAACACCAGAAAATGAATGAGGCACACATACAACTACATAAATCAATGTTGCCCCAAAATATTGTTTGAAGAAAGTGAATGACCAAAGTAAAAAAGAGTAACTCCATTCCTATAAGAAAAAAATAAATGAAACTAGATAATGTAGCCAGGTACTCTGCCTTAGTTATTTTGGTCTCTGCTATTGAATAAAAGTAGAGCATACATGGGTAGTGTAAGAGATGATCTATTTTAATTAAGTATGTATATCTGAATGTATGTATCTATTATCTAGATACAATTGACATCTTAAAAATATTGTCACTAATTGACTTATTGTACTTATCATAATACCCTCTAGTTCCATTCATGTCGTTGCAAATGGCAAGATTTCGTTGTTGTTGTTGTTGTTGTTTTGATGGCTGCATAATATTCCATTGTATATATATACACCACATCTTCTTTATCCATTCATCTGTTGATGGACATCTTGGCTCTTTCCATAGTTTGGCTATTGTGGACATTGCTGCTATAAACATTGGGCTGCACGTACCCTTTTGGATCACTACCTTTGTATCTTTGGGGTAAATACCCAGTAGCGCAATTGCTGGGTCGTAGGGTAGCTCTATTTTCAACTTTTTTGAGGAACCTCCATACTGTTTTCCAGAGTGGCTGCACAAGCTTGCATTCCCACCAACAGTGTAGGAGGGTTCCCCTTTCTCCGTATCCTCACCAATATCTGTTGTTTCCTGATTTGTTAATTTTAACCATTCTTACTGGTGTGAGGTGGTATCTCACTGAGATTTTGCTTTGGATTTCCCTGATAATGAGCAATGTTGACCACTTTTCCAAGTGTCTGTTGGCCATTTGGATGTCTTCTTTGGAAAAATGTCTGTTCATGTCTTCTGCCCATTTCTTGATTGAATTATTTGTTGTTTGGGTGTTGAGTTTGATAAGTTCTTCAAAATTTTGGATACTAGCCTTATATCTGATATGTCATTTGCAAATATCTTCTCCCATTCTGTCAGTTGTCTTTTGGTTTTGTTGATGGTTTCCTTTGCTGTGCAAAAGCTTTTTATCTTGATGAAGTCCCAATAGTTCATTTTTGCCCTTGCTTCCCTTGTCTTTGGTGATGTTTCTAGGAAGAAGTTGCTGCAGCTGAGGTAGAAGAGGTTGCTGACTGTGTTCTCCGCTAGGATTTTGATGGACTCCCGATGGACATTTAGATCTTTCATCCATTTTGAGTCTATTTTTGTGTGTGGTGTAAGGAAATGATCCAGTTTCATTCTTCTGCATGTGGCTGTCCAATTTCCCAACACCATTTGTTGAAGAGACTGTCTTTTTCCATTGGACATTCTTTCCTGCTTTGGGGAGGGTATGTGCTATGGTCAGCACTGTGAATTGTGTAAGACTGATGAATCACAGACCTGTACCTCAGAAACAAATAATACATTATATGTTAAAAAAAAAAAAAGAAAAAGAAAATAGTAGGAAGGGAAAAATGAAGGGAGGGAATCGGAGGGGGAGATGAACCATGAGAGATTGTGGACTCTGAGAAACAAACTGAGAGTTCTAGAGGGGAGGGTGGTGGTGGGATGCGTTACCCTGGTGATGGGTATTAAAGAGGGCACATATTGAAAGGAGCACTGGGTGTTATATGCAAACAGTGAATCATGGAACACTACATCAAACAAAACAAAACGAAACAAAACTATCTGAACTGTGGAAAAAAAATGTTTTCACTAGTATATAATTAGGTATGTATGTTCCAATTTTAGCAATTCTAAGTTTTCATAATTAAGAAAACTTCTTTTCCTCACCTTCCCTCCCTCAAAAATATATTTTTAATCTTCCAGGTATTAAAATCTTGTGCTCCATATGAGCCTTTCTTAAGTTGTGCCACATCACAGATTAATTAATACTTGTTTTATTTTTTACACCAATCAAATGTTTCATTCTTAGAATATTTTTCAAATATATATATGAGTTTCCATGGGGCGGGGGGAATGTTTCCTTCCCTGGTCATGCATGTAATACATCTTCTTGTTTTTTGTATTTATTTCACAATTTTGATGGAGTATTTGAGAAAGGGGTTTAATTTTCAGACTACTGAAAAGAAAAATATTTTGATAACTGTAGCCATGAACAGTATAGATTTGTAACATGTGGATTACTTAAAAACTTGAAGCACTTTATATTATTTTATATTGTCAGGTCTAGGCAAACTTCCCTACTAAAAATGAACAGTTTTACCTGTAAGTTGAACTGGTTCAACTCTAGATTTTTTAATAATTTTTTATTGCTTAGTGATCCATAGAATATAAGAATAGAACATATCACTATTAGGATATTTTTATGTTATTCTATTGTAGCATAATAAAGCCTCTTTGGTATGTTTCTTATAAAGAAGAAGGGAGAAAAAAAGGTTAGAGGTAACTCATTTTTATTGAAAGATTTTCAATTTTGAGGGTCAGTAAATACTATGTCCAGTAGTCTTCTCATTCCTTTTCATGTCCTTGACCTTTAGATTCCTGTCCCTTAAATTAAGTTGTATTTTTTTTTTCTCATACTCTTGGATACTTTTCCCCTAGACATGTGGTTATGCCTGGATCTCTCGAACCATTAGTTTTTTAGTTTCTATCAATTTCTCCTCTTCTGGAGTTTATGCCACCCTCTGTTCCCAAGAGAATAGCTAAGGGTCATAATTGACCTAGGTATATGTTATTTTAAAAGCAATCATAACAAGACAGAGTTTGAAAGAATGGAGAAAGCATGCATTTTCTTTAAGGTCCTTTATATACTTTCAAGGGGGAAACCGTTCAAAATTAGATAGGAAGGAAAATAGGAAAGGAAATTTACGAGCTAAATTAGCATGAGACCAATTAGATTATTCAATATGCCTGGAACTTCCACAGAGAGTTTGAGATTTGAGATTAAATCATCCATGGAGCCAATGACTCTTTAGAAATAAGCCAATTACATTATTCACTGAATGTGTTGATGACCTAAGAATTTTTTATGCTCTTACACTAATGAAATTGCAGTACTATGTTGTAATCTGAAAGGATCCTGTTCATTTAAAAAAAAATATTCAGAATTTGAGTGTAGAGGTAGAAAATAAATTGGGTAAATAATAAAACAATTTAAAATATATCTTTATTTTCTAATAATTCTGACTTTATATATTATTTAGGAGCCAAATGTTTAGAAGTTTTAAACATCAGATTAACGTTGTTCATAGATTGCAGAAACATTACCCCAGTCTTCAGTATTTAGGGAGCTGAATTAACCTACACAAAGAGTGTTTAGTTAAAGGGGAAAAAAAATAAGCATCTTGATTAACAGTAGAATGAATAGAATCACTAAACAATACTTGTCTGTAGAAGTAGAATTAGTCAAGTGAATTGATAAATTAGAGATTACAAACTTGTTTTTAGATGATCAGAAAATACTTGTTAAATACTGAAGGACTCTAGCACCTGCTTTTTTTCAACTGTAATTATTTTTATGATGAAAAATTAATTTTGACTTGAATTAATATTATTTCAACCATAATCATCAATGGCCATATACCCATACAAAGTAGATATTTAAAGTATATTTCCTTTTGTTGTGGTTTTTCTTTTCATGCTTCATATATTTTTTTCTCTTTTAAAGTTATTTACTCATTCGGATAAATATATATTTTCACAAATCTCTGAATTTCTATTTAATATCTCTCTAGATAATAGATATTCAATGAATATATCTGGGACTAATAGATAAATTAATGGTTGGGAGGAAAATACTATAAATATTTTTGCTCTGGAAAATAAAAAAAAAAACTGTTAGCACACCCATGATTCAATTCAATTCTTCATACATTTATCAAGGTCCTAGTATATTCTTGGCACTAGATATAACTGCTATAGGCACTCATCATGAAATTAACTTGTCAAGTATAATTTAACAAAATCAAACAGGTGGGGATAGAAAAACAGCATGCATCCCACATAGTAATGATAAAACTATTTTTGGAAGCTTTGAGGTATTTATCTCTCTCTGAAATAAATATATTGAAACGTACTGAACAAATTATTGCTAACATTGAAAACTATTAAACAGGGTTTAAACATCACACATCTAGTCTTTTTTCTTTATTGGTATTTAGTAAATTACCTATAGTGATATTTCTATACAATAATTTAGTCTAACAAGGCACTATATTTCCACAAAATACACTTTTTCCATAATCTTTCTGAAAAATAACCATTGGTGTATTTTCTCCAGGCCTACTCTATCTGTATTTAAAGTGAAAATTTAACAAATTATAGTCAATGAAGGATTTGACAAAGTGCAATAACTGGAAATTGCCAATAATCTGTTTCTAATTAAAAAAGAAAAATGAGCTGAGTCACTGAATGTATTTAAAAAGAAATTGCAGTTAGTGTATATTTTGGCTAACAAGCTTTCAGGCACTGAATCATACAAAGGTTAATAATACATGCTTAAGAAGCTGAAGAAGGGGCGCCTGGGTGGCTCAGTTGGTTAAGCGACTGCCTTCGGCTCAGGTCATGATCCTGGAGTCCCGGGATCGAGTCCCGCATCGGGCTCCCTGCCCAGCAGGGTGTCTGCTTCTCCCTCTGACCCTTCCCCCTCTCATGTGCTCTCTCTCTCAGTCTCTCTCTCTCAAATAAATAAATAAAATCTTAAAAAAAAAAAAAAAGAAGCTGAAGAAAACCTTTATGGATTTTATACGAAGAATTTCAAATACCAATGATAATGAAACATATTGTTTCAGACAATTTATCATATTTGGATCTGAAATAAATTCTGATTATGTGAAGATTTTTTTTTCAAGAAGAAAAGGATAATGCCATTTACCAGAGTTTTCATATTACTCTTCCTCAACACTACTATAGCAATCTTGTGAATGTTATAAAGAAATAGAAAAGCCTTGTTTTCTTATTTTTGTATAGAAAAATGCCATATAAATTAGAAAAATTATGGCTATGGCAGCACACAGTGGAGATATTTAGCAGTTCTCTTGAACTATTCATTACTTAAAAGTAATTGATTTGTCCAAATTACAGGTTCAAGAAACAAGTTTTCTTAGCATAATATATTATTTTTGACAAATAATTTGCATGATATTCCTTCTAACCAAAATAATGATCTTGGAATTCCACTTTAAATTCTGTAAAAGCCATTATCCTATCCCTAAACACAAACTAAAATCAAACAAGTTTATGGGCATTATTTCCTGCCCCCCTCAATTACAGTGAGTTGTTCAAGATGTAATTTTTTATCTAATATTTAACATTAAAGCAGACATAAAAGAAGTAAAAAAAAAAAGAACTAAGAGAACTCTCATCTGTTTCAATTCTATACCTTATACAAAATTCTTAATGTCAAATATTTTAAATTATAATTGAGGACTCAATATAGCAAATATATTTACATGACTATTAAACATACTTAAGAAAATTCCTTTTATATACCAATAATAAAAATGTTTGCTGGAGCAATAAAAATACTTCCTTGCAACAAAATGGAAAAAAAAATACAGTATTTCTAATTGCTGAGCTCTGAATTTGTAGAGTTTAGATGAGCAATAAAAATTCTCACAGCCTCCAGTCCTATCTAAATGGATTTACTTGGGTTTAGCATCACACTCGCACATCTATCCATTGGTTTTTTAATAAATGATGAAGCAGTAACTAGAAAGGCAGGCTGTGTTTAATGGGAAGTTATAAGTAACAACAACAAAGAGTAATTTTGACTACTTTTGATTTGAATTTAGTCTTTGCATATATTTTCAGCTTCATCTCCACTTCACACTGTGTTTGAGATACAGACAATTCTGCTATCTGCCCTGTCCCACTCTTCCTTCCATCTTCAAATACACATAAGTACATTTAATCTGTATTTAATATTTAAATTTAATATTTAATCTTGTATAGTTTCTTCTCAATCTTCAGACAACAAAGAATGTAAACCTCCCCACCACACTCATCCTCATTGGATAATTTTCTTCTATTTTGTCATATTTTCCCCTTGTATCAATCTTATGTCACAATTTCAGTTAAATATATGAGCATATAAATGTCAACTATTTACCTTTCATCCATCTAAAGATATATAAAAATAAGTGTGTGATTATGTTTCCAAATAATTATGTAAGATGTCTGTGTGTTTATGTATCCAAATGTGATACAGATAGAGTACCATTCTAACAACCAATCCTAATCATATTCTCAGTGCTTAGTACAGTGCCTTGACCAGAAATGTGCTCAATAAGTAATTGTTTCATGAATTATGTGATTACAAGTGTTAAGTTTTGAAACCAGCTCCCCTACTTACTAGGTGAAATACTTGGAAAAAGTTCAATTTTTCTCATTGTACTAATTCACAATATAAGAACAAAAGAAGTACCAACTTATAGGGCTTTTAGGAAGCTTAAATAAGACCACAGAATTGCACAGCCCTAAAAGTACCATTTACATGTGTCTATGTTCCCTGGAGTTTTAAAATATGGTGATCCTGAGACTAAATGAGTTTCATATAAAGTGCTTAAAACAGCACCTAGCACAGAGTAAATTTTCAATTATTCACTCATTATGTCATATTTAGTTTAAAGACATTTGCCATTTTCAACTTGATTATGCATATAATTAACAAGTATATTATTGATTCTATTGTTCAATTTCCATTTGTATAATTTCAGAATAACTATTAACCTCCTTAATAAGATTTTTAATAAGATTCTCAGAGTTGGAACAGATATTAAGTGTATCCTATCCTACCTCTGTAGAAAGTGAGGATTTACTTGAACAATAGTGTGCCTAGAAAGTCTTGGTCTTGATTTTCAGTAATGAAGGGAGCTTGCTAGAAAAAATGCTGATGGAAATTTTAAAAGTGGAGGAAGAGGAAATGGGAAGCAGAAAAGATACATCTTATTTTTAAGTGTATTTAAGATTTATTAAATTATACAATTTCCACTTGTATATACTTGTGTTTCTTTAGTACATACAGTGATATTATTAGAGCTGGTGGCAAAATATGCCATTGCCACTATTAGAGCTGATTGTAGGAAGATTACAGGTAGAATGGAGAGACATTCCAATTTCCCTGAACAGCTTCAGTGTATGCCTGTTTCCAAGTATAAATTTCCACTAGCATTCCCTTTTATTCTCACAAGTGTCCCAGCTTTGATGGTAAATTATTTGGTTACCTTAATTAAAAAGGAGTTTTCACGCTTTGTATAGCCACTTGATTAAGAAGAGTTTTGGCTCTGTATCACATAAACTAAACTTGAATTAGCTTAGAAAAAGATTTCTTGGCTCTCATTCGAATGACAGGAAACTAAGGAGTGTGCCTGGTTTCAAGGAATAATTCATACTGTATATTTTAAATTTGTGTTCCAAGTAGAAACTGAAATTGTTATTTTTTTTACTTTTGTCAAAGCTTTTACAAATCATAATCACAGAATTTTTTACTCACAAATGTGAGTAAATATGTGTAAGTGTACTCACATATTTTAAAAAGCAGTTCAATAGGTTAATTCATTAAATGACATGACATCTAGAATTGTCTAGAAAGCAAAAGCCATGTAAGTAACAGTAGTCTTGCACATATACAATTTTACCTGATAGTTAGATTATGATGATCCCTCCCAATATCTATTCTCTTCTGTGTATGTAATTGTATATTTATGTATGTATGCATGCATGCACACACATGAAGAATGACTAAGTGCACACAAAATAATGACAAAACTTAACCATATACTGATAGAAGAATTCTAGTTTCGATAAATAAAAAGCATTAAAATGCGTGGTAGAATTAAGCCTGAAACAACAACAACAAAAACAAATATAGTTTGAAAATCCCTGTGTATTTCGGTTTAGGCAGCTATTTCCTAAATAGCTTGACCATGGTTAAAAGAGAAACCCAGTGAAAATAAGAGGAAATTGCGCAGTAAATTATAATCAAAAATGACTGCATCACCAATGTGCAGAAATCTGCTTCTGCTTCAGATACAAAAAGACACTATATTGTGTTTATTTTAACAATGAGAAAAGAAATCCAAATAAACTAAAAATTAGTAACTTACTTGAACCCATTAGACAGTTAATGCCACCATGCAACTAAGAGAATTGAATTCCAAAGAATGTTCAACACCTATGAGGAGAGACGGAACACAAAAACTGTTTCTAGTTTGGCAAAGCATGGGAGGAAGAGGCAGTTGTCATAAAGCCATATATATATCTACCTTGACTACTGTGTGTTTGTATGTGTAAACAGTAATAGGTACATGTAAACATTACTAAGCTAAACTAAGGGGTAAAGAAAGACAGCATCATAATGTATAATCCTTAACATCTTTGATACAGTCTACTAAACTTTTCTACTGAAATTTTTAGTAGGATGAAATACTATGTCCTTGAACTTTGTAAGGTTTGCCATAAATAATTTCAGTTTTCCTTGTGTAAATCAGGAAGGCAATAAACATATCCATAATTATTATTTTAACAGAAATAGAGACATTTTTGCCACAAGTATGTAGGAATATGAAGCAGAGTAAACAACTACAGGACAAAAAGTGGCAAAATGGCATTTCACAGGAAATACTGTTATTTACTTTGTAAACCAAATATATTCAACTGGAATATAAAACATTCAATAAATTCACTGGACATAAAATGACCAAAAGATCTTGTGGTTTTCCTATATAAACTGGCAGGAAAAAAATTATAACTTCTCTTTATTAATTGGTTAAAAAGATAATGAAAGATCTTATTCGTATGAGAATAATATGTGAAATTAAAGCTTCCATAGAATGCTTATTAACATTTCCTGAGAACAGACTAATATGAATATTTATATACTAAATCTTGAAGGGATGTCAGTTTTCCATAAATTAGTTAACAGATTTAAAGACATTTCAAATTCTCTAATATACATTATTAATAATGTATTATAATACATATTAGTCTAAGGTTTATTTGAACATATGACATGTGAGAACTTAAAATACATGTTGGGAAAAAGAAAAAAAATAGTGTGATAACTTTAATATTAGATATTAAAATAAAATAGAAAAGTTAACACTCAGTATGGCATTCCTGGCATGAGGTTTGAGACTAATCAAAGGTTCAGGAGAAATGAGACAGAAATAAAACCCTTAAACACATATGCTTAAATAGAGGTAACTGTGCCAGGACTTTCTTACACTTCGTCAACAGGAGATTTGGATCATCCCTGCTGGCTCTCTCTGCCATGAAGTCTAAAAACGAACTCCAGTTGCTCTCACCATATTGCATATTTAGTCACTGCCTTTTGATCAGATTTGGTACTCAAGATATCGTCTATTATAGTTGCATATCTTAATTTAATAAAATAGTGATTTAATGAAATAACCCAAATGAGGACTAAATTAAGACTCCTGGGAAAATAATTATTTGGGGAAAAATATAATTCTGTCACTTTATGTTTTATACAAGGGTTAGTGTCAATCTAGTTAAAATAGGTAAAGTGTACAATTTCATATAACAGAAAATCTATTGGTGACTGTGTAACTGAAATTTGTATAGAAACACCAAAAATGTAAACTTTAGAAAGAAATAACAAAAAAATATTTTTTATCTAAATATTTGTAGTGATTATCTGTATTCAGAAGTATTATAAAATTATAACACAGATATTGAGATAACGTAACTGTAAAATAATAAGAATGAGAAATGGCTATTGACCTAAAATGGAGCTTTAATGAGTTAATGGGGCAAATTATATGAGTAAATTAATCACAAAAGACAAAATGTGAATTATTAGGATATAAAAAGTATCTCTACTGGAAATCCCAGAATTAATTGAAAGATATATTAATCATATTTATACTAACCAAAATAAAATTAAAAATGGTATGAATTTTCTGAAAAGCAGTTTACTACTACATTCCATGAGTTATAAAATTATCTGTATGTTTTTTCTACTCCTACATTAAAATATGCATAATATATGTTCATATATCTATATATACTTTGTATATAAAGTATATTTAAAACACACACATACATGTAGCAACTGACACAAATGGGGGAAGTAAAATTTGGAGAGTAAAACAACTTTTCCAGTTTCTCAAAACAAGTCCACAATTATGTATCTAGGACCCTGAGTCACACTTCAGAATTTAACATCTTTCACTTTTTAAAGGTAATGCAGTACATAGACTGTGTAATGTGTAACACTCAGAGGGGTCTATAGCTGCACATTCTAGTCAAAAATATTAATATGATATTCACCACAAGGACCATAGACTAAACATTATTATTTATCGTCTCATCATTCACATCAGGTTTGGCTCCCAAATAAAATTGCAACAAATGGAAGAAAAACGCTTCTGTGGATAAGGGATTTTGAACCTGTACTCTAGCAAGCTCAGAAAAGGAATCTATTCTCTTCCAACTGACCCTCTACATGCCTCAGGCCTTTCTCTCCAGTGTTGGGGAATTTATTAGTTGTCATGGCATCCCATTTGAACAAGAGACAGATTACAACTTTACAACATCAGAAGTATCATCATCAATCATTTCATGCACTAGAGGCTTTTGTATTCAAAAAGGCTTTGTAGTGTTATAGTGGCTAAAATGTATAATATCCTTTGGTTTAGAAGAGAATATTGGGTTAGGAATTTACGCTGTGCTTGTTCAATTACTATCTCTTCAAAACCTGTTTGAGAATTGAAAATCAGTATGTCCTAGTAGATGCCAAAAACTTACTCCTCTTAAAAATCATACAGCAAGCAATTACCCAATTAGATATTTTCACTCATGATCTATTCTTCCTCTATGAAATATCATTAGTTTTAACAGTGTCCATTGCACAGTAGACAGCTAGTAAATATTTGTGTTGTTGAAAGAATAATACATTTTTCCTAGATTGTCTTTTCCAGGAATACGTTATATATAGATATATATATATATATATAGATATATATATAGATATATATAGATATAGATATATATATATATAGATATAGATATATATATATATCTATATATATATAGATATATATATATATACCAATTCATTTGTTTTACTTATAGGCTGTATAAACACAATTTGTGAATAGCTAACTCTTTTTGAGTACATACTAATTCAGGGAATGTGCTGATAATTTTACCTAGGGTATTCCAACTGATCATGACAGACATTCCTGGATGTAGCAAGTGCCTTTAATATTCTTGCTTTATGTGTGAGAAATGGAGATGCCAATAAGTCAAACAGATTGCACAAAGTCACAAAGATAAAACAAAATAGAGACAGGGTTCTGACTCCAGAAACAGGTGCTGTTAACCACTACAATATACAGATGTTCTTGAAAAAGTATACTTCAGGAGTTTGGCTCCTACTGGAGACAAAATGAGGGCATATGCCTAGCATTTGAGGGATTTGACAGATAAAGCAAGACTTTCAAACTGAGAGGATTGCCGAGAGAATCCCTGCAGTCGCCTTTTCTGAGTTGTCATGAGAAGAGCCTGGGTAGTAGACAGGCAGTAATGGTGTCCTTTCAGGATGTTACTTACTCTAGTAAATAGCCTTTAGGGAAAAAGGTAGAATAATACATTGAAATAGGTTATAGTTATGCAGGATTTTCCTAAGAACACATCTTTATGAAACTAGCTCAGATTGTTTTTCCCTTAGCATTTTCTAGAGCACTGCTCCAGTTCTTACAGCTAGATTTTTTTGTTTTCTATAATCACATTAAAATAATATAATTTCCTCACTCCTTTCTATTAGAAAAACATATATATTTTTTAAGTAGGTTCCAGTGGAGGGCTTGAACTCACAACCCTGAGATCAAGACCTGAGCTGAGATCAAGAGTCAGCCGCTTAACCTACTGAACCAACCAGGCACCTCTTATATTTCTTAATATAAAAAATGTACATTGGAAGTTAAGTTGAATAAATTAAACATTTTCGGTCAGTTTTATAAAGGCAGTGATAAATTCTTAAGCAAATAGAATAGCAAGAGTTAGATTCTACATAGCAAACAAACTAGGTGACGACAATTATGTTAGAACACAATGAAAATGAGATGATTTTGTTATATAACCTACTCCTATGTTATGTAATGTCTCATTCTATCTACAGTAATGCAAATTACAGAAAGATTTCTTGAGAAAAGATTTATTTCTACTCATGCCCTAAAGATGGACATATGTATTCATTTTACATGTTATTTTAAAAATATAGCCAATTAGTGACCCTTGTGTCACTTAGATGGCTTGTTAAAAAGAAAGAGTCTGACTCTAACACAAAAGGGAAATCTATTGAAGATGCTGATGTTGATGGTGATGGTATGAGGGGGTCACAGGATCAAATGGAAGGCTGAAACCTAGATTTGTACCAGGCAAGAACCAAGCTATTTCATATAGTCTAGATAAATTGAATTGGATGACACCTCTAGAATGAATGAACTCTAATCATTTTTCATCTGCCCTTGTTTTACTATATTTAAGATTGAAGCAAAAGAGAAACACACACACACACACACACACACAGAATATGTAAAGAAATTAGCCTGAAGAGGAAGACAAAGAGGAAAAAAAAGTAGGAGAGAGAGAACATGTACAAAATTGTCTTGAAACCTGTTATTGTAAGAAATCATTCTGAGAGCTGTATATACATTGTTCTTTTAACAGGTCATTTCTCCAAAGTCATGATATATCTCTACAGTATTTAAGTGTTTCGGAAAAAAAAATACATTAATTGAGATTTGACTCAAGTATTTTTGGAATCTGATTCCAAGCTAGACATTTATTTATTGTTTGCCAAACTTCTTTTTTCACCAGTCTACAGGAAATGCCACTTCATCAGAACATTTACCCTGGACCCTAGCCCCAGTGAAAAGTGATACAATGTCTAATAACCTGCCTCCTCCTTACTTCTTAAAATCAAATTCTGTACTTTGCTCAGAAAAGTTTGTCCCATCAGCCATGTAAGCTCAGGGTATAAGTACTATGTAATGACTGAATAAATGTATTAGAATACCGTGGGCGGTATTCCTTTGGGGCTATTAGGATGGCCTCCATACACATTTTCCTTTTTCAAGACAGAAAAAATATATATATCTTATAGGGAGAGCAGCTTTTTATTGCTATAATATTCAAAATGAAGAGATGTCTATCTACAACAGGGAAATTTTCTAAGAGAACTGGCTCATTGGTATTCTAATTACAGGCCAGTTAAATGACCCATCTCTAATAATTACCACTGAAACTTGGGCTAATGTAAATCAAATCTAGGGAAGCTGCCTTGGATGAAGCCTATATTTTAGTGTGTTAATTTCCAAGCATATTTAAGGTAAAAAAAATATTAGCTTGTTAGAAAACATGACTTCTTTTAAAGTTTTATGAGTGGTTTTGTGAATTTTCATCTTTCTCATTATTAACCTAAACATGTTAAGGGAAATAACTGCAAATTCAACTAGGTTTATTTATTTATTTTTTTAAGATTTTATTTATTTATTTGACAGAGAAAGACACACCGAGAAAGGGAACACAAGCAGGGGGAGTGGGGGAGGGAGAGGGAGAAGCAGGCTTCCCGCAGAGCAGGGAGCCCGATGCGGGGCTCGATCCCAGGACCCTGGGATCATGACCTGAGCCAAAGGCAGACGCTTAACTACTGAGCCACCCAGGCACCCCAACTAGGTTTATAATGAACTCAATAGTTCATACATTAATGACATTATAATATTGCATACACTTGATAATATCCACAAAGTCTTTTTATATTAAGGTATGTGGGTGAATCATGTTTTTTCCAATTCTAATCTTGAGCTTATATTATCTAAACTTAGATGTACACATTTGACGTAGTTTGGGGTCAAATTATGAACTGTGTGTGTGGTTTTGTTTCTGTAGACAAACTGTATTACCAGAAACAGAAATTATGAAATATTGGCATCATCATGTAATATAAGGTCTCCATTCAAGGAATGGTAGTTCACAAAACCAGGTTGCTTGACAAACAGTAAATTGACAGAAACTGAATCTTACAAATCATTGGGTAAAAGTACAGATTCTATGTGGTAAGGAAGTTTGACCTCAGAACTTAGGTACATGTAAGAATATATACTGAAGAGTAGAGATAAATTCATTTAGATCATTGCAAGAATATGCTCTCTTTTGACCTTTAATGTTCTGAATGCTTTATTACTTTTTTGTTGTTGTTCCTGTCAAACCACCAATGTCTGATTTCATTTTTCTCCCAATTAAAATTTGATTTCATGGGTCAACCAGCAGCGTATATATTTTCCAATATTATGCAGTTCATTTTATTTTATCACATGTTTTTTCCATTCCCCAATCACTTCCCCATTAGGCTGTGTTTTCACAAAGAAGTAATCATATATATATATTCTTCTCCCTGTGTCTTCTGTGCCTAGCACAGTTTTGGCACAAAATTGGATCTTCATAAATATTTGTTGAATGAATATATAAATGAATGATGAGTAATCTAAGGGGCTTCTCATTGCACTTTTTATTCCTATTCTCTAACGTTTTTCTCTATTATTTCACTGTACTAAGTTCCCATTTTTGAGATGCTTCCAGTTGTAATCATTTTTATCCTAGTTTGAGATAGACCAGTGGTCAGTTATGTTTACTTAAATCATTTCTCTAGGACTTCCAGCATTAATTATCTATGATGAATTTAGCACCTTCCTAAGCAGATGTGTACAATATTATGATTAGAATACAATCTGTAGTTGAAAGAACCTCAATTCAGAAAAAAAAAAAATTCTTGACTCACATTTTAAAATGAATTTAGAATTTTCTTTTTTTTAATTTTTTTTAAAGATTTTATTTATTTATTTGAGAGAGAGAATGAGCTAGAGAGAGAGAGCATGAGACAGGGGAGGGTCATTGGGAGAAGCAGACTCCCTGCCGAGCAGGGGACTCCAGGATCATGACCTGAGCTGAAGGCAGTCGCTTAACCAACTGAGCCACCCAGGTGCCCCAAAATGAATTTAGAATTTTCAAAAATATATGTTCACATTATGAAAGTCCTTAAGGTTTACGTATGGCAAGCTCTACAAAAGAGAATGTGAATCTGTTTGTTCATAATGCTAACAACAGTGCATCATATACAGAAGTTACCCAAAACAATAATTGGATAATTTTAATTAATCGATTCCTAAAATGTAGATTCCCAAAGTTTCTCATTTATAGAAAGAGAAGTTACTTATTTTAAAAGACTACTTTGAAAAAAATAAATGTAGATCTACAAGTTAAAGATTCTCAAATGTCAAATGCAATAATAATTTTAACAGCCTATTTTGAATTTATATTCATGTCTTTAAAACCTTCAATGTAGAATTTCAACCAGTCTTTCAAATGGATTAAAAAATTCAAACCAGCAGAATTATTTTGTGTCTTAAAAAGACCTTCCATCAGGGTGCCTGGGTGGCTCAGTTGGTTAAGCGACTGCCTTCGGCTCAGGTCATGATCCTGGAGTCCCGGGATCGAGTCCCGCATCGGGCTCCCTGCTCGGCAGGGAGTCTGCTTCTCCCTCTGACCCTCCTCCCTCTCATGCTCTCTGTATCTCATTCTCTCTGTCTCAAATAAATAAATAAAATCTTAAAAAAAAAAAAAAAGACCTTCCATCAAAACTATAGTTCTTTATTGTGACTGAGGGACAAGTATCTTTAATGTCCAAAGTCAGGTTTATACTACATATTTGATCTTCATTTTATGAATAACATTTAATAGTGAGTCTCTTAAATTGAAAAATGAAAGGTGTATTCCTAGGTTTTTCTCAGTATATTTTCCAAGCATACGTTTTAAATCAACTGTTGTAATTCCCCAAGTCCTTAAAAATGCTGAATGACTATTTTTGACTACCTGGACAAGATTTTGAAGGAAATAAATAGGCACAAAATATTTTCTTGAATTTAGTAGTTTAAGCCAGACAGTCTTGTGTATTTTTCAACATACTTCCATGTGGCTTGGTATTGTGCCCTTGACAAACAAACTCTTCTGTTGATTTGTTTTGTTTTGGGCGAAGTCCATTTATTGCTAACCAGATGTAGCCTCAAAGCTTTAAGTCCACCTGTTCTCAGACTTCGCTATCCCGGTTGCAGCCACTCTAATGCCAGAGTTCCTGAAGGAATATAGAAGTATTGACTAGCTTTCCACACCCACAAATAAATCCACACAGAGTTCTATCTGATAGTGTTGAAAGGTAATCCTTTTTTTCCGCACGTATCTTTGGTACAATATTTTCAATTTTCTGACTTCCGTTATTCACAATCTACTGAATTGAACTATTTCATCTGTCAAATTTAAGTATGATATTTATAAACACACGCACACACTATGCAACAGAGACTTTTGGATATAAAACAATAGAATCATCAAATATTTACCCAGTGTTGTGTCCTTTAAGCAAATGTATTAAATTAATGTAAATTGTAATTTGCTTCTTAGAGATTTTGTAAATACTCTGGGCCAAACACAAGAGTTAGAGGAGCAAACATAATGCTGTTTTCATACCTGTCTTAAAATGTTGTACATAATCAGGATAATAGTTGCCATTTTATGTACTTTTCCAAATATTCATTTAGCTTAACCTACGTAACAATTTGAACTGTGTATGTTACCATTGTACACATTTTACAGATAGGGAATTTGGGCACAGAGAAATTTGCCTGATGTCAAACTGCTAGTAATTTGTAGAGCCAAGTGTTAAATCCAGAGATCATGCTCTGATCATTATACTGTACTGTATAATGGACTAGCCATTAACTGACTTTGTGAAGAAAAAAATATGAAGCTACTATTGGTTTATACTTATTTTATGGTCAACTGTTGTAACTTCTCTCTGACAATATTCCTTTTAAAATATGTTACTCTAACGTGGTATTCATTTGAAGAAATCAACTAAAATTTATATGAATTTTGAAGGAGATGTAGTTTTACTGGGCACAATGACAGGTAACAATTTTTAAGGGTTTAGGGAAAAGTAAAAAAAAAAAAAAGTTGAGATTGAACTTATGGCTTGCATCATAACCATGTACAAATCAATTTGTGACCTTGACAAAATTTTAACTTTTTTTGATCGTCACTTTGTTCTTAGGGATAAACCCATTAAAATCAAATAAAAAGGCATTAAACCCAGCTGTCAACATTATTTGCATGCTTCTAATTATGAGCAGAGCAATTGTTGTAATAAATGTAACCCTTTTTATGATGATCCACACTGTAACTAAAAAAGTTATCCAATTCTTATGTAAAAAAATACATGTTTATAATGTAGTCCTATACAAATGAAGTACTAACCTGGTTTTGAAAACATTGAAAAAATGTTGATTAAAATTTAACTGCAGTGGAAGTAAAAACATAGATAATATTTCTAAGAAACTAAATAGTCCCCTCACTGTACAAACTTAATTATTATATTCTTTGCATTAGTGGCTGGTTGTTTTTGTTTGGAAATTGACTTTCAATATGAATTTACCATTTATTCTGGCACCTGTAAGTTTCCTGGATCAGGCATAAAATATTTACCAGCTTCAGGTAAAAACACAAGTACCATTTGCAGATTTCAAATATTAAATGTCTTCTTGTTTTGTCACTAGTTTGTCTTAAATTCACACTCTGAATACTTAAACAAGTAAGGATCTTCTCTAAATTTGGACATATGTAAATCTAGATATTTTAGCAGGTTTCAAATGAGCATATCTCCTTATGGGACCAATGATATTCCCATAGAATTGTTCAAAGTAAGAGTGTTTTCTGAAGGCAAAGGCACCATGTGTAGTTACAATAAAATTCCCATTTAATTATAATGTGACTCACTGTAAAATATGATATTAACATGTCAAGTCAATTTCATGCTCCCCTCTTCTTAGGCTATTTAGCACAACAAATTTCATGCTAATCAGTTTGAGCATTTAATGTCAAAGATGGAAAATTGGCATTTCTGCATATCTTATGAAACATGTACACATATATATATTTATGGTAAATGTAGTAATGTATTTCAATTGAAATTAGCATTGATATTTAAGCATAATTTGATATTATTATAATTTAGATGTAAAAAGGAAATAATGTATTCACATAATTAAAATTATATCACAATAAATAGAAAATATAAGATATGACCTATAAGGAAAACAAGAATGGAGAATTATACACCAAAATCTCAGAAGTAGTTACCTTCACATGTTATAATGATTAATGACCTTTATTTCTTCTTTTCACTTACAGTAATTTATATTTTCTACAGTGTGAATGCATTATCAGTTAGTTTTATACAAATTAAAACCTTGTTAGCTAAATTTCATTTACTTAGATCTAACTAATAGACTTCAGAATGGACTCAGAAAATGCAAAAAATAATACATGAGACTGGTTCTGTTTCTGAATATGACCAACTAAGACTCTATTAAAAGACCTCTCCCTCTGCAGAGAACAACTATAATACCAGGGTCATAATACAAAAAGCAACTGTATGAAGGTACTAAAGAGTAAACAAAACATGGTTCTTTGAAAAAAAAATAATAAAAATACAGTATATATCTTTCCAGACTTAGGAAGAGAAAAAAGTGAGGAGACATAAATTACCTAAATCAGAAATGACATAAAGGACATCACTTTAGAACTTTCCAAAAATAATAAAAAGGGACAATTATGAAGTATCTTATGCCAATAAATTTGACAACCCAAATTATTTTAGAAAAACATAAGTTACTTATTGTGACTGTGCCCCCCCAAAAAATCCTCCATTTCAAATAATGAAGTTATATTTAAAATTAAAAGCCTTTCTACAATGAAAACTCTAGGCCCATATGTCTTAAATAATTTAAATCAAACATGTAGAAAGAAATAATGCTAATATTTCAGTCTTTTGGAAAATAGTGAAGTACGTATTACCTTAATTGCAAAACCCATCATATGAAAGGAAACTATCAAATTTCTTATAAATGTAGGAAAAATTGAATACAACAACATTATAAAAGTGATAATACATCTTGATGAATTGGGGTTTACTCAAGAAAACATTATGTATTAGCATCTTTAAGGCTGCATTTAGATGTATGTATTGTTAGTTTTAATATCATAGACCAGTTTATGTATTTCCAGTCTTGATCAAAACTAAATATTTCTTTTTTTTTTTCAAAACTAAATATTTCTAATCATCAGTCTCCACACATGGGTATATTAAAGAAAAGTTTTAGCTTACAGGTGTCCAAAATATTCAAAATAATTGCTTTGTCTTTAAAATCAAACCCAGACTATGAAAATGTAAAATATTTTACAGAGAGATGTTTCATACGAATAAGAATTACAGTATGGAAATTCAGAATATCCATAGTAAATATAACAAAACCTCTCATTTCCATGTGAAGAATATGACAGGTTGACTGTATCTTTGTATCTTCTTTATAAAATAAGTAGCATTATGTCTATGTCCAGATGAATGATAACCCCTGGTAGGCTACTCCTTTTCTCTCTTACTAACTTCTGATCCCACTAACTGAATTATGCTTACCAAGAGTTATTTGTGTATATTTTCAAATCTAATTATTCCTGATGTAGTTGTTATTGCCATTATATAATTATATTAAATATTATACAAACCATTGAGATATGTGTGACCATTTTTAAGTTACTGGCTTCATAAAAAACATGTAGTGCTTTGGAATGTGAAAAAGTTGTTTTTAAGAAAATGTTCCTATTAGGAATGAGATGTAAAACAAATTTAAGTGATAATTGAATATTAAAAACTGTAAAAAAAAATGCATTCAGAAGGTTCACAAATTTCTGTATGTTATTTTCCTATTTTAAAGAGACATGAAGTAGCGATGTCTGCATGTTGCTAGTGGTCTGGGCAAAAATGACAAAGTTAAAATATAAGTAGGGCATACACACACACACACACACACACACACAAAGTGTCCTTTCACTAACACTGAAAAAGTGGCTAATAAATACACACTTTTATGGTAAAATTAGGCGTGAAAATTATGCACATACCATTTGTCATGATTCTTCACTTTCATTGACTATTTGCAAGTCATGTCAAGTTATGACTTAAAAATTGTTTTGGAGAGTTGAGTAAAACATTAGGTATGTATGATTGCTACTAACTGCAACAAAGAGATTTAATGTCAACAAACTTCAAGATACTTTAAATTTAGGAGTTTTACCATTTAAGTTTGTTACTTAAAAAGAGTGTTAAAAGTCATTTTGCAGAGGCACTGTGCTTAGATGAGCTTATTTGGAAATAGGAGGTTTACAAAATATATTTTCACAATCCTACTTGTCATATGAAGATAATTCATGGCTTTATTGAACTAAATATAATTTAATGAGTTCTTTTTATAAATAAATCTCTCATAGTAAATATAAATTTCAAAGAATGGAATGGATATGAAGATGTTCATGATTGTCTTAAAAAATACGTTCCTCAGGAATTAGATGACACTTTGTTGAAAGTCAGTAAACATATTGAGAATGTTCAGCCTTTCTGCATTTTGCAACATTTGTATTAAAATAGTTTTCCCTGTAGGGGCACCTGGGTGGTACAGTTGGTTAAGCAGCTGACTCTTGGTTTCTGCTCAGGTCATGATCTCAGGGTCCTGGGGTTGAGCCCCACATCAGGCTCTGTGCTAAGCAGGGGGTCTGCTTCAGGATTCTCCCTCCCCTTCTGTCCCTCCCCCCAGTCTCTCGCATGCTCTCTCTCTAAAATAAATAAATAAATCTTAATAAAATAATAAAACAAAATTTTCTAAATTATACTCACACAGTTACAATGCTTCAAAGAGAGAGAGAGAAAAAGAAAACACAAAACAAAATACAACCAAAAAAACCTTTTACGAATAAAACACAGTATTTTTCCCATCTATTTATATGCAAAGAGTATCATTTTTAAAAGACACCTGAGTAATATTAGTGGGTATTGAAATAATAGTAAGATCATCTTGAGTAGATCAAATAATTTTCAGTGAGCTCTAAAGACTTGTGTCTCATGGTTTTATAGATGTCAGGCATTATAGAAGAAATTTCTATTTATTTACATACAATTAGTAAATCTAAACTTGGGTAACAAACTTTACCATATCTCTATAGGAAAGGAAGTCTTGGCTTAGCTTTGTCATTTTTGACATATATTAGCAATTATGGTAAAAATCAGTGAGAGTTTAATTTTTGTTAATACAGAGATATATAGACTGACGCACTTTAAAATGAATGAATATATCTATATATATTCATATATACCCCTCTTTTTATAGTCGAATGGATATACAACTAGAAGAATGGATGGAAGGGTGGATGAATAAATGGAAATGACAGAAAAGCAGATATATAAAGATGGATGGATATATATAGAAAGAGTAATAGGCAGACAAATGGCTTCTTAAAATGCAGTTTGCATATACTGAATACCATAAAAATAAATGTAATTTAACTTACACTAATAAAAACTAATGGATTATATAAAAGAATTGTAAATATGAAAATATATTGAAAATCCTTTAACATTTAAAAGTAGTCATAAAAAATCACATTTTTTACACTGCATCTTCAAACTTTAAACTTCCAACTGAATTTATTCTCTCTCTCTCTCAAAGAAAAAAGCACTTAAACTTCTTTCATCACATTATCTTTTACAAGTTCCATCTCCAATGTTCATATGTGTTTACTGCTTTTCATTTTTTCTTGATGTTGTTCTTCTCTGGACTATATTATTTCTAAAAAGCTCTTTCGTTTCCCTTACACCCATGTGCACCGCCCCATCCCACCACGCTTCACCTGTTTTTGTGTGTTTTTTTTTTAATTCAATTAGCCAATGTATGCTACATCATTAGTTTTTGATAAAAAGTTCAATGATTCATTACATGATATGAGCACTGGGTGTTACACCTTTTGTTTTTAAGCCTTTTTTTTAAGGTTACTTATCTTCAGGATTTTATTATTATATGTCCTGAGGTGATGTTTCCTGTGGTTATCCTGCTTGGGCTTCTTTGAACTTCCTGGAACTATGGGTTTACAGTTTTTATGAAATTGGGAAACAATTCTTGTCATTATTTATTCACATACTTTTTTCTGCCTCTCCAATTATATGTACTTTGTACTTCTCAAGAGTCACTGAGACTCTTTTTTCTTCTTCTCCCTATGTGCCTCAGGGTGTATAGTTCATTCTTCTTTTCTGCAGTGCCTAATCTGCTGTTAGGGCCATTAATTATTTTGTTTAAAATCTTACATATTCTGTTTTCACATCTACAATTTCCTTTTTTTTAAGATTTTATTTATTTGAGATAGAGTGAGCAAGAGAGAGAGCATGAGCAGAGGGAGGGGCAGAGGAAGATGGAGAAGGAAACTCTCCACTAAGCAGGGAGCTGGACACAGGACTTTACCAGGTCCCTGGGATCATGACCTGAGCCAAAGGCAGATTTTTAAGGGACTGAACCACCCAGGCACCTCTCCATTTTTATGTTTTCTACTTTTCTCCATATTTTGTCCATGTTTTCTTTTAAATCCTCTAGCAATGTATAACAGCAGTTTTAAAACTCTTTGTCAGCTAAATCAATCTTTTCTGGCATTTCTAGGTTTCTCTTTTCCTAATGACTTTGGGTAAGATTTTGTTTCTTTTATATGGAGTAAGAATTTATTTTACCAAATATTGCTGAATATGAGGGCTTCTGGGTAACTCAGTTGAGTCTCCGACTCTTGATCTCCGCTCAGGTCTTGATCTCAGGGTCTTGAGTTAAAAAAGAATGTCTTTTGCTGCCATTCTTTAACAAATGAAATTTGGGGGCAGATATGTAAGAAAATTGCATATCAGCTTTATACTTTCAATTCTTTTTAAAAGCTTTCTTAACCAATTTTTTTTTTTTAAGATTTTATTTATTTATTTGACAGAGACAGAGACAGCGAGAGCAGGAACACAAGCAGGGGGAGTGGGAGAAGGAGAAGCAGGCTTCCTGCGGAGCAGGGAGCCCGATGCGGGACTCGATCCCAGGACCCTGGGATCATGACCTGAGCCGAAGGCAGTTGCTTAACCAACTGAGCTACCCAGACGCCCTAAAAGTTTTCTTAAGGTGGCATTCCATTGGCCTATATTCTAAGGCTAGCTTAGTCCAATTATTGAGGCATGAACATTCTGGAGTTTCCACTGAATACCCTGGATACTCAAGGAGATCTCTTGACTCTGGCTAGTTGGAAACCTGATTTCTGATTGCAATGTGTAGAATCTGGGAATTGCTCAGTTTAGATCTTCCTGATATATCCTTATCAAGTTATGGGAGTTTCACTAAGCCCATGATCAATTTATATTCAGCGAAATAGACCTCATGTCTGTTTCTGGAGCTATTTCTGTATAATTTCCTCCTGTTGATATTCTGCTCTACCAGTTCCAGCTTTGACACAATCTGGTCCCTTCCTTCCTAACTTAGCAAGACCACTACGCTCTTCCTGAGTTCCCTTTTCCTGTGCTTAGTTCTGGAAAATGCCTCCAGGAAAACACTGAGGCAATCATAGACTCACCTCAGTTGCTTCCCTTCTTCAGTAGGAAAATAACAGTTTCATATATCTTATCTACCTTTCTAGGTTTATGGTGGAAGAAATAAGTGGTAAAAGTTATACCAACATTGCTGGAACTTGAAGTGACATTTTATTTTTAAACTGTTCTTTTTCATATAAGAATTTAAAGTTATAAACGTGCTTTTCCCCGGTTAACTCTGTAGATAAATTTTGATATGTTGTAATACCATTCAAATTTGCAGTAAATGTCTACTGTGACTTATTCTTTGACCTTTGGTTATTTAGAAATAATTTTTTTTTAATTTCTAAAAATTTGAGAGTTAAAAAAATCTTGTTACTGATTTCTAATTGAATTTACTTGGGGTCAGAAAACATGTTTTGCATCATTTCAGTCTTCTAAAATTTATTGTTATGCTTTAGTATATACTGAACATGGTCTGTCTTGGTGAAAATTCCATATGCAGTTGAAAAGAATGCACATTCTGAAGTTGTTGTATTTAGTTTTCTGTCAGATAAAAATTATCTGATGGTGATACACAAATCCTCTTTAGCTTTCATTTATTGCATTTATTTGTTTTGTCACTCTCTCAGTGAGTTATCAAAATCTATAATTATAATTATGGTTTGGTGTATGACTCTCTTGGGTTTGTTCAATGTTTGCTATATGTATTTTCAGCGCTCTAGCATCTCTGTTTCCCCTCAGCCCCATAGCACCTGCATCTGATAGGCCGCATGTCTTGCCATTTGCATTCACAACCAGGCCCTTAGCCGAGACCCAAAAAGTACTGCCACGCAGACTTGTAGAGTCCACCTTCATTCAGTTCCCTCTCCTCTAATGTCCTGCCTCACAAAAATTGCCATTGTTTTAGATCTCCCACACTCTAATCTCTGATTCTCTAGTTCAGGACAGAGTGCTCTTCTTGTATTCCATTTCCCTCTGCTGCACTTGGAAAATTGCTCCATGACAGTGCTGAGCTGTCTTAAGGCTCACAGGTTCTTCTTATTTCAGAGATTTCAGCCTTGTACTAATTGTTAGCTAATGTCTAGGAAATGTTGTCTCATATAATTAGCATGACTGTCTACACAAGGAAAGGCTATCTTTTAGTCTTGTATCAGTCACTGTGTCATGACCTGAATCAAAGTCCTCTTTTATTACATTTGAAGTTGTATAATTTTACCATATATTAATAGATTTAATCAATTCTTTTAATCTGAAGATCATTTCTTCTTTTGGTTAAGAAATAATTTCTACATTTTGAAAAATCTGTCCTATTGTCTAGATCCCTAATACAGTAAAACAAACAAACAAACCCTCATTTTTATTTTATTGAATTATCTGTGCTACTTTCTATAACTACATACTTTTCTATTTTTTTCTCTATGGTTCGTGTTTACCATATTTGTTTTTATTTTTACTCATATTTAATAGGAAGGCCCTGTTTTGACTTCCATTAATCTAAAGTAGGAGAATCTCTTGAGAAACATTTCCAACATATCTAAAATCAGTTATTTCCGCCTTCAGATCATTACTTGAGAGCAGTGTATTATATTTCTGATTGGTGTTTATATTATCTGACAGCACAGAAGCAAAAAAGTAAATTCACCTGGATTCTTAATAGATACAGATTCTTGATGTGAAAGAAACTATGTGGACAGTCATTTTTGTTCCATATGAATGTTATTCTCCCTTATTCAATTTTGCTTAAATCCTCCCAGATTTCACTCCATCTGTTCAGGGATATTTTGTATCTATATTCGGTTGGATTCTTTTCCTAATTCGCTGGGAATCCCTAGTATCTTTAATTTAGAAATTCTCTCAATTCCAATTATTTGTTTTTCCTTTTTCACTAGTCTCTACCTAGAAAGTACACACCCTTAAATGAACAGCAGGTAAATAATGCATAACATTTTTGGTTTGGGGCCATTGTTGATTAAACCATAATGAAGCAAGGACACTATTGCCTTTCTAGGCTGCCACTTTCCTTAGTAGTTCTGTCACATTTAGTTTTTCTTTAGTTTTTAGTTCTTGTAAATCTATTTATATTTCAAGATAATAGAATTTTGGATAATTAGGGACATTGGTACATTAGCCTTTTCTTTGAAATATCTATGTGGGAGAATAGAAAATTAAATTTATAATAATATAATTTGGCAGTTACACATTTTTGTTATATCCATGGTGGCAAGAAGAAAATTTTGTGCTATTGTTTGTCTGTTCTCATATATTTCTTTCTATGTCCAAATTGGTGATAATGATGAGATCAGAATTTTGTAGTTATATTTTTCTACGTAATAATAGTTGGTGGTTAGTGAGTGCTGCATTTGTTTTCCTAGAATGTTCCCATGTCTTTCCCTAACAACCATCTTTAAAGAATAGATAGCATAAAAATATTTTGCTAATTCTGTTTTTGAAAATAGTTCTGTTCTTATTTATTTTTGTATGTATGTGATTTTTTGCTATTTTTCTTTTTCTTTTTTCAAGAGGTCTACTAGATAGCTTTGCTCCTGTATTTTATCAACTCAAATTATCATCTTTATAAATATTCTTCTAGAGCCAGTTTATAAATTTTGAGAACTCATAATTTATAGCATTTATTTAATTCCTTTTGAAATTTTCATTGAGTAAGCAAAACTCATAAGAAGACAAAAATGTACCCATTTCTAACTTAGTTGATTGAGTTTCTTCTTTGAAAGTATAAGCTGTATTTCATACTGTTTTCCAATTTTCAGTTCTTTTTAAAACATATTTTCTAAACACAAGAAATGTCCAAAGTCTAAGACTTTTTTTTTACTTATGTAATATTGTTAATACATTGGTAATTTTTTTTTTGCAAAGAACATTTATTCTCATACTGTACTATGTATCATCAAGCAAAATTGAAATAAAACTTATTTGTGGTTTTATAATACAATTTTCTCATTATATAGACCTCATTTAAGGTATAGGTGTCTTCCTTTATTTACTGAAAAAATTTGATCTCTTTGTTTATGATTTATTATCTTGACTTGTCTTTTCAGATAAATCAGAAAAGAAAGGATATGAGGGGAATGTTTTATTTCTCCTATAATAGAATTCTAAAATAATCCCTGGTCCCTGACATCATTGTATAATTCCTTCCCCTTAAAGGAATGTGAAACTCATGAATATGATGAATTTTTTCAGATATAATTGAGTTCCATAATCAGTTGGCTTTCTTTTGATCAAAAGATAACCCCAGATAGCCCTGATTTAATCAGATAAATCCTGAAAAGAGACAAAAGTTGCAGAGCTCTGCTATTGGTCTTGAAGAAGCACATTATCATGTGGTAGAGAGGGTCATATGGCAGGGTATCCTCTAATAACTGAGATCCCTGATTCTGCAGAATTAAGGAATGAAATTCTGCCACCAACCACTGAGCTTTGAAGAGGATTCCAACTTCAGCTGAGACAGCAGCCCTAGACAGTATTTTAGTTCAGCATGATGACACTCTGAGCTTAGGACCCAACTAACCCATTCCTAGAATCTCGATCCAGGGAATTTTTTTTTTTTTTTTTAAGATTGATTTATTTATTTTAGAGAGAAAGAGAGCACAAGTGGGAGGGGCAGAGAGAGAATTTCAAGGAGACCTGATCTCATTCCCCTAAGATCAAGACTTGAGCTAAACCATGAGTCAAGGCTTAACTGACTCTGCCATGTAGTCACCCCCATCCAGGGAAAATCTGAGATAATAAATGAGGGTTTCTCCCCACACACAAAGTTGTGGCAATTTGTCCATAGCAATTGACACTGAATACAGGTTTTGGGAAATATAGTCTAGTTATACACTGATGTCCTAAATCCATCTCCAATTTCAACCTCTCCAAGAAGCTCCAATCATATTTTGCCAGTATCTCAAAGTCCCTTTAAACTCCATATGTATGCCCCTGTATTTGAAATTGTCCAACATAGCAGGTCTTCATCTTTTCTTGAGAACCAACTCTTCCAGTTTTCTATTAGTGGCACTAAAATTTTTCCTGTCGGGTGCCTTGGTGGTTCAGCCATTAAGTGTCTGCCTTCGGCTCGGGTCGTGATCCCGGGGTCCTGGGATCGAGCCCCACATCGGGCTCCCTGCTCTGCTGGAAGCCTGCTTCTCCCTCTCCCACTCCCCCTGCTTGTGTTCCTGCTCTCGCTATCTCTCTCTCTGTCAAAAAATAAATAAAATCTTAAATTTTTTTTTTCCTGTCTCCTGGATTGAAACTGAATAATTTCTCTGCTTCAACACAATCTTTATAATCAATTCACAGTTGTCAGCATGAAAAGCCTTGTGTCTTGGCTCTTGGCACCAACACAATAAAGAATTAGAGGTGCCCAAAGTGAAGGCAGAAAATAGTTTTATTTAAGCAACAGTACACTCTGTAGGGGAGAGCAGGCAGGTTCCCCAAGGTGGAAAGGGCCCTGAGGTTGTTTGGGGATTGGATATTTCCTGGGTCTTTCTGGGCTGGAAGGAGCTGGTACATACAAGGGGGTGGTCTCTAATGGAGGCTGCTTCCAATCATTTGAGGGACTCCTCCCACATGTTGGGAAGAGGAGGGGATCGTGACACTACAAGGTTTGTACCTGAACTATCATGGCAGTCTTTCTCCTGGTGGTGTGTGGGGGCTATAGGAGAAATGCAAATGCATTATTATGAGTCTAGGGGTTACCCTGGGGCAGAGATGGAAGAGGAGAGCACATGCTCTCCACCTATGACTCTTGGTCTGTTAGCCTGGAGTCTTAGAAGCCACAAGGTCAGGATTTTGTGCCCCTGGGCTTCTAATGTGTAACCTATTGTTCACCATCATTGCCTCCAGCTCATGTCTAACTTAACTGTCTGGTCTATCACAAGTATTTATTAAGATTGTATTTCCAAATACTGTGGCACTACTTAGGATGATCCAAAGAAGCACACAACAGTTTTTATAAACTTTTGCTTTTTATAAAACACTTTATAATTATGTCACCACATTTTGATCCTCAAGAGACCAAGTCTTGCTCCTAGTTTACAGATAAAGAAAATTGAAGCAGATTTAAGTGATCTGTTAAAGATCAAGAGATAGTAATTAATGGAATTAAGAACAGAAATTAAGTATTTTAACTCCAGGCTCAGTGATCTTTCTGTCACACCTTCTATATCAAGGTAGAAGATATAGCCTAAAGGTTTAAAGAAACTTGGGGGTGCCTGGGTGGCTCAGTCGTTAAGCGTCTGCCTTCAGCTCAGGTCATGATCTCAGAGTCCTGGGATAGAGCCCCATGTCGGGCTCCCTGCTCTGTGGGAAGCCTGCTTCTCCCTCTGCCTCTCCCCCTATGTGTGCTCTCTTGCTCTCTCTCTGTGTGTCTCAAATGAATAAATGAAATCTTTTAAAAAATAAATAAAGAGATAGACTTGGCAGGAGACCTTGGTTTGAACTCAGACTGGATGATTTGCTACCTCTCTTCAGCTGAGCAATTTACCTAACTTACTTGTGCCTCAAAGTATTTTACCACTAAAGGTGACTAACAGTAATTTATAGATTTGTTATGAGGATTAAATTAACTCTATATGCAAAACTCTCTAATGTAACTTGTTACATAATATTGAGTAGCTTAGTATTAGCTCTAATGTCATTGCAGTGCCTCCAAAAGTCATTTTTAAATCTTCATGGACTCCCCAGAGGATCTGATACTTGTTGAAATCACCCACACTTGCAAACTTATACTTCACTCTAAGAGACATCTGTTGCTACTTATTTCTCTCCAAGCAACATTAGGAAAAACACAAGTAACACAGAATTTGAGTAACCCTTGATTTGGGATCAAATGTCAGGTATCATTTGTTGTATGCTTGGTAGAACAATCCAATTGTTCTGTTTATTAATCACTGTTCTCAGCTTCACTGTAAATTGAATTCACTATCATATTTTCAAATTATAATTCTGTGCCCTCATGAATAATTGGATGAACTTAAGAACAATGAATTTATTATTATATATTCTGCATTTAGGATAAGTTCATCTTTATCCTCAAATTAAGACAACCCAGACATATTATCTCTGTACTAATTGAACAACTGAGTAAAGATTCTTTTGGTTGGAAGAATCATCGACCCCCTTCAAATAACCTCAAGCAGAAACGAACATTCATCAAAGTTATATCAGGATCCAACTTAAAAGAGAGAGAGAGAGAGAGAGAGAGAGAGAGAAGGAAATTTAGCTAGACCTTGAATTTACTGAAACTAAGGACAAGAAGATTGTCAGTAACCAGTTAGCCACTTTTCTGTTTTTCTCAAATCTGCTTCTCTCAGCATAGGAGGATTCCAGCTTCCAAATTTAATGCATACTGGCTGTTTGCTGCTATCATTGCTATTATTTGTTTATATGCACATAGTTATAAATAAGAGAGTTTATGACTTGGCCTTCTGTTCAAGCAGGATGTATATATGGGAGTCATTGTCACTCTTGTATTCATTGGTTGGTGAAGATAATGGCCTGTGGAATGGATTTAAAAGATGTCACTATACTTTTCTACCAGTCAAGATACCAAATTCTTGATATTTTTGTCCCTGGCATAGTTTGAGGTGTGGGGGGGTGCGGTGTGCGCCCACACGCAGTAGTGCTAAATTTATGGCTAAAAAGACCCAACTTCTCTTTTATGCACTGCTGAAACTCTTCCTTTATCTTCATCTCCAGAATACCTGCACTTTCAAAACTGCTGCTTGCCCTTCTAGTTTCAGATCCACCCCTGCTTACAGCAACTCCCAATCATTCTTACAACCAGAGAAACCTACTTTATATAAATACATACATTTTCACTGACACTTTCCGAAATAGTCTAATATAACTTTTTCTTTCATTGTCCTTGCCTAACAAACCACTTTTTTTCCCCCAATTATTTCTCAGCATATGAGTCCCTAATAAGTCCTTATTAAGGACATGTTCTTATGAAAATCTAATTCTCTTTTCACTAGATGTAAATTTTGTTATATTGTTTTTTTTTCCCAATCCATTTTGTCTGCTTCAAATTCAAGTTTAAAGCCATTTTCTTTCATAAAGTAAACACATTTTATATTTTAACATCCTTAGAAAAGTAATTTTTGGTTATTCATGAAAAAATTGGAAATAACCTAAATGATAAATGATATATTTAAATACATGGTAAAATATTGCATGTTATTAAGTTTAAAAGTCCAAAAATAAACTTGCACATCATTTATAACTTATTTTTTCTATGTCTTTCCATCTTCTTTCTGTATTTAATCCTCTGTATATATAAATAAGACTCAAAACCACACACACCAAAATCTACATATTAATATAGTGCAGGGTATACATGCACAAATGATTTAAATATTTTATTGCCCATTTTACTACACTGTCAGTTCCCTCCCCTGGGAAATTGAGTTTTGTTCCAATTACATGATGAGAAGCACAGACATACATTATGTAAAATATTTGAAACTAACAAACAGCAATCACTGATGGGTCATAAATCATGCATAAATGGTTCTTATTAAAACAATGTATTACAATCAAAATTACTGTTCAAACTTACATTTTCTTTCAAGATGTTGTTTTGTATTTTTTTCCAAAAAGAAAAAAATATGCATCATTTTAGCTTTACCAGTATCCCATACAAAATATTTGAAAGGCATTTTAAGGCATTTTAAAATCTTATACAGAAAATTATTTTTAATTATGATTCCAATACTGGTTTATTTAAAAATCATTATTTATTTCATTAAATGGAACTTGAGATGGGCTTAATTAAAGGATTTAATTAAAACCCTTTAGGAACATTGAATGCAAATGTCTTGTACATGTTTTGTTGTTTGGATGCTATTGTTACTTTTAAAAATGGCTTCCTTTATATCAACTTTGTCACAAGAAAAACCATTACTTCTCTCTCTTTTTTTAAGCTTTATTTTCCCTTTAAAACAAACAAACAAACAAAAAAACTACAGCAACAACAACAACCACCACAAGGAAAACCTTTTCATCCAGATGGTATTGACATGGTCTAAGAGTCGAAGTTACTTCCTTTCCAAGTTTTCTTCAAACAACTTTTAAGGGCTTCATTTAGAAGTTGTCATCTTCTGGTTCTTTTTGGATTTAAATGGTTTTTCACTTATGTATAAAACTCAATGGAGTAGGATTTTTTTTTTTTTTTGGCTGCAAGATATTTTGAACTAGATAATCCCAGAATTGTCTAATTTAAGTAGTTATTCTCATCATTATCTATCATTTAAAAAGTTGTCAATTCCTCATGTAATAAGAAAAAAATGACTATTTGAGTCTAAAATCAACAATGATATGTTGATTTCTTTGCATTCAGTTAGCTTGGCAGCAAGTAAATTTAGTTTCTCTCAGAAGTATTGTTGAATACTTTAAAATTGATTATACCTAAAAATCATTTTGAAATATAAGCTTTTAAAAATATGATTACAATTTAATATTAGACCTAAAAGATTATGGTGTTTCTTTTCATAGAGGGTAGTTATATCTTCCTAATATTTTCAACTTTATTTTATTTAAATAATTTACCTTAATATCTTTTTATCCAGCTATTCAAAAAATTAACATGATATTACTTATATTTTATGGGACTTCAAAGGTAGTTATTGGACTACATTTCTCTTTAGCTGAGCTACCCTTAATGATGAAAATCTCCAATTTCTAATGTTCTAAGACTATAATGTATGATGTGTGTAAACTTAAACACTCAGATGCACATACACACACAAAAGCACTTCTATCTCCCCCTACTATAGGTAATTTTTTTATTATTGGTCTTTCCATTTCATGATCAATTCCCACACATGCTCCAATGTGAATTAAGGGAGAAAAGTAAAATGGTAACAGTACCCCACTTCAATCCCTAGAAAACATATATTTTATAGGGAAACTTTCTGAAGACTGTTGGTGTGGAAATAACAGCAGATTCTATTACAGTAGTTAGAATAGTAAGAAAAGAGTTACTGCTTTGAGGCTCTGATGAGTCCTCAGAGGCACATCTGAAAATAATGCCAGATGGCTCTAGAGGAGATCATTGTAATGATACTTACATAGTCAACCCTTCGTTGTTCATCAACATGGCAATGCCCATCTGCATTCTATAAACTCTATGACCTGGACCAGCCCCATAACCTCAGTTTTGTTAGTAAGAATCAACTTTGTTTTGCCAAGGCAAGCCCGGCAAAAGGACAATACATGTGCAAATAAGCAAAAACTTGGTGCATATAGTTATCTAAAATCTATTTTGGTTGTTATGATAATTCTGTATGTATAATGCATAATCTTAAGAATGACCCTTCTTGTTGACCATAGATACTTTATCCAAACCTCACAACTCTTATTTAGTCTATTTCCTCCACTTGTCTCATTCAAGATATCTTTACTAATATTTCATCATAATCATTTGTTTTGATAAAATCAGATAATAAATTCCAATCCACATTTTCATTCATCTCAAGTAACATTCATATTAGTCAAAATTAGTGTAGATGCTACATAAAAATGAATGTTCCCTTTCATTTATGTTGAACTCTGTTCATTATATATGAACTCTGTTCATTATAATCTATTAAACTGAAATATGAACATTTTCTAAATACTGAAATATTGCTCTGAAAGTGCAGTATAAATTTGTGTTATCATTGCACTAAAATACTTTCCTTATCCCATATACCACATAGAGAATGGTCAATTAATAGCACAATCAATGACTTTTGATTTGTCTATATAACAATATATATTAAATAATTTTATGCAAGTATATTTTCTCATTGATGATATTCTTAATTGTTTTCTGGAAATGGCTTTTGTAGTAACCATGTAGAGAAATCATTAATAACGAATAATATGTTCTGAGCATTACTTTGTATTATATACTTTGCTACATTTCTCTCATTCATTTAGTTATTTCCCAAAAGCATATACAATCTTGATATTTGAAACATTATTTAAAATTATGTGTAGGATATTACTTGTAACCCCACTGAATATTTTATCTTTGCTTGTTTGTAGTATATTAATTTTTATTTTTTGCAACTGTTGTTTACATATCTAATTCCTTTATTTATTTTAAAGATTTTATTTATTTATTTGATAGAGACACAGCGAGAGAGGGAACACAGCAGGGGGAGTGGGAGAGGGAGGAGCAGGCTTCCCGCAGAGCAGGGAGCCCAATGCAGGGCTCAATCCCAGGACCCTGGGATCATGACCTGAGCCGAAGGCAGACGCTTAATGACTGAGCCACCCAGGCACCCCTAATTCCTTTTTATGAAAACTTAAAATATTTTAAGCCTAGGATCTGGGACTTCTTTTATAACTTTCATAATAGTTGTCATGGGTGTATTACATTTACTAAATGCCCAATAAATGACTCCTGAATAATAATGTAACAAATAGCTTTGCAAAACAGTGTTTAAGAGGTGAAGAGTTGTGTGATATTATTTACAAGAATCAAAGTGGCAAGATGTTAAGGTGCTTCAGGTCATGGTAAAGAATTTGGATTTTACTCTACGGGAAGGAACCTATTGGAAGTTTGTAGCAAAAGAGTGACATAATGTAATTTATGTTTTAGAAGAATATTGGATATGGTTTGAGGACTATACTGTAATGGGACAAGAGAATAGAAGGGAGTCTGCTTATTGGGCTATCGGATCATCCATGTAGAAATAATAATAGTTTGATCCAGGTGGTAATTGTGGAGTTGCTGAAAAATAGTTAGAATATGAATTAAAAAAAAATGCAAAACCCTAAAAACACATACTCATCTCAATAGGTGCAAAAGTATTTGAAAAAAACACCACACTATTTTTTTATAAAAACACCCTAAACACTAGAAATAAAAGGAAACTTCCTCAACCTGATAAAGGGCATCAAGGAAAAACCACAGATAAAATATACATAATGGTGCAAACTGAAGTTTTCCTTGAAGCCAGGAGCAAGAGAAGAATGTTGTCTCTGGAACTAGGTTTTTTATTTTGTTTTTATTTATTTTGCTGATAAAAAATGTTCTGTAATTAAACAGTGGTGATGGTTGCATAACTTTGTGAGTACACTAAAACCCACTCAACTGTGTAATTTGAAATGAGGAATTATATGGTTTGTGAATTATATCACCATTTTTAAAAATGGATATTTTTGAAAGTTTGCTGTGAGCATATGATAGAATAGAAGCAAGCAATAACTTCAAGATTTTGACTTAAACTAGCAAAATTGAGCTGCCATTTACTAAATTCAGAAAGACCAAAGTATGCTACTCTTATTATTGTTTATTTATGTTTTTATTTTTGGGGAGAAAAATGGAATTCAAAATATAAATTCAAGGTGTCTTATCAGGTGGATCAATAAGTTGGTGAATTTGATAGTTTATTTTATCCATCATTTATTTATTTATTTATTTACTTATTTATTTATTTCCTTATTGTAGTTTCAAGTTTTTATTTAAATTCCAGTTAGTTAACATATAGTGTAATATTAGTTTCAGGAGTAGAATTTAATGATTAATCACTTACATACAACATCCAGTGCTTATCACAAGTGCCCTCCTTAATACCCATCACCCATTTAAACCATTCCTCCTCCAGCAACCGTCAGTTTTTTTTTTTTTTTTAAGATTTTATTTATTTATTTGACAGAGAGACAGTGAGAGAGGGAACACAAGCAGGGGGAGTGGGAGAGGGAGAAGCAGGCTCCCCGCTGAGCAGGGAGCCGGATGCGGGGCTCGATGCCAGGACCCTGGGATCATGACCTGAGCCAAAGGCAGACGCTTAACAACTGAGCCACCCAGACGCCCACGTCAGTTTGTTTTCTACAGTTAAGAGTTGGTTTTACGTTTTGCCTCTTTTTCCCCTATGTTCCTCTGTTTCATTTTTTTTTAATATTTTATTTATTTATTTGGGAGAGAGAGGAGAGAGAGAGAGCATGAGCGGGGAACAGGGAGAGGAAGAAGCAGGCTCCTCCCTGAGCAGGGAGCCTGATGTGGGGCTTGATCCCAGGACTCTGGGATCATGACCTGAGCCAAAGGCAAATGCTTAACCAACTAAACTATCCAGGTGCCCCCCTTCCAGTTTTCATTTCTTAAATTCCACATATAAGGGAAATTGTATGGTTTTTTCTTTCTCTGACTTATTTCACGAAGTGTAATACACTCTAACTTCATCCACATCATTGCAAATGACAAGATTTCATTCTTTTTGATGGCTGAGTAGTTTTCCATTTTATATATATATATGTGTGTGTGTATATATATATATATATATATATATACGTATATGTACATATATATGTACATATATGTGTGTGTGTGTGTGTGTGTGTGTATATATATATATATATATATATACACACACACACACATATACACCACTTCTTCTTTATCCATTCATCAGTTGGTGGACATTTGAGCTCTTCCCATAATTTGGCTATTGTTGACAATGCTGATATAAAAATCACAGTGCGTGTATGCCTTCAAATCAGGATTTTTATATCCTATGGGTAAATATCTAGTAATGCAATTGCTGGATCATAAGGTATTTCTATTTTTAACTTTTTGAGGAAGCTCCATACTGTTCTTCAGAGTGTCTGCACCAATTTGCACTCCCGCCAACAGTGTAAGAGTGTTCCCCTTTCTCTACATCCTTGCCAACATCTGTTGTTTCCTGTGTTGTTAATTTTAGCCATTCTGACAATGAAGTGATATCTCATTATAGTTTTGATTTGTATTTCCCTGATGATGAGTGATGTTGAGTATCTTTTCATGTGTCTGTTAGCCATCTGGATGTCTTTAGAAAAATGTTTATCCATGCCTATTTCTTAACTGGCATATTTGTTTTTTGGGTGTTGAATTTGATAAGTTCTTTACAGATTTTGTATACTAACCCTTTATCAGATATGTCATTTGCAAATATCTTCTCCCATTCCAAAGATTGCTTTTAGTTTTGTTGATTTTTTAGCTGTGCAGAGGCTTTTTATCTTTGTGAAGACCCAATAGAACATTTTTGCTTTTGTTTCCCTTGCCTCAGGATATGTATCTAGTAAGTTGTTACAGCCAGTGTTAAAGAGGTTACTGCCTGTGTTCTCCTCTAGCATTTTTATGGTTTCCTGTCTCAAATTTAGGTCTTTCATCCATTTTGAATTTATTTTTGTGTTTGGTGTAAGAAAGTGGTTCAGTTTCATTCTTCTGCATGTTGCTGTCCAGTTTTTCCAAAAACTGTCTTTTTTCCATTGGATATTCTTTCCTGCTTTGTTGAAGATTAGTTGACCATAGTTGTGGATTTGTTTCTGGGTTTTCTGTTCTGCTCCATTGATCTATGTGTCTGTTTTTGTGCCAGTACAGTAATGTCTTGAAGACTACAGCTTTATAATATAGCTTAAGTCCAGAATTCTGATGCCTCCAGCTTTGCTTCTCTTTTTCAAGATTGCTTTGGCTCTTTGAGATCTTTACTGGTCCCATACAACTTTTAGGATTGTTTGTTCTCTGTGAAAAATGCTGGTGGTATTTTGGTGGGGATTGTGTTAAATGTGTAGACTGCTTTGGGTAGTAGAGACCTTTGAACAATGTTTGTTCTTCCAATCCATGAGCATGGAATATCTTTCCATTTCTTTGTGTCATCTTCATGTTCTTTCATCAGTGTTTTATAGTTTTCAGAGTACAGATCTTTTACCTCTTTGGTTAGGTTTATTCCTAGGTATGTTATGGATTTGGTGCAGTTATAAATGGGATCAATTCCTTGATTTCTCTTTCTGATGCTTCATTATTGTTTTATAGAAATGCAACAGTTTTCTGTATGTTGATTTTGTATCCTGTGACTTTGCTGAATTTGTGTATCAGTTCTAGTGATTTTGGTGAAGGCTTTTGGGTTTTCTTTCCTTTTTTGGGGGGGGGGGGGCTTCTACATAGAGCATTATGTCACCTGTGAAAAGATAAAGTTTGACTTCTTCCTTGTCAATTTGGGTGCCATTTATTTCTTTTTGTTGTCTGATTGCTGAAGCTAGGACTTCCAGTTCTATGTTAAATAACAGTGGTGAGAGTGGACATCCCTGTCTTGTTCCTGACCATAGAGGAAAAGCTCTGTTTTTCCTTATTGAGAATGATATTTGCTGTGGGTCTTTGATATGTAGCCTTTATAATGTTGAGCTATGTTCCCTCTATCCCTACTCTGTTGAGGGTTTTTATCATGAATGGGTGTTGTAGTTTGTCAAATGCTTTTTCTGCATCTATTTAGAGGAGCATATGGTTCTTATCCTTTCTTTTATTAATGTGGTATATCATGTTGATTGATTTGTGAATATTGAACCATACTTGCACTGCAGGACTAAATCCCATTTGACTGTAGTGAATGATTCTTTTAATGTACCTGTTGGGTTTGATTTGCTAGTATCTTGTTGAGAATTTTTGCATCCATGTTCATCAAGGATGTGGTCTGTAATTCTCTTTTTTATTGAGGTCTTTGTCTGATTTTGGAATCAAGTTAATGCTGGCCTCTTAGAATGAGTTTGGAAATTTTCCTTCCATTTCTATTTTTTTGGAACAGTTTGAGAAGAATAGGTATTAACTCTCCTTTAAATGTTTGGTAGAATTCCCCTAGGAAGCCATCTGGCCCTGGGCTTTTGTTTGTTGGGAGATTTTTGATTAGCAATTCAATTTCTTTGTTTGTTATGGGTCCTTTCAAATTTTATATTTCTTCCTGTTTCAGTTTTGGTAGTTTATAAATTTCTAGGAATATATCCATTTCTTCCTGATTGCACAATTTGTTGGCATATAATTTCTCACAATATTCTATTATAATTGTTTGTATTCCTGTGATGTTGGTTATTATCTCTCCTCTCTCATTCATAATTTTGTGTCCTTTCTCTTTTCTTTTTGATAAGTCTGGCTAGGGTTTTGTCAATTTTATAAATTCTTAAAAAAAAAAAAGCTCCTAATTTCATTGTTCTATTCTTTTTTGTTATTCCTCTATCATTTTTTTCTGCTCTAGTCTTTACTATTTTGCTTCTTCTGCTGGCTTTAGACTTCATTTGTCATTTTTTTCTAGCTCCTTTAGATGTAAGTTTAGGTTGTGTATTTGAGATTTTTCTTCTTTCTTGTGGTAGGTCTGTATTGCTGTGTATTTCCCTCTTATGACTGCTTTTGCTGTATCTCAAAGGTTTGGACTGTTGTTTTCATTTTTATTTGTTTCCATGTATTTTTTTTTATTTCTTTAATTTCCTGGTTAACCTATTAATTCTTTAGTAGGATGTTCTTTAATCTGCATGTATTTGTGGCCTTTCCAAATTTTTTCTTGTGGTTAACTTCAAGTTTCATAACGTTGTGGTCTGAAAATATGCATGGTATGATCTAAATCTTTTTGTACTTGTTGAGGCTTGATTTGTGACCTAGTAAATGATTTATATTTTTATTTGAGATAAAATTTGCATAGTATAAAAACCACCTTTATAAACCTATAATTCAGTGGTTTTTAATATATGCACAAAGGTGTGGAATTTTGTTATATAATGCCAGAATATTTTTCTCACCCCAATAAAGAGACCAAATACCCATAAGTATCACTGTCTATTCCAACCTCCTAACTCAACCTCTGTCTACTTTTAATCTATTATCTTTATCTATTGATTTGCTTGTTTTGGACATTTCATGTTAATGGAATCATATAATATATGGTCTTTTGTATTAGTATTCTTTCACTTAACATAATGTTTTCAAGATTTGTCCATGTTCTAGTAGGTGTTTGTTATTTTTTATGGCTGAAATATATTCTTTTGCATGGATATACCATATTTGTTTATTCCTTCATCAATTGAGCAACATTATCATTTACTGGGCTCTTATGAATACTGCTATAAACATTTGGGTGCAAGTTTTTATGTGGACTTGCATTTTCAGTTTTTCTGGATATATATATAGAAGGATGGTATACTTCTGGGCCATATGTACTTTAAGTTCATTTTTTTTGAGGAATTGCCCAACTGTTTTCCAAAGCAACTGAATCATTTCACATTCCTACCACCAATATATGAGCTTTCCAATTCTCACATGATTGCCAAAACTCTCTATTTTCTGTCTTTTTAATTAAAGACCTTCCTCTAGGTAAGAAGTGGTATCTCATTGAGGTTTTAATTTGCATTTTTCTAATGACTAATAATGTTGAGCAACTTTTTGTGCTTTGTAGCCATATATATATAAATCAATAGAATTATATTAATATAGTTATATTAATTATATTAATTTATATTAATATAATATCTATTATTAACATAGTTATATTAGCACAATAATTATATAATATAATTATTAATAAAATATTATGTTAACTAATATGTTAACTAATATAATTATATTTACTGTATATTAAATCATAGGCATATAGGGGTGTGTGTATATATATATGACATGGCTATTCAAACACTTGGCCCTTTTTTCATTAAATAAATTTGCCATGTAACATTGTATAAGTTTAAGTGTAAAGCATGTTGCTTTGATATATTTATATTTGTAATATAATTGCCAATATACTGCTATTGATACCATATTACATAATTATAGTATAGTATATATTATAGACAATAATAGTATAAAATATAGTATAACAAGAATAGTACAATAAATATAGACAATAATATTGTTATACCTTAGGTCTCTTTGATTTACTTACTATTTGTTGTAAGTTTGTAATTTAAACTTACCCCCCATCCTTGCCCACCCAGTAAACACCATTTTTACTCTTTTTATTTATTTATTTATTTATTTATTAAAGATTTTATTTATTCATTTATTTGAGAGAAAGAGAGAGAGAGAGAGCACATGAGAGGGGGGAGGGTCAGAGGGAGAAGCAGACTCCCCGCCGAGCAGGGAGCCCGATGCGAGACTTGATCCTGGGACTCCAGGATCATGACCTGAGCCGAAGGCAGTCGCTTAACCAACTGCACCACCCAGGCACCCCAGTTTTACTCTTTTTTTTTTTAAAGTTTAACATTTTTAGATTCCACCTGTAAGTGATATCATACAGTACTTATCTTTCTCTGTCTGACTTATCTTGCATGGCATAATGTACTCAGGGTCCATTCATATTGTCACAAATGGGAGGATATCCTCCTTCATAGGCTGAATAATATGCATTGTGTAAATATACCACAGTTTTATTCATTTTTATGAATTAATTTTTATTCATTCATCCATTGTTGGGCATTTGGGTTTTTTCCATATCTTGGCTACTGTGAATAATGTTTCAATAAACACAGGAGCACATATATTTCATAGAAACGCTGTTTTCATTTCCTTTAGGTATATACTCAGAAGTATAATTGCTGGATCATAGGTAGATCTATGTTTATTTTTTTTTATTTTTAATTTTTTTAAAGATTTTATTTATTTGTCAAAGAGAGGGGGAGAGAGAGAGACAGTGCCCAACAGGGAGAGTGGCAGGCAGAGGGAGAAGCAGGCTCCCTGCTGAGCAGAGAGCCAGATGTGGGACTTGATCCCAGGACCCTGGGATCATGACCTGAGCCTAAGGTGGATGCTTAACCAACTGAGACACCCAGGCATCCCTATTTTTAATTTTTTGAGGAACCTCCATGTTGTTTTCCATAGTGCCTAGACCATTTTACATTCCTGCCAACAGTGTATAAGGTTTCCCTTCACATCCTCACCGGTGCCTGTTGTCTCTTATCTTCTAGCCATTCTAACAGGTATGAGGTGATAGCTTGTTTTGGTTTCAATTTGTATTTCATTTGATTAATGATGTTGAACATCTCATCATGCATCTGTTGACCATTTTGATGTCCTCTTTGGAAAAATGTTTATTCTTCTATGCATTTTTTTAAATTGGGTTATATTGTTGTTATTGACATATCATATATATGATATTAACCAAATATATGGCTTGCAAAAATTTTCTCACATACTGTTGGTTGTCTTTTTATTTATTTATTTTTGTTTTTTATCTTTGTTTTACTTTATCTATCCTCATTTAATTTTTTCCTTTGCTGTGCAGAAGCTTTTGAGTTTGATGTAGTCTCATTTATTAATTTTTAATTTTGTTGTTTGTGCTTTTAGCATCATGTCCAAAAAAGCATTGCCAAGACTAATATAAATGAGCTTCTTACCTACATTTTCTTCTAAAAGTTTTATGGTAGCAGATTTTATATTTCAGTAATGTTTGGAGTCAATTTTTGTGGGTGATATGAGATGGGGTCTAATTTCATTATTCTGCATGTGTTTCTCCAGTTTTCCAACACCATTTGTTGAGGAGATTATCCTTTTCCCGTTGGGTATTTTTGGCTCTCCTGTTGAATATTTGTTGACCATATATGCTGAGGTTTAATTCTGGGCTCTCTGTTTTGTTCCATTGGTTGCTTTGTCTGTTTTGTGCAAGTACCATACTGCTTTAATACCATGGCTTTGTAGTATAGTTTGAAATCTAGAAGCATGGTATCTCTTTCTTTTTTCTCAGGATTGCTTTGGCTCTATAGGATCTTTTGTGGCTCCACACAAATTTTAGGGTTGTTTCTTCTATTTTGTGAAGAATGTCTTTGGTCTTTTGATGGGGATTGCATTGAAACTGTACATGTCTTTGGGCAGTGTGACCACCTTAAAAGTATTAATTCTTCATTAACATGAATGCGTTCCCTTTGTGTCTTCTTCAATTTCTTTCATTAAAGTCTTACAGTTTTATTGTGCAGATCTTCTATCCTTGGTTAAATTTATTCCTAAGTATTTTGTTATTTTTGATGATATTGTGGATGGGGTAGTCTTCTTTATTTCTTTTTCAGATACTTTAACACTAATGTAAAAGAATGTAATTTATTTCTCTATGTTGATTTTGTATCCTGCTGCTTTACTGAAATTGGTTAATTCCAAAAGTTTTTTTTTATTTTCTTTTTGGGATTTTTCTATATAAAGATCATATCATCAGCAAATAGTGACAATTTTACTTCTTCCTTTCCAATGTGCATACCTTTTTTTTTTAATTTTATTTTATTATGTTATGTTAGTCACCATACAATACATCATTAGTTTCTGATGTAGTGATCCACGATTCATTGTTTTCATATAACACCCAGTGCTCCATGCAGTACGTGCCCTCCTTAATACCCAACACCAGGCTAACCCATCCCCCTACTCCCTCCCCTCTAAAACCCTCAGTTTGTTTCTCAGAGTCCATAGTTTCTCATGGTTCCTCTCCCTCCAATATCCGCCCCCTTCATTTTTCCCTTCCTTCTCCTAATGTCCTCCATGCTATTCGTTATTTCCACAAATAAGTGGAACCATATGATAATTGACTTTCTCTGCTTGACTTATTTCACTTAGCATGATCTCTTACAGTCTCATCCATGTTGATGTAAAAGTTGGGTATTCATCCTTTCTGATGGCTGAGTAATATTTCATTGTATATATGGACCACATCATATTTATCCATTCATCTGTTGAAGGGCATCTCAGCTTTCCACAGTTTGGCTATTGTGGACATTGCTGCTATGAACATTGAGGTACATATGGCCCTTCTTTTCACTACATCTGTGTCGCTGGGCTAAATACCTAGTAGTGCAATTGCTGGGCCATAGGGTAGCTCTATTTTTAATTTTTTAAGGCACCTCCACACTGTTTTCCAAAGTGGCTGTACCAACTTGCATTCCCACCAACAGTATAAGAGGGTTCCCCTTTCTCCACACCCCCTCCAACATGTGTTGTTTCTTGCCTTGTCAATTTTTGCCATTCTAACTGGTGTAAGGTGATATCTCAATATGGTTTTGATTTGAATTTCCCTGATGGCTCATGATGATGAATATTTTATCATGTGTCTGTTAGCCATTTGTATGTCTTTGGAGAAGTGTCTGTTCATGTCTTCTGCCCATTTTTTGACTTGATTATTTGTTTTTTGGGTGTTGAGTTTGAGAAGTTCTTTATAGATCTTGGATACCAGTCCTTTATCTGTAGTGTCATTTGCAAATATCTTCTCCCATTCTGTGGGTTGCCTCTTTGTTTTATTGACTGTTTCCTTTGCTGTGCAAAAGATTTTTATCTTGATGAAGTCCCAAAAGTTCATTTTTGCTTATTTCACTAGCCTTTGGAGATGTATCTTGAAAGAAGTTGCTGTTGAAGAGGCTACTGCCTATGTTCTTCTCTAGGATTTTGATGGATTCCTGTCTCACCTTGAGGTCTTTCATCCATTTTGAGTTTATCTTTGTGTATGGTGTTAGAGAATGGTTGAGTTCCATTCTTCTGCATATGGCTGTCCAGTTTTATTGAAGAGACTCTTTTTTCCATTGCATATTTTTTCCTGCTTTGTCAGAGATTATTTGACCATAGAGTTGAGGGTCCATATCTGGGCTCTCTATTCTGTTCCATTGGTCTATATGTCTGTTTTTGTGCCAGTGCCATGGTCTCTTGGTGCTCACTCCTTTTAATATAGCTTGAAATCGGGCAATGTGATGCCCCCAGCTTTGTTTTTCTTTTTCAACATTTCCTTGGCGATTCAGGGTCTTTTCTGATTCCATACAAATTTTAGGATTATTTGTTCCAGCACTTTGAAAAATGTCATTGGAATTTTGATTGGGATGGCATTGAAGGTATAGATTGCTCTGGGTAGCATAGACATTTTAGCAATGTTTATTCTTCTGAGCCATGAGCATGGAATGTTTTTCCATCATTTTATGTCTTCTTCAATTTCTTTCATGAGTGTTCTGTAGTTCTTAGAGTATAGATTCTTTACCTCTTTGGTTAGGTTTCTTCCAAGATATCTTATGGTTTTCTAATTTCTCTTTCTACAGTCGCATTGTCAGTGTATAAGAAAGCAACTGATTTCTGTGCATTGATTTTGTATCCTGCCACATTACTGAATTGTTGTATGAGTTCTACTAATTTGGGAGTGGAGTCTTTTGGATTTTTCACATAAAGTATCATGTCATCTGCAAAGAGAGAGATTTTGACTTCTTCTTTGCCAATTTGAATACATTTTATTTCCTTTTGTTGTCTGATTGCTGTTGCTAGGACTTCTAGTGCTATGCTGAACAGTAGTGGCCAGAGTGGGCATCCTTGTCATGTTCCTGATCTTAAAGGAAAGGATCTCAGCTTTTCCCCATTGAGAATGATATTCACTGCAGGTTTTTCATAGATGGATTTTATGAACTTGAGGGATGTTTCCTTTATCCCTATACTCTGAAGAGTTTTAATCAGGAAAGGATGCTGTATTTTGTCAAATGCGTTTTCTGCATCAATTGAGAGGACCATATAGTTCTTCTGTCTCCTTTTATTAATGTGTTCTATCACACTGATTGATTTGTGAATGTTGCACCATCCTTCCATCCTGGGAATAAATCCCACTTGGTATTGGTGGATGATCCTTTTAATGTATTGTTGGATCCTATTAGCTAGAATTTTGTTGAGAATTTTGGAATCCATACTCATCAGGGGTATTGGTCTGAAATTCTCCTTTTTGATGGGGTCTTTGCCTGGTTTGGGGATTAAGGTAATGCTGGCCTCATAGAATGAGTCTGGAAGCTTTCCTTCTGTTTCTATTTTTTGAAACAGCTTTAGGAGAATGAATATTATTTCCTCTTTGAATGTTTGGTAGAATTCCCCAGGTAATCCATCAGGCTCTTGTTTTTTGGGAGGTTTTTGATCACTGCTTCAATCTCGTTACTGGTTATTGGCCTATTCAGGTTGTCAATTTCTTCCTGTTTCAGTCTCGGGAGTTTATAGGTTTCCAGGAAGGCATCTATTTCTTCGAGGTTGCTCAATTTATTGGCATATAGTTGTTGATAATAATTTCTAATAATTGTTTCTATTTCCTTGGTGTTAGTCGTGATTTCACCCCTTTCATTCATAATTTTATTAATTTGGGTCCTTTCTCTTTTCTTTTGGATAAGTCTGACTAGTGGTTTATCGATCTTATTAATTCTTTTATAGAACAAATTTCTAGTTTTGTTGATCTGATCTACTATGTTTCTGGTTTCTAATTCACCGATCTCTATTCTAATCTTAATTATTTCTAATCTAATGTGTGGCTTAGGCATCGTTTGTTGCTTTTTCTCTAGTTCTTTAAGGTGTAAAGTTAGTTGGTGAATTCGGAATTTTTCTATTTTTTTGAGTGAGGCTTGGATGGCTATGTATTTCCCCCTTAGGACTGCCTTTGCAGTATCCCATAGGTTTTGGACCGATGTGTTTTCGTTCTCATTGGTTTCCGTTAATTGTTTAAGTTCTTCTTTGATTTCCTGGTTGACCCAAACGTTCTTGAGCAGAGTGGTCTTTAGCTTCCAAGTGTTTGAATTTCTTCCAAACTTTTTCTTGTGATTGAGTTCCAGTTTTAAAGCATTATGGTCTGAGAATATGCAGGGAATAATCTCAATCTTTAGGTATCAGTTGAGACCTGATTTGTGACCCACTATGTGGTCTATTCTGGAGAAAGTTCCATGTGCGCTCAAGAAGAAAGAATATTCTGTTGTTTTAGGGTGGAATGTTCTGTATATATCTATGAGGTCCATCTGGTCCAGTGTGTCATTCAAAGCTCTTGTTTCTTTGTTAATTTTCTGCTTAGATGATCTGTCTATTGCTGAGAGTGGAGTATTGATGTCTCCTACAATTAACATGTTATCAATATGACTCTTTATTTTGGTTAACAGTTGGCTTATGTAGATGGCTGCTCCCATGTTGGGGGTGTAGCTATTTACAATTGTTAGATCTTCTTGTTGGATAGACCCTTTAAGAATGATATAGTGTCCTTCTGTGTCTTTAACTACAGTCTTTAGTTTAAAATCTAATTTGTCTGATGTAAGAATTGTTACCCCAGCTTTATTTTGAGGTCCATTGGCATGGAAGATGGATCTCCATCCCTTCACTTTCAGTCTGGATGTATCTTTAGGTTCAAAATGAGTCTCTTGCAGACAGCATATGGATGGGTCCTCTCATTTTATCCAATCTGCAACCCTGTGTTGTTTTATGGGAGCATTTAGGCTGTTTAGTACCCTGAATATGTCTTGCCAGCCCTTTCTGACTTGCCAGGTCTCTGTGGATAGGTCTGACGTTATTCTGATGTTCCTCCCTCTGTATGTAAAGAATCTCTTCCCCCTAACTGCCCTTAAGATGGTTTCCTTGGTTCTAAGATTTGCAAGTTTTACTATTACATGCCGGGGCATTGGCCTGTTTTCCTTGATCTTAGGAGGGGGTCCTCTCTGCCTCTAGGTCACGAACATCTTTTCATTCCCCAAATTAGGGAAGTTCTCAGCTATGATTTGCTCAAATATATCTTCTAGTCCTCTCTCTCCACCCCCTCAGGGATGCCAATAATTCTGACATTGGAACGTTTCATGGTGGCACTTATTTCTCTGATTCTATTTTCATGGATTTTGAGTTGTTTTTCCCTGGCCTCCTCTTTTTCCTTTTTGTCTATTAATTGGTCTTCTAGATCACTAATTCATTCTTCTGCCTCATTACCAAAGTTGTTAGATTATCTAGATTAGATTGGATCTCATTGATAACATTTTTAAGTTCTGCCAATTCGACTTTCATTTCTGCCCTTAGAGACTCTATCTTGCCATTAATCGATTTCTCCATTCTAGCTATTGTCTTCACAATTACTACCCTGAATTCCATCTCTGACATCTTGGTTATATCTGTATCCATTTGTAAATCTGTGGTGTAAGTCATAGTCTCTGAGTCTTTCCTATTTTGGGGGTTCCTCCTCCTAGTCATTCTGTTGAGGGGTGGTTGAGGGAATGTACAGAGTCCCAATTATTGACCACAACCCAAGGAAGATGCACCTATTTTATAGGGACCTTAGACTTGCTGACCTCTTGTTCTCCCAGCCTGTCTTCTGGGCAAGGGACCTTCTGTGTTATTACTCAGGCAACCCTGTTTGGGCAGAGTTGCCCTTCCCCCTTTGGCGGGGAATGGGCTCAGTGAAAACCGGATTTTGGGGGCTTTTGTTCTCTGGTGGCTTTCCCTGGTGGCTTTCTGCATTTCTTCCGAGAGTCAGAGCAGAAGAGATCATTTCCAACCCTCTGCCTGAGAGTGGAGAGATCACAGTCTGTTTTTCAGTGAGCTCTCAAGGCCACACTGTCTCTGTTTCTGCCTGTGCTGCTATAAACTACAGCATCCTGGGTTGTGCACCCCTCAGCAGTGCTCCCAGCCCTTGCCTCCAGGTTGGGGCACGTCTCTGCCCTTTGTGCTTCTAAAACTGCCAGCTGCCCCCAGTTCACACATGTGGCACTGCTGCTCCGGGTTTCTGCCCGGGGGGCTGCCTTAAAGTCCTTTCCCTGCTGCTACCAATCTGTGAGTCTGTGCCCCATCCCCAGCATGGGAGGCTGTCGCTCACCAGCAGTGTAGGATCCCGATGGCTCGGCTCCCTCCCCCTTCCGTTTATCCTCCGATATGTGCCCGTGGAATCAAGGCTCTCCGCTTTGTACCTCAAAACCAACCACCTGCGATATTCTGTTTGTAGAGGTCTAGATCTATCTTCTTACATCTCAGGCTGATTTCATGGATATTCAGAGTGGTCTGGTAGATATCCAGCTCAGTTCCGGGGACCAGTTGGAATAGGGTCCCCTACTCCTTCGCCATCTTTTCCAGGTCTCCCTTTTATTTCTTTGTCTTACCTAATTGCTCTGGCTAGGAATTCTAGTATGATATTGAGTGGGAGAGGGGAAAGTGGGCATCCTTATCTTGTTCCTAATCTTAGGAAAGATTGAGTATGTTAGTGTTGGGTTGGTGTATATGACTTTTATTATGTTCACATATGTTCCTTCTATACCCAATCTGTTAAGGCTTTTATCATGAAAAAATATTGTATTTTGTCAAATGCTTTTTTGCATATATTGAGATTAACATGCAATTTTTATCTTTCATTTTATTAATGTGATTTATTACATTTATTAATTTCGTGTGTTGAACCATCCTTGCATCTCAGGGTTAAATCTCACTTGGTCATGGTGTAGAATCCTTTAATGTGTTCTTAAATTGTCTTCAAATATTTTGTTAAGAATTTTTGCATCTATATTCATTAGGACTGTTGGGCTTAAAGTTTCCTTTTCTTATAGTATCCTTTGGAATCAAAGTAATACTGCTTTGTAGAATAAGTTTAGAAGCATTCTCTCCTCCTTGATATTTTGGAAGGGTTTGAGGAGGAATTGGTGTTAATTTATTAAATGTTTGGTAGAGGAGCACTTGGGTGGCTCAGTCGGTTAAGCATCCAACTCTTGATTTTGGCTCAGGTTATGATCTCAAGGGTCATGAGATCAAGCCTTACATTGGGCTCCATGCTGAATATGGACCCTGCTTAAGAGTCTTTTTCCCTCTCCCTTTACCCCTCCCCAACTCATGCACGTGTGTTTGCCCTCTCTTTCTCTGTCTCAAAAATAAAATAAAGTAAAATAAAACAAAATAAATAAGTATATGTTTGGTAAAATAATCCAGTGACTCCATCTCGTCCTAAGATACGGATTTGATCTCTTTATTCGTTATTGGTCTGTTCACATTTTCCATTTATTCCTGATTCAGTCTTTGTAGGTTGTGTTTCTAAAAATGTATCCTTTTTTTCTAAGTTATATAATTTTTGGCACATAATTATTCATAGTTATCCTTATGATTCTATGATTTCTGTAGTATCAGTTGTAATGTCTCTTCTTTTATTTCTAATTTTAGTTATTTGAATCTTCTTTCTTTTTTCTTAGTCTGGCTAAATAAATTGTCAAATTTATTTATCTTTTCAATGGAACACCTCTTAGTTTTGTGGATCCTTTCTATTGTTTTTCTGGTCTCTATTTCATTTATTTGCACTCTGACCTTTATTTCCTTCTGCTAATTTGGGCTTAATTTGTCTTTCTTTTTCTAATTTCTTGAGGTGTCAATTTAGTTTTTTTTATTTGAGATCTTTCTCACATTTGAGATTTTTTAAATTTCTGATTTGAGTTTTATAAGATGTGCATGTATTACTATAAATTTTCCTCTCAGAACTGCTTTAACTGTACCCCACAATATTTGTTATGTTGTATTTCCATTTTTATTTCTTTCAAGATAATTTTTCAGTTCCTTTTTGATTTCTTCTTTGGCCCAGTGGTTGTTTAGAAGTGTGTTTGGATAGTTTCCATATATATGTGTATCTTCTCACTTTCCTTTTGTTGTTGATTTCTACTATTGTGTTCAGAGAAGATAGTTGATTTGATTTCAGTCATTTGAATTTGCTAATATTTGATTTGTTGTCTATCTTATGTATGTTGGAGAATGTTCTATGTGCACTTGAGAAAAACGTGTATTCTGCTGCTGTTGGTTGGAATGTTCTTTATATGCCTATTAAGTCCATTTGTTCTAAAGTGTGATTCAAATTCAACCTTTCCGGGGCGCCTGGGGGGCTCAGTTGGTTAGGCGACTGCCTTCGGCTCGGGTCATGGTCTCAGGGTCCTGGGATCAAGCCCCGCATCGGGCTCCCTGCTCAGCAGGAAGACTGCTTCTCCCTCTCCCACTCCCCCTGCTTGTGTTCCCCCTCTCACTGTCTCTCTCTTGTCAAATAAATAAATAAAAAAATAAAATCTTTAAAAAAAAAATTCAACCTTTCCTTGTTGATTTTTACTGGACTATCTATCCATCACTGATAGTGGAAGTATTGAATTACCTTACAATTATTGTGGGTTTTTTTATTTCTCCTTTAAGATCTGTTATTATTTGCTTAATATATTTTGATGCTCTGGTGGTGGGAGCATATATATTTACAATTGTTATAGCTTTTTGAGGTACTAATCCTTTTATCATTATATAATGACCTCCTTTGTTTCTTGTTATCCTTTTCGGCTTGAAGTATATTTTGTCTGATGTAAGTATGGCTTCTTTTGGTTTCTGTTTGCTTGGAATATCATCTTCCGTCTTTCATTTTGAGCCTAGTTGTGTCTTCAAAGCTGAAATGAGTCTCCTATAGACAGCATATACTTGGGTTTCATTTTTTTATCCATCCAGCCTCTCTGTGACTTTTGATTGGTGAGTTCAATTCATTCACATTTATGGTGATTATTAGTATGTAGGGATTTACTACTGCCATTTTATTTTTTGGCTTCTGATTATTCTGTCTTTCCATTATTTGTTTTTCATTCTGTTTCTGTCTGAATTTGTAAGTTGGTTGTGTGCCATGATGACTTGCTCAGTTTCCCCTTTTTTTGTTTCCTCTCTCTGCTCTAGACTTTCTTTGTGGTGACCATGAAGTATACCAAAAACATCTTATAGGTAAAATAGACATTTTCTGTTGAGAGCAACCTATGTTCATTGCTTATAAAAGTTCTATTATTTTACCCTTGCCATTTTATATTTTTAGGTCATAAATAATCTCTTTTTAAGCTGATTTCATTTCCAAGTTGTAGTAGCTATAGTTATTTTTTTTAATTTTTTTTTAAGATTTTATTTATTTATTTGACAGAGACACAGTAAGAGAAGGATCACAAGCAGGGGAAGTGGGAGAGGGAGAAGCAGGCCTCCTACTGAGCAGAAAGCCCAATGTTGGGGCTCGATCCCAGGACCCTGGGATCATGACCTGAGCTGAAGGCAGACACTTAACGACTGAGCCACCCAGGCCCCCTAGCTATAGTTATTTTTAATGTGTTTTTCCTTTAACCTTTATGCTATAATTAAGTTTAGTATATTCTTCTAAAAAAATAGTTACAGTTTTCTAATTCTGTTTATCATCTTAATTGGAGTTTTGTGTACTTATGTCTTTTTCTTTCATCTTGAAGATCTTTCAACATGTTTTTTTTTTTTTTAAGATTTTATTTATTTATTTGAGAGAGAGAATGAGAGAGAGCATGAGAGGGTCAGAGGGAGAAGCAGACTCTCTGCTGAGCAGGGAGCCCAATGTGGGACTCGATCCCGGGACTCCAGGATCATGACCTGAGCCGAAGGCAGTCACTTAACCAACTGAGCCACCCAGGTGCCCTCAACATGTGTTTTAAGGCAGGACTTGTGATGGTGAACTCCATCAGCTTTTGTCTGTCTGGGAAGGCCTTTATTTCTCCTTTAATATGAAGGGATAACTTTGCTGGATAGAGTATTCTTGGCTGGTAGTTTTTATCTTTTAATATTTTGAATATGTCATCTCTCTCGTGGCATGTACTCTTTCTTCTGAGAAATCTGCCAATAGCTTAAGGGTGGAGGATATTCCTTTATTTGTTACAGTCTCCATTTCCCTGGCTGCTTTTAACTTTATTTATCATTGACTTTTAACAGTTTTAATGTAATATTGTCTTGGAAAAGATCTTTTTGCATTGAAATAATAAGATGTTCTATTAGCTTCATGGACTTATGTATCCAGTTCCTTCCCCAAGTTTGGAAAGTTCTCAGCTATTATTGCTTAAATACACTTTCTGCTCCCTCCCTGTCTTCTGCTTCTAGTATACCCATTAAAATTATGTTTGCTCTTTTGATGGAGACAAATAGTTCTTATAGGGTTTCTTCACTTTTTATATCCTAGTTCTCTCTCCTCTTACACCTGAATCATTTCTGTATTTTTATCTTCAAGCTCATTTATTCTCTCTTCCATCTTATCTGCTGTACTCCCAATACATTATAATGCATTCTTCCTCTTACTTATTGAGTTCTTCACCTCCACAATTTCTATTCGGTTCTTCTTTGGAATTTCAATATCTTTGATAAAGGACTTCTTCTGTTCATTAATTGTACTACTGAGATCATTGTACTGACTTTCTGAGTTTTCTTGTAGCTCCTGAATCTCTTCATTACAGCTATTTTGAATTATTTGTCAGACTAATAATCCATGTTTTGGGGTTCAGTTGGTGGAAATTGTCTTTTTCTTTTTGCAATACCATATTACCATTTTTCATAGTGTCTGATGAAAAGTGCCTCTGCTGCAGCATTTGAAATAGTAAAAACCTTTCTGATTTAGGCAAGGTTTTGTTTACTTTGACTCTAACCATTTAACAAGTTGGTAATTAGAAGCCTTCCTTTTGTTTGCCAGAAGGTGGCACTATAGCACAGGTTTGTTTGTTTCATTCACCTGCACTGACTGGCTGTTAAGGTTGGAGTGTGTGCATTAAAAAAAATAAATAAATAAAATCCTCTCAGAGGGAAAAGTGGTAGAAAAGTGGAGGAAGGTATATACTTAACAGTTGGGTTTTTTTTTATATTCCCCTGGGCTGGTAGGTGGATCTTCTATCTTTGAATGGAGGCATCCCAGAGGTCCATGGCAGTCCTGTTGCCAGATTCCTGGGACAGACAATAGGAAACCCTTCACTTCAGTTCTCTTTATCTGTCCACTTTCCTTTCCTCTTCCTCCCCTCAGCCACTGCAGTCTCTCCTCAGAACAACGGGTCCCTCCAGCTATAGTACACATGGCTAGAGAGACCGCCACTCACTGCTTTCACACTCTACCTCCTCTTCCAGAGAGGCCATGCTGGCCTGCTGCCAGATTTGTCTCTGCCTTCTCATTCTGCAGCCTCCTCCGAAGTCAAATCCACCTGTACCTTCAGGTGCACAGCTGGCTGGATCTCTTGGGTATCCTGGTATGCTCTGCAGAGGGCACTCATTTTTGGTTATAGATGTCCAATTCATTGTAAACTGAAGGGGAGAGAAAACAAATGATTTATGCTGCTGTGATGCTAACATCTCCCTGCCTTTTTTTAATTGGACTATTTAATTGGGTGATTTGACTTTTTCTTTTCTTTTCTTTTTTTGGTAAGAGTTCTTTATATATTCTGGATACTAGTCCCTTATCAAATATATGATTTTCAAATATTTTCCCCCTATGTTGTGAACTATTTTGCTTGCTCTTTGAAGTATAGTTTTAGGTTTGATCTATTTTTTTTTTTCTGATCATTTTTTTCTTTTTCTTTTTTAAACCTTCATTAAAGCTTGCTCGTCTTAATACATTAAATTGATTTCACAGTCCACTAATGTAAGTGCATATGCATTTTTACACACACACACAAAACAGTTTTATAGAAAACATTTAGAAGCTTTTGTTCACTAAGACCATCATGAAAGTAAATATGCATAGCAGATACACAGGACTAAACCCTTAGGCATTCTAAAAAATTAAGGGGTCAGAGAGAGATGTGAAAGAAATAGAGAAGGAGACCAAGGCCTCAAGTTGGTGATAACCAAAAGAAAATAATGTTCTAGGAGTCAAACTTTAAGAGTTTCAATAAAAATGCTGCATCAACTGTATCCAAATTTTGTCAAATTAAATGAGAACTTAGAAATAATCATCTTTCCTTTTCAGATATTCATGATTGCCACAATTTAGATTATTCCCTCAGTAGGCTAGAAGCAAAAGAAAAAGTATTAGTTATGGTGTCAGATTAGTTATCTTATAGCTTCACATAATATATTGCTATTTTTACCATGAATTCTCCTTGTAATTTATTAGGTTTTCCCCCCTTTCCTTTCATGCTGTGTGGCAGAAGGAATTATTTTCAGGCTTGATGGGCATCTTCTTTATTGGACTTTTTTAGGAGGTTGATAACTGGTAACTTGCTTTGTGGTTTCTATATTGTGATTAGCAATGGTGACAAAAAATAAAACCTAACAGTATCATTTGTCAGACTGTAGTTCTTTTTAACTATCTTTCATAGGTTCCATTTTCACCATACAGAAAACCCATGAGTTACACCTAGTAATAAGTAAGATTTATTTATCTTTTAAATACATCAAAGAAATAATATTTGGTAGGGAGAGGTAGAGGGAAGATTTAGCCAGGTAAAAATTATAAAAACAAAACAACAAAACAGAACAAATCTGCTTGGTATTCCTGGGTCATATTCCTGTCTGTGGCACTGATCTATGTTTCTCTGCAGTGCCTCTCACTATGGAAGTTAGGCACTCAACAGAAATATTGAACTGTAAAAATAATAAATGGGTAGTGAAACTCCTTCCCTATCTTTAGTATATAGTGCCTGTATCAAGTTGAACATTGAAGGGATTGAGTTCCATAGGCTTGTGAGTACAGGTAAAAGTTGGCTAAAGCTGATGAAATCTAATTCATGTATCATTTTTTAAACTATTTTCATGCCTCTTTTTCAACTGTTTTTGGGAATAGAACTAATGGGCAAATCACAAACTAGTGCTTATTTTAAGAACTATTTTATTTTAGGGAAGGAGATATAGTTATGCTATTTATATCAATGGAATAAAATAATTCTTCTTACTTTATGATAAATTTAGGCCTCTTAATATTTAGATTTAAAGATTACTGGCATTGAGAGTTTTCTGTTAGTATTACTTGCCAAAACCAAACAGGCTCTTTGCTAAAATGCTCAAGAAAACTACAAAACAGGGTAAACATAGTGAAACTTATTGGAGGAGTTGGGAGGTACACATATTTTTCAATATGACATGCGCTAATGTGATATTAGAAACAGTAGTTAGGATCACAATCAGTATGGTTGGAGTATCATAGGCCAAATGTACCTAGCAGTCAGACATAGAGCAGCTATAACTTTCATATAAAATTCTGTGCTAAGCACAAATAAAAGAGGTCAGCTAGATGTGAGTAATCCATTAGTAACTAATATAAGCTCTTCATTAGCAGCACTTTTTCCCTTTATCAAAAGCATGACATAGTGAGAGATTTATAAGACATAAGATCACTAACAAATGTAGGCAAAAATACTCATTCTATCTCCAGTCTTTACACAGTGATAATCTAGTCTGGATCCCTTTAGGCTAAAGATCTGAAAACCATACAAATGACCTCTGTTAGTTTAATTTGATAGATATATTTATGATAGGTTGGATTAACATTTCATACACATTCCTATTACAATAACAAAAGAATAATTATTTTTTTAGATTTTAATTATTTTTTGAAGAGAGAGAGAGAGCAAGAGTGGGGTGAGGGGAAAAGGGGGAGAGATAAGCAGACTCCCTGCTGTGCAGGGAGCCCCATGGAGCTCCATCCCAGGACCCTGGTATCATGACCTGAGTGAAGGCAGACGCTTAACCTACTGAGCCAACCAGACACCCCCAAAGGAATAATTATTTTACAATTATTTGTTTTTGTATTCTTAATCTGAAACAGTGGTCGTCACATAATATTAGGGATTCAACTATGCAAAATAAATAGAGCTGAAATGTAGGGAGAAAAACTGGCCAAAGATAACATAGATATAAAGAACTTTCTGAAAGTCCACTTAGTAGACAATGCACTAATCTGGCCACATATATCAGAACTGAAATATTTTGAGGTATTATGGTTTTATCTGAGAATGAATGAGCCAGAACAACACAACTCTAAAAGAGCCAGCTACTCTTCCCAACTTGATCCTCATTGGATGTGGAGCATATACAGACTATCAATCATTGTTTGATTTTGTTGTTATTGCATTCATCCATAATTGTTTTGCCACTGTGATTTATTACATATGAACTTCAATGGAATTTTCCCAGATGATGAAGTGGTTTTTTTCTCTTTAATTTACATATATCTGAAGAACGTCTAGTAGAATTTCTGAATGTGAAATATTTCAGATAAATTTATATATAAATATATATCAATAAAATATTCCAGATGGAAGTACATAAGAAGACTCAGATATTTGCTATTAATATTTGTAGTAGGTGCTCAGCCAAGCAACCTCAAATTTTACCAAGTTAAAAATTAAATAGAATTTACTGATAATTTTATTACTAATTTCCCTAAATACATTTTAGAAAAATACTGGCCATCCCTAAGTGAATAGATAACTGAAATGTTATTTTCAAATTTGTTTCATTCATATTTACATTTGTCCATACAATGCAATACCACATTGAAGGTAACATCTGTAACTTAAATTTATGTATGTCAACATGGAAATACCTTAATACTACAAAGTTTACTAAAAAGAGGTTGCTTAATGATACATGAAAAAACTATGTAAGTTTTTTAAATATTTAATTGCAATATTGATATATGTAAAATAAGTATTATATGGTCACCTGAGGTTTGTAGATGAACATGGAATTGAACCCAGGATGAGCACCAAAGCAGACTTTAAGCTTAACCGAATATTTTATTTCATAGGTATAAAAAAGTAGTTCACAAGTTAATGAGTATAAATTATGAATTATAGATAAACATCTCTTTGATTTATTTTTTGTAATTTCTCTGTATTTAAAAAATTCATCTTTTTAAGAAGAAAATCTTATAAAGTACTCTTCCAAAAAATATTTACTTGTGAATTTATGAAAATATTTTTATGCAATACATGTTGGTACTAAGGGAACTTTGGTTAAGATTCTCTATATAATTACAAACCCAAAATGACCTTTGTTAAAGTGAAAGGTATTAACATATTACAAATCCATTCCTAAGAATTCTGGCCAACAAGTGGAAGTTTCAAGGCATCTCTGCCACAGAAGATGACAATCAGGAGGATGAGAAGGGTGTATTATAGAGTTTTGTATATTTTAAGAGATTAAAGCTGTTGAAGTTGTAGCAATAAAACTAGGATGAGCAAATAAGCTGACTTATTCTTACCATTAGATGAAAGAATCTAATTTAGTATGAATAGACTCTGTGTATTGAAGAGTAATGGAAGAGAAATATTTGGGAGACTTTTTATCTTTTAAAGTAGGTTGGAGCGAGAGTGTATTAACTGAGGTCAAAGAAAAGAGAAATTGTCAGCCTTGCTAATTTTGAAGACAGGTCTTTGCTCCTTGAGAGAACAGTCATCTGGTGAAGAGATACTTTTTATCATATTACAATCCTTTAATTTAGTACCTTGCTCAGGAATGTGAAGTTATTACTAACATTATGATTAATAATATTTCTGAACACCTATGAAGATTTGAGCATTGATATGTTAAGCAAAATACATATAGGTAAGACTGAGCAAAGGAAACTTATTATTTGCCTCATAGACTTGAGGGGTGTGTGTGTGTGTGTGTGTGTAAAACACTTGTTTTAATCTCTGTTTTTCAGATCTATGAACTGAAGTTCTAAAATGTTAAAGAACTTGATAATAGTCACATATAGAAAACTGCAGAGATGAATGTAATTCTGGATCCCGACTCACCAGGAAACCCATCCTCAAATTCAAAGGTAATCTAATCAGAATTTGCTTAAAAACAGTTTAAACAAAATTAAGGTGAGAAATCATGCTATAAATCATGGATTCATACAGAGGTATTTTTCTTTGTTTTTTTAAAGATGCCCTTTAGGTATAGCAGGATGTCATGGGAAGAATATGGCCTCTGGTATAAGAGAGATTCATATTAGAATCCCCGAAAATTAATTTCCCATCTGAATCTCAGATCTCAGCTTTCTAATCATTAAAATGGAGGATATAAACACTTAACTCACATGATTATAGTGAGGTCTAAATGTATAAATATATGCCATTCAACCTACATATAAATAAAATAGAGCAAAACAGTAGAAATAAAAGTAGAATATGGGCTGAGACATTTATACTTTTCCTCAAGATATCCTTGACCCCTGACCCTCCTTAATATTTTTCTTTTTAAGGATATTAGTCCTGGTGTAAGTTCTGAGTCTTCACACTACCCTAATTTTATCTGAAAATATAAGCCATTTTTAACCTAGCCACAGTCCTTAAATCAGTAGTGTGGAAAAGTCTAAGTAAGAAACAAAGAGCTAGGATTAGAAGAATCATGTTCTTAAGTAAACTTGTATATTGATAATCTCACCTTTACTATTAAATAAGGACTTTATAAACTTGTTTACAGATACAGGAATCAGAAAACCATGGTCAATTTCCTGCTTTATCACCAATTCATTGTATGGGTACAAGCTACTAAATTATCCTTTCCCTATTTTTGGTTTTGCTACATATTAAAAAAACAACAATTAAACACAATTTTTCTATACCATTTAACTCTGTTAGATTGATATTTTTTCCTTTTCCAAGAAAATTATTTTGATTTCCATACACATGAAGTGAGCATTCATTTAAAGCTTTATCTTTTTTTTTTTTTTTTTAAAGATTTTATTCATTTGACAGAGAGAGATACAGCGAGAGAGGGAACAGAAGCAAGGGGAGTGGGAGAGGGAGAAGCAGGCTTCCCGCGGAGCAGGGAGCCCGATGCGGGGCTCGATCCCAGGACCCTGGGATCATGACCTGAGCCGAAGGCAGATGCTTAACAACTGAGCCACCCAGGCGCCCCTCATTTAAAGCTTTAAAAAATTCTTCTGCCAATTTACATACAATTCTTAATACTTACTGTTTCCTTTTACTCAGTGACCTTTAGGATAGATTAATTCTCCAAACCTCTACATTGCTTCAGCAATGAAGAAAGATGATCTGACTGGTGGTTAATTTTTTTTTTTTTCATAGTTATTTCTGGGATTGTTCTTTTTAATGGTCTAACTTAAGGTATTTTTAGAGGAAATAGATGTCAGAGTAGAGACAGATTGAGGAAGGAGTTTACTAGAGTCTTGAACACAAGGGCACAGTAGTGCTAGGGACATTGAGCAACACAAGCTACAATTTCTAGAGACAGAACAGCTGGGCCACCTAGGCAGTGTCTGAGCTTGTACAGCAGACTACTTTTATATCCTGCTTGTAACCAGGTGGATGGGACAGATTATAAAGAATTTTCATGACATAGTTTTCCAGATGATTTGACTAAACAGGCATTTTTTAGAGTATGACTTGCAGTCTTCAAAAAGAGAACTAGTCAGAAAGAGGAAGGTTATTGATAGTCATATATATATGTATATATAGTGGGATCAAAGCAGATTCAGAATGGGGGAAAAAAAAACCTTCTTACATCATTAAAATAAGTTTTTTTAGGAATTACATCAACACCCAAATATGGTGGAAGTTTCTGAACATGGGTGATTGAAGCACTCTTTTGAAGTTCCATATCCAAGACTAAGTTGTCAACTAAAGTAATAGGGTATTGGATGAATCCAGGAATCCTGAGTGAGACTACAACTCCTAGATTTGGGAGAACAACTTGCTTACAGGTATATGTGAATATGGAGCCAGAAGCAAAGCGATTCTCTTATATTCACAAATATCTTCAAAATGCACTCTTTTATCTTTCTATCTCTCAGAAAGACATCGCTTTACCTGAAATTCCCTGAGGTGAGGCTTTTCATTCTTTCCCACCCTGTATAAACCATAACATTTTATAAATATCTTTATTCCCTATTACCACTTCCAGATAGTTACTTGTCCAACTTCATGCAGATTTTTCCTTAGAGTTTATGAAATCTTATTATATCATTCCCTCTTTTTTTTGTAGTAGTCATGTAATGTGATACTGTCTTCATTTCGCAAACACATATTCATTGAGGATTTTGGCAACATAGCTCCTCCTTGTTACTAAAAGTCTTACTGTCATTTAACATGACTTTAGTGCTCACACATTGCAACGGCCTAATCAAAATATTAGCTACAGTGCCTCTTGATCTCAACAGTTCTCCAATTAATAAATTCATTTCCAAAGCCAGATCCAGAAATTTGTCATCATTCTCAGAAATATTTTACAATTGATTAATATCTATGGGAACCCTCTTGTAGCAATAATAACAATTTAATAGCTTTATTGAGATATAGTTAACATACAATAAACTACATATATATTTAATATATATGTAGTTTATCTTTAATACATATATTTAATTTATAATATGTGATACATTTTTATATATGTATACATAATAAAAATATCACCACAGTGAAGATAATGAATGTATCCATCACCCTTAAAAGTTTCTTCATGTCTCTTTGTAATCTCCATTTCTCTTGACTTTCCTCATACCTGTGTCTCCAGGCAATCACTTATCTGCTTTCTGTCCCTACATATTAGATGGCGTATTCTAGGATTTTATATAATTGGAATTATTTGATATATATTTTGGGGGGAGGGGTTTAACTTCTTTTATTTAACATAATTGAGATTCAACATGTTATTGTATGTACAGATAGCACATTACCTTTTTATTGTTGAGTAGCATCCCATTGTATAATGTGCCACAATTTCTTTATCCTTTCACATCCTGATGGACATTTGCTTTCTTTTCAGTTTTGGCTCTTAGACACAAAGTTGTTATGAACATTCATATATAAATCTTTTAAGGGACATATGCTTGGTTTTATCTTAGGTAAATACCTAGGAGTGAAGTGGGTAGATGTATGGTAAACTGATTTTTAATTTTCTAAGAAATTATCAAATGTGTTTTCCAGAGTGGCTGTATTGTTACATTCCCCCAGCAATATGTAAGATTTGCAGTTTCTCTATGTACCTTGCCATAACTTAATTTTTTTTTGTTTATCTGGTAAATTGCATTAATTCAGTTTTTTAAATATTTAACCAAACTTGCTTTCTTGCAAAAATCCATTAGTCATGCTATACTGTTATATTTGATAAATTGCCAAAAGTCTAGAATTAGCAAATTGGATTTGATAAATTTTGTTAATAACTTTTGTAATTATGTTCATGAGCAATATCATTCTGTAGTTTTGATGTCTTTTTTTCTAGTTTTGGCATATGGATCGGATAGCCTCATAGAATGAGATGAAATGTATTTGTCTCTAGAAGAGTTTGTATAGATTGATATTATTTTTTTCCTTAAATATTTGATAGAATTCACTATTGAAGCCATGTAGTTCTGAGGTTTTCTTATGGAAAAACTTTTAAATACAAGTTAAATGTCTTTTACAGATAAGAAACTATTCAAGGAATTTATTACTTTGTTCATAGCATTTGATAGTTTGTATCATCCAAGCAATTTGACTCTTTTATCTAAGTTGTTGAAATTATTGGCAAACATTTGTTCATAATATCTCCCTTTTTTAAAAAGTATTGTGTAGACATGTAGTAATATGCAGTAACGCATGTAATACACATGAGAAGATGTGTAATAATGTTACTTCTTTTATTAATGATTCTGGAAATTTGTGTCTTCTGGGTTTATTTGTGTATTTCCTTTCTTCCTCCTTGTCTCTCTTCCTTCCTTCTCCTCTTCTCTGTTTGTTTTACATCTGGCTAGAGATTTATCAAATTTATTGATCTCACAGAATTTGCTTTTGGTTCCATTGATTTTCTTCTTTTTTCTTTGTTTTCAGTATCATTGATTTCTGCTCTGACATTATTCATTTTTTTCTGCTTATTTTGTGATTTTCTCTTCTTTTTTTACATTCTCAAATAGGAACTGAAGTAATTGATTTTATGCTTTTCTTCATTTTTAATAGAAATTTAGTGTTAGAATTTTTTACTAGGGCTTTATTTGTACCCTACAAATTTTAACTTTTTTAAATTTTTGTTTGGTTCTAAATACTCTCTAATTTCTGTTTTTCTTCCACCCTTGAATTATTTAGAAGTATGTCTTTAATTTCCAAATATTCAGATATTTCTATTATATTTTTCCCATGATTTCTAATTTAATTCTATTGTGGTCAACAGAAATGTTTTGTGTTACATTACTCGATTAAAGTTGATTGAGATTAGGTTTATTGAACAAAACATATCTCACTTGATAAATATGCCATGGATATTTGAAAAAAATATGTATAATCTGCTTTTGGGTGAGATGCTTTATAAATAGCAGTTAGGTGAATTGATTGAGAATGTTGCTCAAGTCTTCTGTATCTTTACTGATTTTCTATTTCTTATATCAGTTATTCAGAGGCATACTGAAAACTTCAACTACATCTGTGGATTTTCTATGTCCTTGGCTAAAACTACTTTTTTGCTTTATGTGATTGAAGCTTTGTTAATACATGCATAAATATTTTGGATTGTTATGTTCTCATCATGAAATTACCTTTTTATTATTATAAAATGACTTTTCTTATTGCTTTCATTATTCTTTGCTCCAAAATTTAATTTTTCTAACATAAATATAGCCATTCTAGTTTCTTTTGATTAATGTCAGTATGATATATTGTTATTTCATTATTTTAGCCTATGTGATTCTTTATACTTAAATGGATATTTAGAGGCAGGATATAGTTGGATTTTGCTTTTTTTATTCAATCTAATAACTTCTGGCATTTAATGTAGTGTTTGCCATTTATATTTAATGTGATTATTGATAATGATTAATCTTAAATATTTCTATCTGGTTTCTATTAATTCCACTTATTCTTATTTCTCTTTCCATATTTTCTGGATTTCTTTTAAATAATGTACCACATTTTACAATTCAGTTTAACTTCCTTGCTGGTTTATTAGCTACAACATATTTTGGTATTTTAGTGGTTGCTTTTGGTCAGTAGTATATATCTTTTACTTATAGACTATTTCAAACATTGTATAAGAATATTAAAGTAGTATTTAAGTATCTCCTTTAGGCTTCCATGCTTTTGTTATCAAGCATTTTACTTCTATATATGTTATAAGCTCCAAATTTCTTATTTTGCAGACATTTTATTTAGATAAGAAAGCATTCTAAAGTGTTAACATGATTTCCTCCCCATTCTCTTCCTCTTCTTCCCCTTTCTTCTTCTTCTTGTAATTTGGAATATGAAAGTTTTAGTGTTTGAGTACACACAGAAAAAAGAAGAAAACGTACAACCTTGGCTCTGACTGGCTCTGGAATTACAGCGTTGAGTGATGGTCTCTGGTATGTTATTTTTTTCCCAGAGCTACAAAGGGATAAGGATACTGACTCAAGGCTCCTCTTCTGAGGCCCCCCATTATTTTAGAGCTTGAAGGAAAAAATATTCTATTTATCTACAATGTTAATGCTCTTGGTAGAAATTTTTATTCAATTTTACCATATGCTTTTAATTTATTTTTTGATTTTAGTTCTGTGGTTATCATCCCTTTTGGGTATTCTGTTACATTTTACAAGAAGTCTAATTATTTATTATCATTGCTTAGTAAATCTGTAAGAGACTGCATTTTCTTAAAAGACTTGTTTTTCATTTGGAATTTGTAGTTATTGTTATTGAAGGATAACTTTTACACACATTTTTATAGTTTATTTTAGGACATGTATGTATACATAGGAATGATAGGATCAGTAAAATAGACTTGAGCAAACCTCAAACTTTTAAAAGTTAAGGCCCCAATCTATCACATTTATCTACTTCAGAGTTTTAAGTGTTTATTATTAGTAAGAGTTGTGCTCTGTACCTAATTTAAGGCCCCAATCTATCACATTTATCTACTTCAGAGTTTTAAGTGTTTATTATTAGTAAGAGTTGTGCTCTGTACCTTCAAGGATATTAATGATGCATATTTTTAAAGATAATTCCATTATTATTTCCATTATGAACTTCAAAGCTACTGATACCTATTCTGCATGCAATGACAATAACAATAAACAGTGACAGCCATATCTTTACTGTAACCTATCTAACTGGTTTCAAATTGTTAAAATATTTTTTAATATATACCTCATGGCTGATTAAGTGCAGTGATATTTCCATAATTTAAAAATGTTTTACTGAATATTTAATTTGTACCAGAATATGTGCTAAAAACAGGAGCTATAACAATGAGCAAGAAAAATACATTCACTTCTCTTATGAGTGGGCAAATGGGCATTTGCCTATTTATTCATTTTTTTCTTCCTAAACCTTAGCATATTGTATTATGCTGGCTCACTCTAACCATTAAAACACTAGAATTTACACAAAACCTTGGTTAGCACTGAACTTCAAGTTCAGATTCATCCCTGAAGTCATTTGCATGGTTCAAGGGAAGTTATAAACAAAGGCTGATAATTGGCACATTCTCAGCTAATATTATCTAATATTTTTCTGATAATTTATAAATTTTACTATTCATATAAGCATTGATATTATGTTGCTTGATGTAGAAGATAACATTGTGGATCAAGAAAATGTGATCCAAGAAAAAAACATATCTATAATATCAAAATAATCACACATCTTCCCAAATTAAATAAAATAAGGAAATAATCAATTAAATACCAGTAATGTTCCCTCTCTCTTCTGTATTTGAAAACAAATGAAGCAGTTCATCTGGTATTTTTGTGCAGGCAGGTCAAAAATGTTCTATCTGTTCTATAGTTTAAAAAGCAAAAACTTAAAGGGATATTCAAAACAATCTTTTCTATCATTTTCAATATTAAATTACAGTGGTGGACCTTACATTGATAAATTGCCCCATGTATAACCTGCTCCAGTTGTAGCTCAGACAAATTGGATAATATAATATCATTATGTATATGGAAGAAAAATCGTACCTTCTTATCTCCCATAGAATCTATAAACTATTGTATAAACACAATTACATTTTTCCATTGATTTCCCTGAACTCTCTCTAGGGTCACTCTTATTCTTATTCTGAGGAGACAATTTTACTTCTTGTTTTCCAGAGTTACCTGGAAGAGTAATAGTTACTATTCACATTATACTCTTTCCTTGCCAATGAAGGCTTTGATTAAATAATTTATTTAAAATGTGATAGGTGATAAATTTTGAAATGCATGGAGACCAATGCATACCTAACTGGGAAAAGAAAGATTTCCACCCTCCTTTGAGGACTAGGCCATTCTCTTAATTGGCAATCTAGTATCACTTCTTATATTTCCTGTGGAAATAAACCATTAACGAGAAATAAAAATGAATAGGAGAAGAGTAATTTAACATAAACAATAACATCAAAAATACAATGAGATTAAACTACATGTAAAGTTTCAAATCACAAATTCAGATGTGAATTTTTTTTCTGTAATTTATCTTGGTTTCTGAATCTGTTCTGAAGTCTCCTCATTGGCAATAAATATCATTATTAGCAGATTTCTTGTTTTCTCAGTCATTTCACATTTAAACTGACAATTCAGAATTTTTCCCTAGACCTAAATACAAGGCCTCTTGGGGCTTCTGTCTTTCTATCTCTGCCATGCTTTTCAAAGAGACCAGAAACATGGTTACGCAGCCTTTGAAGTACCCCTCAGCTATGCTGATTCTATTGTCCTTGTATCATGCCAATGTGGGAAACTAGGAGCAAACACTCCTCAGAGTATCAGATAGGGAATTTGTTACAGGTCATATGATCCTCAAATTACTAATTGTATCCAGATGTTTAACACCCCCACATTTTTGTATTTAACCTGGGATAGGTAAATGGATCAGGTAGAGACAGACTTTTATAGACCCTTTTCAACATCTAACTTTGTCTCTCTTCTTCCAACAAAAATGTCAGTATCTAAGATGGAGGAAAAGAGAAGCATTTATTTAAGCAAAATGGAAATGCGGGAGGGAGAACTGGATGTTTTAAATAAGATTCTGCCAAAATCTCTTTGTCTCACACATGGATTATGGGTTTTATCTTAAAGCTAAGAATACTATTAATTTTCTGTTAAATGGAAATCTGTGTTGGGGAAATTAGAGACTTATATGTTACTGTTCAGAGCAGAGCCATGGGATTAAAAGGACAGAGGATAGATGGTATGGGCAACTATCCATTAATATTTCACAATTTCATCCTGATGTTAATAAAAAAATAATTGAACTAATTCACAAGGTTTGGGTTTATTGCAATTTGTTCTTTCAGAAGACTATGTAAGAGAAAATTCCTAATAGTTAATGGTTAAATTTCTAGATACATAATTCTTGGTGCAATATTTTAAGCAAGAAAAGATAGCCCCATGGAGATATCTGTAGATCCCATGATCTGAAAAACAGTGCAAATTAATCAACCTGTAGTTTGATAAGGCAGACTTGGAGCTTCCCATTGGATGTGATGGAATCAAGATCAGTGTCTTTCCCTGACTTTGTTTTCTTTCAAAACTTGACATTTCCTTCTGCTCTTTTGCCAGAGGGCATTATGCTTTAATTTATTTTAGACTTTTATTTATTTTAGAACATTTCCTGGCATTTTGGAATCTTTAAAGAATATGGCAATTTCCCCCCTTGTCTTATTTGAATGTTCTCAGCTTCTGCATTTCTAATAGAGTTACAATAAATCATATCCAAATCTGTTTCACTCTCTAATTCCAAAAGAATCCTCCCATAAATATAAGGACCAAGTAGAATTAATGCTTTCAACATTTCAAATTGAGAAGTATGCAAATCATTTTTGTTTAATATAAAGAATAACTTCCTAGTTTTTAAATTTCTCTAAATTCTTTTTTTTAATTTTTAAAAAAATTTTTAAAGACTTTATTTATTAATTAACAGAGAGAGAGACAGCGAGAGCAGGAACACAAGCAGGGTGAGTGGGAGAGAGAGAAGGAGGCTTCCCGCTGAACAGGGAGCCTGATATGGGGCTCGATCCCAGGACCCTGGGATCATGACCCAAGCCGCAGACACTTAATGACTGAGCCAGCCGCCCAGGTGCCCCTCTCCAAATTCTTTTATCAACTCCCTTCTTTGTCCCTAGAAACAAAAGTAAGTGAAGGCTTCCCAAATTTTCTTTGTTTCATTCATGACCATGAATTTAAATCTGTCCAATTTTGCTGGGTTCAAGGAATGTCCTTTAAGACTTCTAAATTCATGATACTTGAGGACTGCAGCATGAGAGAATGGCATAAATGAGTAACCGCAGAAGTGCAGAATTTTAAGTGATTGCTTATCTAAAATTGAACATCTTCATGCTCAGCTACAGTCATTTAAATTTGGGATTTCTATCCTAATAATATACAGCTGGAGGTTTAGCTAGTCATGAACTTGTCAGCAGGTTTCCTTAAAGGGCCAGAATTTCAACATGTAGTTAACATTTTTGTCTACTTTTGCATCTCCTTTATTCTATTGTGTTTTTCTTTTTTTCTGATTCTAAGCCATCTGTTCCTCTATCAGAAGCCAAGAGGCTAAAAAAGATTCTCTTGCTTAATGACAGCCCCCAAATGTCATGACACTGCAGGATTGCAGGTATGAGTATTGCATATATCAGAGTGGTGGTCTAAAAAAAACAATGAAATAATTAGAAAATGTAGAGAAGCTTGAGAAATAATATCCAAAGAATTTTTTCCCTAAGTTACTAAGAAACAAGGTACAGATCAGTCATAACATAAATAAACTAGTCATTCAGTAAGAGTGACAGTGGGATGCTTCCTATATAGCATAAAGTGCGACCTTTCAGCGCAATCAATAATCTAGTCCACACAAGCTGGAAGCAATAACCAGCCACCTCTTGAAAATATATAAAGAATCTTTGTCAGATTTTTCAAGCTACAGAGATCCATCTGCTAATGTGGAAAATTGGTGTCATGAATATAAGAACTTCATAGATTTTACACAGAAATATGTTCAGGACCACAGTTTTGGCTTCCGACAAGCAGAGGCTCATACTACATAAGGCTGGGTATAGGCCAATATGGTAACACATGCTTGACTCAAAGTAAAGATTAGTCTGTCACATACTAGCTTTCATAGATGCTCTTCTATCAGAGCAGATGGATGGCGTGCCATGATTCAACTTTCTGTGCCTCCATTTCACAGATTTTCCCTTTTTTTTTTAACTCATTCTGGCTCTGTGTATATGTGTGTGTATGTGTTTGTCTCCTTGTTCAGTGGGTGAGGGCCTCATGTGACCGTCTTTGTGGCTCTGTGATGGCCCACATGCGCACCAATGACAGCAAACCTTTACATAGAACTAGCCCTGATGATGGTCATCCCAGATTTAATTTTTTCCAAATGTATGATAAATTATGATACATAACTTGAACTTCTCATCCAAAGCCTATTTACAACCTAACCCATTACATATTGAGTACATGTGCATTTCCTTAGTAACGACAACACATGAAAATTTTCCTTCTGTTTTAAAAGTTCTAACTACTATCTTCAAAAGCCATTGAACCTTTTCAAGGATTACCATGGTTTCTGTGTCAACACAGTAGCTGTGTCCTTTCCTGGCTGACTTATAAAACTAGTTAACTTTATAAAAAATAATTCAATAAAAATAAAATCTTTCAGGGAGCCTGGGTGGCACAATCAGTTGAGCATCTGACTCTTGGTTTTGGCTCAGATTGTGATCTCAGAGTCATGAGATTGAACCCCTCTGCTTAAGACTCTTTCTCCTCCTTCTGCCCTCCCTCCCTGCTCTCTATCTCTAAAATAAATAAAAATAAATCTTAAAAAAATAAATAAAATAAAATCTTTAACTTACATGGTTTGATAAAAATGCATTATCATTGTAGGCATGTAGTAAATGAAGGCTTTTACTTGAAAGATTTCTTTCTGGTCATTAGCATACAAAAGTGAATCAAAAAGTGCAAATATTTTACTTCTAAAACCTCTTGCATCTTTCTAAGGTAACTGTTGGATTTTATAATATGAAAGCCATGTGGTGTTTAATAATTTTCAGTTTCTAAAAAGATGTTTTAATTTTTGTATGATAGTGCCCTTAGTTCAGATAAGTGTAATGGAAAATATTAAAATAATTTAATCATTAGGCTATAAACTTTAATTTGTTAATGAAATTTGAATTTTAATTGGTTTTTGGTAGTAAAATATTTTGAATTTATTTTACATCTAATTATATCAATATAAAATTGATAGTTGTAGAACAAGATATATGCATATTGTAAAAATTGGGTGAAACATTTTTTCTATTATACCTCCAATTTTTTTGAGTACAAGAATCCTCAAACTCATAAAATAATTCATATTTATTTTGAGAGGCCTTTGTATTCATTGTATAGTTTATTATTACATAAAATTTGGACCACTTTGTTGTTGAAATAGTATTTGGGCAAGTGTAGCACTCAAATTATTTACTTGAACACAAAAGAACATACTTTCTCCTCATCAAAGATATATTAAATCAATTTTTTTCAAAAGCAACCAATTAGCATATTTTTGGTATCATAGGTATTACTATAGATAATTTTTTCTTGTCGCCGTCTCACAGATAGAAATTTGTCCTCCTCACCTATGTTTGCCTTTCTTTTCTTGACTGGCTTGCAGTTACCAAATGCACTCTATTTAAAGCTAGGAAAATAATTCTTAATTATCATCATTATAAAACCAGATTTTAAAAGAAATAATGATTACCCACTATCTGCAAATATACTCAAGCTGTCAAAAAAATCTGTGAATGACTCCATTACACAGTATTTCAATTACTGTAGGAAAGAAGATTTTGTCAAAGGGATCTATTTATTTAGACTCAGGCATTTAAAATTAACATAGAATATATATAATCTCTCTAAATAATATAATAGGGAAAAAAAATTCAATGTGAATGGAAGTTTTAAGATATTTTGGTAGGGAGCAGATTAATTGACTACAATGTGTGAATTAATATAGGAAAATAGAAATGATAGAATTGATTATAAAACACCCATCAGAGCAATAAAATGCATCATGCAGCTATGAAGATAAAGAGAAAACAAGCAGAGGCTGCAGAGATGGGAACAGATAAACATGTAACATAGACTTCTTGGAGCAATTAAAGATGTGGAGAGTTCCACTGAAAGCAACTATACACGTTCCATGTCTGTTGTGGTACACTTGGCTCTGCGTTTCCTGGCAACAGGGTCTTCTGAGACCCCTGTTGGGGACAAAACTGGTACTAAGCAATCTTCCATGTCTAACAACCTGGCTGTGTTTCTAGTGGTTGAGCTAAAAAACGCAATTAAACACATTCACTTGCTCACAAAGCTAAGAATAGGAAGATGTAGTTCTTTTTCTTCTTCTTTTTTTTTTTGCTGTTGCTGTTTGCTACATACAAGAAGTAAATACTTCTGAAAAGTGAAATACTCATTTTTTGTGTATGTGGAAGAAAAGTAAAAATGATATGGAAAGGTCCACATTATGAGTGTGAATGCTTTTGATAAATGGTCACTGCACTTAAGATATATATAAAATATGTAGCACTTTAGTAGTATAGTAACTGAACATACACATTAGTGTCGGGTCACATTCAAAGACAAGCTTTTGTTTTCACAGACTATAATACAATATTTATTAAATATTTGTTGAATGAACACATCAGCAATATATATTTCCCTCAACTCAGGTTTCCACAAAGAGCTTGACATCAGTTTTTTTTTTTTTGCTTATCAATTTTCAATAAAATTTCAATCATGAAAAATATTCATGATGCTGGTCTGAAATCTCTGTGGTCCATCAGTTCTGAATTTTACAATTTGATATGCCTAGAAATCAAGATATTTCCATGTTTAAATCAAATTAACTTATTACAGAATCATATGTATTGAATATTGCTTTTGCATCATGCTTTGAATTTGCATTAAGCCTTATTTTTAGCATTCAGCCACGAGAAATCATTACTGCATTTGTAGTAAGGATAATTTTGAAACCATTGTTCACACTGATGCAGAATGACCTATTTATAAGGGCTCATAGAGAACTTTCTCACTCTCCAGTACCAGCAAGGCTGTGCTTTGCCTAACAAAATTGATGAATATTATGAATCTTCTGTCATTAATATAACATTCCATAACTTATCTTCATTCTAGCTACTAAGAAACTCAAAAACAAATTCATGGCTTATCTCAATGATATAGTACTTAACATATGCATGCTTAACAAACTTACCATATGGCTTAAATTAATTTTTCTATTTTTAGTAGGTTTCTATTTTTTCTCATGTTTATTTTCTAAATGTATTTTTATTTATTCATTTTTTTAATTTTATTTATTTATTTGTCACAGAGAGACACAGTGAGAACAGGAACACAAGCAGGGGGAGTGGGAGAGGGAGAAGCAGGCTTCCTGCCGGGCAGGGAGCCCAATGTAGGGCTCAATCCCAGGACCCTGGGATCATGACCTGAGCCAAAGGCAGACGCCTAATGACTGAGCCACCCAGGTGTCCGTCTAAATGTATTTTTAAATGTGCATTGCTGGAAGCTGCCTCAAACCCTTTACTAGAATGATGCTGGATACCAATAATAGTATATATGTAAACATGATGCATGATTTAATATACATAATATAATAAACATGATAAGATCTCAATACTGGATTTATTTGAATAAGCAGGTTTCAAAATTATCTGTGATATCTTAAAGGTTAAGCTTTACTCATTGAAGACTTTGACGATGAAGAGAAACTTTGGAGATATATATATATATATTACCTGAACTGACACCAAAATCAGTCAAGTATACCACAAGAAAAGACTTGTCTCTTATTGCATTCCTTATTTTAAATTCTATTTGTCTCTTATAGGTATGGCTACCCTGGCTTTCTTTTGGTTTCATTTACATTAAATATATTTTCCCATACTTGAACTTTTAGTTTAAGTATCTACTTACATTTGAAGTGAGTCTCCTGTAGGCAGAGAGCATATGGATGGATCTTGTTTTTGTTTTAATGCATTCAGCCATTCTATGTCTTTTGATTGGATAATTTAACTTAGTCCATTTATACTTAAATAATTATTGATAGGTATATACTCATTGCCATTTTATTAGCTGTTTTCTGCCTGTTGTGTAGTTTTTCTGTTCCTTTCTTCTTTTCTTGTTCTCTTTGTGGTTTGTTGATTTTCCAAGGTAGTTGGTGTAAATACCTTTCTCTTTATCTTTTGTGTAGCTACAATATAGGTTTTTGCTTTGTGATTACTATGAAGCTTACGTATAACAACAGTTATTTTATTTACAACAGTTTATTTTAGTTGATAAAAACTTAATTTTAAGTGCATCTAAGCTCTACCTTTTTACTTCTTTGCTTTTGTTGTTGAAATTTGCATATTTTATCTTGTATGTCCCTTAACAAATTATTATACTTATATTTTTGCTACTTTTGTCTTTTAATCTTCATACGAGCTTTATAAGTGATTAATTCACCACCTTACAACATTAGATTATTCTGAATTTTATTATATATTTATCTTTACCAGTGAGACGAGGTGTGCTTTCATATATTTTTCTGTTACTAAATGACACCCTTTGTTTCAACTTAAGTCTACATTTCATGTATGGCCAGTGGTGATGAACTGCGTTAGCTTTTGCTTACCTGGAAAACTATCTCTCCAACAATTCTGAATTATAACTTTGCAACTAGAATATTCAAAGTTGGGAGTATTTTGTTTTCTTCTTTTTTTCTTTTCTTTCAGTACTGTGAATATATTATGCCACTCTCTTATGCCTGCAAAGTTTCTGCTGAAAAATCATTTGAAAATGTTATGGGACTTCCGTGTCCATAGCAGGTTGTTTTTCTCTTGATGCTTTTAAGAGTCTCTCCTGTCTTGAACTTTTTACATTTTAATTAAATGTATCTTGATGTGGATCTCTTTGAGTTCCGCTTATGTAGATCTCTCTGGGCTTCCTGGATCTGAATGACTGTTTCCTTCCCCAGGTTAAGGAATATTTCAGCCATTATTTCTTTAAATAATTACATACACCTTGCTCCTTTTTGGGAGATACCAGTGGCCCAGAGTGAGGCAGGTAGAGTGTCCTCTGTTCCTGGAGAGCATTTCAGTAGGCCCTTAGATATGTACAAATCAGAAGCCTGCCCATCAATTCAAAGCTCCATGATAAGCAAATGGGCTTCTTTCATAGACTGGATCTTGTTTTAGTTTGTTATTTGCACTGTGCCCTGGGGTCAGTAGCCAGCTAAGCTGTCTCTGTTTTTTTACAGTCCTATGGGACCCAGGAATACATGCCCTGCTGACCACCAGAGCTGATCAAGGTGTGTTTTCCTGGCACCAGTCACAAAAAACTGGAGCACCAGATGTAAAAAAAAATCAAGACAACAGATACATGTAAAAGCTTCCTTCCAGGAGATACAGTCTCATTGGAGCTCAGCAGAGGCAGAGCATAACAGTTGTACCTGACCTCTGAGGCCTCTGGAAAGGAAACAGTTGGCCCTTAGAGGTGTTTTTAATTAGAAGCCTATCCCTAAGTCTGGGCTCCTCAGGGAATTGCCTCTTGCTGTGCCATGGGGATGATGCTAATTAAGAATACATCCTCCATTGGTTACAGTCTGGTGGGACCCAGGAGCAAATGCGCTGCTGTTACCAGAGCAAACTGATCAAGTGGTATCCACTAGATGGCAGTGGCAAATACCAGTGCAGTAGACGTAAAAACAAGGCTACTAGGTATGTGTAAAAGCTTCCCTCCTGGGGATGCTGCTGCTCTGGTGTATGGCAGAAGGAGAGTGCAAAGATGGAGCTCACTGGGGGGTTAAAAAGGGTAGAGTTTGGAAAAAAAAATAGTGCCCTCCATTGAAGTGAGATGGATGGAGAGTGCAAAGATGGCATCTGCCAGTATCTAATCCTGGAGAGTCTCAGCAGACTCTTGCTGTGCTGTTAGATGTCTGCCTCTCAGGGTAACAGTTTAAGGTCAGAAAATAAGCCTCTTTCACAGAAAATCTGGGCATTTTTCTTTTTTTTTTTTTTTTTAAGATTTTATTTATTTATTTGAGAGAGAGAACGAGAGAGAGAGAGAGCAAGAGAGGGGTTAGGGTCAGAGGGAGAAGCAGACTCCCTGCCGAGCAGGGAGCCGGATGCGGGACTCGATCCCGGGACTCCAGGATCATGACCTGAGCCGAAGGCAGTCGCTTAACCAACTGAGCCACCCAGGTGCCCCAAAATCTGGGCACTTTTCAAATGGCTGCTTTTGAGGTGGGTGAGCCCATGCACAATCCCTTTAAGAACTTCTTCTCAGTTTGCTATAGCCTTATGGGTCTTGTGTATGTAAGCCCTGCTGGCTTTCAAAAGTAGATGTTTTGTCTGCTCACCTTTCAGATGCAGGTCTTAAAAGTTGGGCTTTCCAATGTAGGGTTCAAACCCTTCACTCCTCAGGGAGAAGCTCCAGGTTTTAAGTTCCCTCCTGATAGTGCGTTGCCTGCCAGATACGGGGTTTGTGGCAAGACTGTGTCTTAGCCTTTCCTATATGTTTTCCTTTTTGTTTACCTGACATGAAAGGGTCACTCAGTTAGATTTTAGGGTTTGTTTTTGGAGGAAGTTATTCTATACATAGTAGTAGATACAGAGTGTCCATGGAAGCAGGTGTGTTCAGGATCTTCCGACATCACCATCTTGAACCCATCCCAACTATGAGTTTCTCATAATAATAGTCTTGAAGTTTAGGATTCCATGATCGACACCAAGTCTGCATGTAACTCCTTGTAACATAGAAAACCACACATTACACTGGATTTTGATTGTCTATATATTTTTCTGTTACCCCCAGAAGGAGGTAGGCAGAAACATTTATCTAACTTCCCACATTCAGAGACAAGGAGAATGATGGTACTCAAGAAACATTGCTGTATGATGCATGCTTTAGAGTATGCACCCGCCAAAGTACTTCAGATGATGTGTTAATTACACATTAATGCACGTGTATTTGTTTCCAGACAGTTTGTTGACTGTATTGAAACACAGTCTGAGGATAAAGAAAATTCTGTCAAATTCAATGTAACTCCAAGAGTTTTATACAAGAGGCAAGGGACAGGAAAAAAAAGGAGCATGTGTTAGTCAGCAAACTGGGGATTTTTATATAGCACATCTTTATATTTCATATTTTTATATATTCATATCTATACTCTGTAAAATTCTCCTTGAACATACGCAAGTTCTCTGACTTCCCTCAGACAGACATTCATGGATACTCAGTGGAGTTTGATCTTTGCCTGAAAGTATCATTTCTGCTACAACCTAACATTAGCCACCCACGTCTGCTAAAGTCATCTTGATGACCTTATTATGCATTACTACAAATCTTCCCTAATTTTATTTATATCAGGGAAACATTTTTCCAGGGATTAAAACATAAAGGTAGAAAATTTATTTTTCTTCTTTAACCTTTTTATTTTCTTTTGTCTGGAAAGCTGTTTGCCCACACACCTGTGCATCTCACTTCTTTCTGACCTCTGCTTACATCTCACTTTCTACGATAGACCTTCCTTTTTTTATGGAAGGACATTCTTCCATCACCATCACTTTCTGTTCCTTTACCCTCATTTGTTCTGTCTTCACAGCAGTAATCCCCACTTGACATAAGGCATATTTCCTGTTTATGGTATCTCCCCCAGTTGGACAAAGCTCCATAAAAACAAAGTGTTTGTCTGTTTGATTCATGCCTGTTCCTGCTATTCTAACACAGTGTCTGGTTGGTGTTGACCACAAGAATGAATTTTCTCCTTTCCTCTATGCCCAGAGGAAATGTTTGCTAAAGCATTCCATGTATTAAGCTTCAGGTATTACTTATTCCAGTCAATTGGTCCAGCGCCATGTGTATTTTATTAGAATTCCTAAATGAATAACAATGCCAATAAATATTTTAATACCTAAGGAAGAGGCTTAATTGATAGAATTTCACGTGGGAGAGAAAAATATATTTGAAAACTTTTGGTACTAACCAAAGTTCAACCTTTTTTCTTAGCTAAACACAAAGTGATAGCCTGAGGATTGACGACTAAAAATTGGAACATTTAACATATATTTACTTGCATAGCAACTTTTTCTCCTTAATACAATAGCAAAAATACAGAAAAATAAAATTAAAAGGTGTGTAAGAAAAAAGTCAGGTAATTACAAATATGAATTTGTTTTAGTGTATTTATCAGCAGAGGAAAGGTAGAAACACATTTCTTTAGGTAATACAAAGAAAAAAGTATTTAAGTTTTTTACCAGGACAGATATTTGTTCACAGAAAAATCAGATATACTCTACTTTGTCGTCCTTATTGCATATACAGTTTTGAAAAAAAATATGGAAATTTTGGAATTTTGAGTTGTCCAATTGAAAGGATATTTGGTATTACTTTAGAAATTAGCTTTAAGTTCAAAATGTAAGCAAGCAAATAGACTTTTAAAAAATTATCCTTTTTTCTTTTGCAATTGGCTTTATAAGTAATCGTGTGGAATCTCAATGAAGATCCTGCTTAATAGCCATTCTGCATAAGAAGAACTTGCTTTCTTTTTAGGTCAGTATATAGATGGGAAAATTCAAAAATTTATTTGATTGATGAGGAAAATAAGCACTAATATCATACTAACTCTACTCCTAAGTGGCTTCTATTACTAATGAAAAATGTTCTGTCAAAGCCACTGCTACTTGTTCCTTTAATAGAAAAGATCTTCTGAAGTGCTTGTGTACACAAAACAATCGTTTTAGAGGAAGGGCCAAATTTCCTTTACCGGAAAATATGTAACTTAGTATTCATTCTACCTGTGATTAAAGAACTAGTAGTACAGGGAAAGAAGTGGAATCTCTGTAATACCTATATTAGCTCTTTATACCAAGCATTTCAGATTACTGTGTGGCTATTAATTTTTAGCATTACCATAGAAATTAAGATTTATTGATTAAACTAGGTAAAAACATTTTTTTAAATTAATGGTTTAAAGTTACAAGTAAATTAATCCTCTAAATAGGCTGAAACCTATCTAAAAAGACATTAAATTCTTATCAGCTGAACTCCTTTTTTTTTGTTTTTGAAATAAGAATGAAATCAATTGATAAATATTTAGAATCTACATGGGGTAATTGTTTAAGGGAAATGTGTGTGGGTCTGTGTTTGAATTGAGTTATCTTAAACTTCTGTCATTACTTTTTTGGGGAGATACATACACGCACACGCACAAATACTCTTGACTCTGTAAAATATAATCTTATTAAATCTCTGTCTATATGGGTTGAACTAACTTTATACACCAGCAAAACATGCCATGAAATGTTATAGGCATTGATGACACAAAGTTCCAGTTACAATAAACTCACAATCATAATCTTTTAGGTGAATAGTAAACAATAATCATACTTGTATATGTACATATTATAGTAGACAGCGTAATAGCCACCCAAAGATGTACATGTCCTAAGCCCTGGCCTAACAAATAACATATCAAAATAACTGTTACTCTAAGCCACTATGTTTGTGGTAATTTGTTACAGCACCAATAGGAAACTAATACAAATGTGTATATGTGTATTTATATATACACACACATTTATATATGGATACATGTATTTATGATAAATATATCAACATGCAATGTTAATATATCTTTAAATAAAGAATATCAGATAAGGGGATAAGAATTGCCAAGGGGAAGGGAACTATAATTTTTTAAAGAGTTAATGATAGATGAGGTGATTTTTAAAAACTCTTTAATGAGGTGATATTTCAGTAGGGACCTGAATAAAGTGAAAAAATTAAGCCTTAGGGATATCTGGGACAAGGATATTTTAGGCAGAGGGACTAGAGATTGGAATGCTCATGGGGAGTTTGAGGAATATCCAGGAGCCAGTGAGCCTGGAGCAAAGTGAGCAAGGAACATGGTGATAGGGAATCTGAGAGGTTCTCAAACTACTTGTGGTTAAAAAAAATAAATAAAAACACATTTATTTGGATTTTTTTTAATTTACTTTTTAAATTTACATTTGTCAATAAAACACAATTATTTTCTAGAAACATAAATTTAAATGTAGATTTACAAAATGCAACCCAACTTTTTAATATTAAGAGTCAACATAAAAATAAATTTCAAAAAATACAAGGGTAACATAACAGGATAAATAATAAAAGTTATAAAAGATATATTCTATTACTAAAGATAGCACACACAGGAAATAACAGGTTGTGGACTACAGACCCCACTTTGATGTCCATGGATCATTTAAAGGACCTTGGACCTTGTTTTTGTTTTGTTTTATTTTTTTTTTTTTCTGAGACTGGAAGCCACTGTGAGGTTTTCAACAGAGATATTTCTCAATTTACATTTTAAACGTATTACTGTGACTACTTCTGTGGGAGTAGATTTTGGTGGTTACATATGAAAGGCAAACCACTTCAGAAGTTTTTTGTTTTTTTAAATTTTTTATTCTTAGGTTAATCCCCATACATTACATCATCAGTTTTAGATGTAGTGTTCCATGATTCAATGTTTGTGCATAACACCCAGTACTCCATGCAGAATGTGCCCTCCTCAATACCCACCACCAGGCTAACCCATCCTCCCACCCCCCTCCCCTCCAGAACCCTCAGTTTGTTTTTCAGAGTCCATCGGCTCTCATGGTTTGTCCACCCCTCCGATTTCCTCCCCCCTTCATTTTTCCCCTCCTGCTACCTTCTTCTTCTTCTTCTTCTTCTTTTTTTTTTCTTAACATATATTGCATTATTTGTTTCAGAGGTACAGATCTGAGATTCAACAGTCTTGCACAATTCACAGCGCTTACCATAGCACATACACTCCCCAGTGTCTATCAGAAGTTTTTGAAATAATTCAAGAAGGAATGAAGGTAGCATGAACACAAGTGGTGGTCAAAGAGATAAGAAATGTTGGCATTATGGACATATTTTGAAGATAGAGCCAACAGGCTTTACAGATGAACTTTGTAAGATATGAAATATTGAGTAAAATCAAAGACAAATACAATTTTGGAACCTCATTACACTGAAATAAGGAGTCACCATTTCCTGAGGAAAATGGGGAGGATCAGATAATGATGTTTAAGAGTGGAGAGTCAGAAGTTTCCTTGCATTGTGTTACGTATTACTGGATTTTAGTGATGTGCAGCAAAGTTAGCAGCTTAGAACATCAACTATTTATTACCCCACAGTTTCTGTGGGTCAGAAGTCTGGGCTTGACTTAATAGGATCCTCTAGAGAGAAGAATCTGTATCACAAGGCTGATATCAAGGTGTCCACCACTCTGGGACTCTCATCTGTAGCATGGCATTTTCTTTTTTTTTTTTATTCTTATGTTAATCCCCATACATTACATCATTAGTTTTAGATGTAGTGTTCCATGATTCATTGTTTGTACATAACACCCAGTGCTCCATGCAGAATGTGCCCTCCTCAATACCCATTACCAGGCTAACCCATCCTCCCACCCTCCCCTCCAGAACCCTCAGTTTGTTTTTCAGAGTCCATCGTCTCTCATGGTTCATCTACCCCTCTGATTTCCCCTGCTTCATTCTTCCCCTCCTGCTACCTTCTTCTTCTTTTTTTTTCTTAACATATATTGCATTATTTGTTTCAGAGGTACAGATCTGAGATTCAACAGTCTTGCACAATTCACAGCGCTTACCATAGCACATACCCTCCCCAGTGTCTATCACCCAGTCACCCCATCCCTCCCACCCCAACCCCCACTCCAGCAACCCTCAGTTTGTTTCCTGCGATTAAGAATTCCTCATATCAGTGAGGTCATATGATACATGTCTTTCTCTTTTTGACTTATTTCGCTCAACATAATACCCTCCAGTTCCATCCACATCGTTGCAAATGGCAAGATCTCATTCCTTTTGATGGCTGCATAATATTCCATTGTGTATATATACCACATCTTTATCCATTCATCTGTCGATGGACATCTTAGCTCTTTCCACAGTTTGGCTATTGTGGACATTGCTGCTATAAACATCGGGGTGCACGTACCCTTTCGGATCCCTACTTTTGTATCTTTGGGGTAAATACCCAGTAATGCAATTGCTGGATCGTATGGTAGCTCTATTTTCAACTTTTTGAGGAACCTCCATACTGTTTTCCAGAGTGGCTGCACCAGCTTGCATTCCCACCAACAGCATAGGAGGGTGCCGCTTTCTCTGCATCCCCGCCAACATCTGTTGTTTCCTGACTTGTTAATTTTAGCCATTCTGACTGGTGTGAGGTGGTATCTCATTGAGGTTTTGATTTGGATTTCTCTGATGCTGAGCGATATTGAGCACTTTTTCATGTGTCTCTTGGCCATTTGGATGTCTTCTTTGGAAAAATGTCTGTTCATGTCTTCTGCCCATTTCTTGATTGGATTCTTTGTTCTTTGGGTGTTGAGTTTGATGAGTTCTTTATAGGTTTTGGATACTAGCCCTTTATCTGATATGTCATTTGCAAATATCTTCTCCCATTCTGTCGGTTGTCTTTTGGTTTTGTTGACTGTTTCCTTTGCTTTGCAAAAGCTTTTTATCTTGATGAGGTCCCAATAGTTCATTTTTGCCCTTGCTTCCCTTGCTTTTGGCGATGTTTCTAGGAAGAAGTTGCTTTGGCTGAGGTGGAAGAGGTTGCTGCCTGTGTTCTCCTTTAGGATGTTGATGGACTCCTGTCTCACATTGAGGTCTTTCAACCATTTGGAGTCTATTTTTGTGTGTGGTGTAAGGAAATGGTCCAGTTTCATTCTTCTGCATGTGGCCATCCAATTTTCCCAACACCATTTGTTGAAGAGACTGTCTTTGTTCCATTGGACATTCTTTCCTGCTTTATCAAAGATGAGTTGACCATAGAGTTGAGGGTCCATTTCTGGGCTCTCTATTCTGTTCCATTCATCTATGTGTCTGTTTTTGTGCCAGTACCATGCTGTCTTGATGATGACAGCTTTGTAATAGAGCTGGAAGTCCGGAATTGTGATGCCACCGGCTTTGCTTTTCTTTTTCAACATTCCTCTGGCTATACGGGGTCGTTTCTGGTTCCATACAAATTTTAGGATTATTTGTTCCATTTCTTTGAAAAAAGTGGATGGTATTTTGATGGGGATTGCATTGAATGTGTAGATTGCTCTAGGTAGCATTGACATCTTCACAATATTTGTTCTTCCAATCCATGAGCATGGAATGTTTTTCCATTTCTTTGTGTCTTCCTCCATTTCTTTCATGAGTATTTTATAGTTTTCTGAGTAAAGATCCTTTGTCTCTTTGGTTAGATTTATTCCTAGGTATCTTATGGTTTTGGGTGCAATTGTAAATGGGATCGACTCCTTAATTTCTCTTTCTTCTGTCTTGTTGTTGGTGTATAGGAATGCCACTGACTTCTGTGCATTGATTTTATATCCTGCCACTTTACTGAATTCCTGTATGAGTTCTAGCAGTTTTGGGGTGGAGTCTTTTGGGTTTTCCACATAAAGTATCATATCATCTGCAAAGAGTGAGAGTTTGACTTCTTCTTTGCCAATTTGGATGCCTTTTATTTCTTTTTGTTGTCTGATTGCTGTGGCTAGGACTTCCACTACTATGTTGAATAGCAGTGGTGATAGTGGACATCCCTGCCGCGTTCCTGACCTTAGGGGGAAAGCGCTCAGTTTTTCCCCATTAAGAATGATATTCGCTGTAGGTTTTTCATAGATGGCTTTTATGATATTGAGGTATGTACCCTCTATCCCTATACTCTGAAGAGTTTTGATCAAGAAAGGATGCTGTACTTTGTCAAATGCTTTTTCTGCATCTATTGAGAGGATCATATGATTCTTGTTCTTTCTTTTGTTAATGTATCACGTTGATTGATTTGTGGATGTTGAACCAACCTTGTAGCCCAGGGATAAATCCCACTTGGTCGTGGTGAATAATCCTTTTAATGTACTGTTGGATCCTATTGGCTAGTATTTTGGTGAGAATTTTTGCATCCATGTTCATCAGGGATATTGGTCTGTAATTCTCCTTTTTGATGGGGTCTTTGTCTGGTTTTGGGATCAAGGTAATGCTGGCCTCATAAAATGAGTTTGGAAGTTTTCCTTCCATTTCTATTTTTTGGAACAGTTTCAGAAGAATAAGTATTAATTCTTCTTTAAATGTTTGGTAGAATTCCCCTGGGAAGCCTTCTGGCCCTGGGCTTTTGTTTTTTGGGAGATTTTTGATGACTGCTTCAATTTCCTTAGTGGTTATAGGTCTGTTCAGGTTTTCTATTTCTTCCTGGTTCAGTTTTGGTAGTTGATACATCTCTAGGAATGCATCCATTTCTTCCAGGTTATCTAATTTGCTGGCATAGAGTTGCTCATAATATGTTCTTATAATTGTTTGTATTTCTTTGGTGTTGGTTGTGATCTCTCCTCTTTCATTCATGATTTTGTTGATTTGGGTCATTTCTCTTCTCTTTTTGATAAGTCTGGCCAGGGGTTTATCAATCTTGTTAATTCTTTCAAAGAACCAGCTCCTAGTTTCGTTGATCTGTTCTACTGTTCTTTTAGTTTCTATTTCATTGATTTCTGCTCTGATCTTTATTATTTCTCTTCTCCTGCTGGGTTTAGGCTTTCTTTGCTGTTCTTTCTCCAGCTCCTTTAGGTGGAGGGTTAGGTTGTGTACTTGAGACCTTTCTTGTTTCTTGAGAAAGGCTTGTATTGCTCTATACTTTCCTCTTAGGACTGCCTTTGCTGCATCCCAAAGATTTTGAATAGTTGTGTTTTCATTCTCATTGGTTACCATGTATTTTTTTAATTCTTCTTTAATTTCCTGGTTGACCCATTCATTCTTTTATAGGATGCTCTTTAGCCTCCATTTATTTGAGTTCTTTCTGACTTTCCTCTTGTGATTGAGTTCTAGTTTCAAAGCATTGTGGTCTGAAAATAGGCAGGGAATGATCCCAATCTTTTGGTACCAGTTGAGACCTGATTTATGACCTAGGATGTGATCTATTCTGGAGAATGTTCCATGGGCACTAGAGAAGAATGTGTATTCCGTTACTTTGGGGTGGAATGTTCTGAATATGTCTGTGAAGTCCATTTGGTCCAGTGTGTCATTTAAAGTCTTTATTTCCTTGTTGATCTTTTGCTTAGATGATCTGTTCATTTCAGTGAGGGGGGTGTTAAAGTCCCCCACTATTATTGTATTGTTGTCGATGTGTTTCTTTGCTTTTGTTATTAATTGCCTTATCTAATTGGCTGCTCCCATGTTAGGGGCATAGATATTACAATTTTAGATCTTCTTGTTGGATAGATCCTTTAAGTAGGATATAGTGTCCTTCCTCATCTCTTATTACAGTCTTTGGTTTAAAATCTAATTTGTCTGATATAAGGATTGCCACCCCAGCTTTCTTTTGGTGTCGATTAGCATGGTAAATGGTTTTCCACCCCCTCACTTTCAATCTGGGGGTGTCTTTGGTTCTAAAATGAGTCTCTTGCAGACAGCATATCGATGGGTCTTGTTTTTTAATCCAATCTGATAGCCTGTGTCTTTTGATTGGGGCATTTAGCCCATTTATGTTCAGGGTAACTATTGAAAGATAGGAATTTAGTGCCATTGTATTGCCTCTAAGGTGACTGTTACCGTATATTGTCTGTGTTCCTTTCTGGTCTATGTTGCTTTTAGGGTCTCTCTTTGCTTAGAGGACCCCTTTCAAGATTTCTTGTAGGGCTGGTTTTGTGTTTGCAAATTCCTTTAGTTTTTGTTTGTCCTGGAAGCTTTTTATCTCTCCTTCTATTTTCAATGACAGCCTAGCTGGATAGAGTATTCTTGGCTGCATATTTTTCTCATTTAGTGCTCTGAATATATCCTGCCAGTCCTTTCTGGCCTGCCAGGTCTCTGTGGATAGGTCTGTTGCCAATCTAATGTTTCTACCATTGTAGGTTACATATCTCTTCTCCCGAGCTGCTCTCAGGATTTTCTCTTTGTCTATGAGACTCATAAGTTTTACTATTAGATGTCGGGGTGTTGTCCTATTTTTATTGATTTTGAGGGGGGTTCTCTGTGCTTCCTGGATTTTGATGCCTGTTCCCTTCCCCAAATTTGGGAAGTTGTCTGCTGTAATTTGCTCCATTATACCTTCTGCCCCTCTCTCTCTTTCTTCTTCTGGGATCCCAATTATTCTAATGTTGTTTCATCTTATGGTATCGCTTATTTCTCGAATTCTGCCCTCGTGATCCAGTAGTTGTTTATCTCTCTTTTTCTCAGCTTCTTTATTTTCCATCATTTCATCTTCTATATTACTGATTCTCTCTTCTGCCTCATTTATCCTAGCAGTTAGCACCCCCATTTTTGATTGCACCTCATTAATAGCCTTTGTAGCATGGCATTTTCTTAAAGGTTTTTGCCGGTCATTGGCAGGATTTGCCTCCTTCAAGCTGTAGGACTCAAGTTCTGCTTTCCTCCTAGCTGTTAACTTAGAGCTTTTCTCAGCTCCTAGAATCCACATGCTGTCCCATGCCAGGTGGTCTTCTCCATAACAAGGCAGTTGCTTGTTAAAGGCCAACAGGAGAATCCCCCCAGTCAGCTGCTAAGGAATCCTATATTAAGTAATATAATCATGGAGTGACTACCCATCATCCTGATAATACAAGATAACCTAATTAAGGGAGTAATTATCCCATCACCTTCACAAGTCCTTCCTCATGGAGAGATGGTTAATCAGACAGGGAGTAGCAGTCTTAGGAATCATCTTAGAAATCTGTATACCACAGATGACTATTTGGTATCTGAATGGAAACATCTAGTAAACCATTAAATAGAGAAGTCTGGAATTCATTAAAGAGATTGGAGTTAAGATACACGTTTTAGCATCAATTTGGCTATTTTACATTTACCACTCTCTTCTTCTATCCATATTCTCACCTTTGCTGTCCTGATCTGTGCCCCAACAGACTAATATTTATAACCAATATTTCCTGAGCTCCTTTACTTTCAGATTCTGAGCTTCTTGCAGTCAATGAATAGCAGAAGCTTTCAAAATGCCAGAGCCCTGACATGTCTCTGACATTGGCTTCCAGCCTCTACAACCAAGGCTCCTTTTGGGCTTCAATGCTTCTGCTGTGGTTCTAGTTATCTAGGGATCTGATGACACCATTTTTTTTCCCCTACTTTCCCTCCAACCTAGGGTTAGTAAGAGCTTTCTACTGTTGCTAGTTTCTGCATGCTTCTCATTACCTTGTCATTTGTGCAATCCTTTGGTAAATAGTACTTTTGATAAATTATCTTTTGCTATCACTTTGAATCTTCCATCTTCCCTACTAATATCCTTAGTAGCATAGGTATCACAGACAAATGAAAATGACTATGTGAAATAATTTAATGTAATTAATGACCAATAAATACTAATTAATAACCAATGGAAAAAATAACATAATCCCTAACTGAGCATGTTTTCAGATATCTGAGGCTGGTGTGGTTAAACTGAAATTACAGTTTATTACCAGATAAAGGGGTTATCTAAAAGGCCTTATCACAGTTCAGGTAAAAGTTGATATCTGTGATATGGAATAAATTCACTCAAAAAACAACTGAAGGACAGAGAAGCCATTCTATAAATGACTTTAAAGACAAAAATGCTATAGATCAATAAACCACCTAAATCCTTAGCACAGGTGATTTAAGGGTGTCAGATGAGGAAAACACTCAGAGATGATCCTAAAAAGCCACAAGGAGACTTAGCTGAGGTGGAATGGCAAAAGAGGAAGTGGCAGTATACAAAGTGAATGTTCTCCTGACCAGTCTTGGGAATGACATCCATGGAAGAATGTATTTGATTTAGAAGCTGCTCTCAACAATACCTAAGTCACTTGAATAAAGTCCTTTCAAGTTGCTGTCTTAAATATCAATGACAATATCTAGATCAACATAATAGCTCATGATCAATTAAGTGACTTTCAACCAAGATAAATATTCTCTAAGAACATCCCTTGCCCCTTGTGAGTGAAGAAATGTTTAATGATTTTGATTGATCAATGACAGTGTATGTGAATGGTACAGTTTGACATGGTAGTTACAACAGACTGGTGTTGGTGTGGATTCCGAGGCTCCCATGTAATCTCTGTGCAAATACAGCATATTGCTTAATATCTGTGAGCCTCTATTTTCTGATATACAAAGTAAGAATTGTATATTACCCACCTCAATATTGTGTTGTGAAGATTCCATAAAATAAGGCATGTTAGGTGGCAGACACTTCTGGACATTGAACAAATCTCCTTTGCCTCAGTTTTGTTTGTGGGTTTTTTTTGTTTTTTTTTTTTACTTAAAATCATAATGATAACTCAAACTATGATATAAAAATATTGATAGATATTTTGGATGGTTGCCACTGGCAATACATTTTGTAAAATATAAAATATTTATAACAACGATATACACAATTTTTCATGCAAATTCATTGTTTTATTCAAAAGGGATATTAGAGGCATTTGCCTTAGTTCATCCCAGTATATTAAAAAATACAAGGCACTTGATATGAATTTATATGCAAAATAATTTTCTTCATCCACTGACATTTCATACTTCAGGAATTACTTAAATGGATTCACTTTTCCTCAGTCTGTAGTCAGCATTTATAGGAGCACAGATCGGAATAGAAATCACACCAAATTCAAATTCATGGCAGCAGCTAGAGACGTGTGGCACTCATGTCATTAAATCCATCATGATCACAAAATATATACAATTAGCTCCAAGCCTTTTTTTCAGACCATAAATAACCAGAATAAACCTATGGGAGAACTTAGTGAGTTACATTTTACAATGAAGAATTAGAGTCTTCAGCAAATTCTGTGGTGTATTTCCTCTAACATACATAGTACTAGTGTTAGAAAAATTGCTAATGTAGAAAGTATTAGTGTACAAAGGTACTAGCATAGAAAATTGATGTCATTAATGGCAAGTCTGACCACAGAAAGTGTTTCATCATAGTAAATAAGGCTATTTATTTTATTAACACACATATCCATTACCATAAAGCAAACCAGCACAGTAGGAAGAAATAAGAATATAGTTATGCCTTCTAAAGTGGGAAAATTAAAACACGTAGGATCAGTACAGGTGTTTTATGACTCTGTTATATTCTAAATGCTATCATAAGGTCTATACTTATTTTTCCAAATTCAAATTGTAGACTAATTCTGCTCCTTGAAATATGAACAAAGTAAACTTCTATTGGCCTTTTGAAAGTCTCTCTGGCCTTTTCCTGGTGATTTTGTTCCCTGTGTTATAAACGGTTTCCATCATCAGTGACAGAAATGCCTCTTCCCCTCAGAGATGGAGGAAGCAGGCAGAATTCTTCAGTAAGTAGGAAAGACCTGACTGAGACTGAGCCAAATTTGGAAAAAATTACTGAGAAGTAGGGAACTTAATGAAGAATAGAAAAAGCTGGCTACCTTCTGCCTGGGGCAAGTCCCCAGAGGCCTGAATTAATATAAAGAAAGACAGAGCAAAAAACATATAGGGACCAATAGAAATTGAATAAAGATAACGCATTTATTATTTGGGTGTGAAACCATTACCTTTTTGACTCATAGAGCTATATATTACCTAGTAAATCAGTTAGAGAAATTTGTCATTCAAATGTTACCTGGCTTTAAATATAGTCTATAAAATTGGTAGGAGTGTACATGCACATATACACTTTGATTATGTAATTACTGAATATGACACTGCAGTAGGCTAAATAACATCCAAGTGAATAATTTACTTTTTTTCAACACATGATGAGTTGTCTCATGCAATGGTTCTAAGTATATCGGAAGGATTGTTTTGGTAATTTTGTACGAATATGAACTAGTGGGGATTTCTTGATGGTTGTGCTACACTTTTAAAATATGTAAACTAAATTGAAGCTACTCTGCAATTGTAGCAACAGCACATTTGCCTAAGATGAAGAGCGTAAAGAGATTTAAGTTTATTTTAATCATAAGCATATGGAATTAAATAATATTTCTGCAATTTTTTAATCATTCCTACTCTAAATTATTGCCCAGTTATCTCCTTGAGAAATGGCTGATTATTCATTGGGGCACCTTTATATTATTTTCAGGTTTTATTGCAAATAGTTAAGTATTCATTAAATTTAATCATAATGACATTGCCTTTATCATCAAGTTATTGTTAAGGCAAATTTTGAATGTCTATTTTAAATATTTCCTTTGAAACATAAAAATTACAAAATGCTTAGGATACCTTCACTAACATACTTAAGTAAGAATTTCATTTTCATGATTGTCCAATCTCCCCTTCCTTACAAAATTATAGCCAATTAAGGGAGTAATTTTGCCTTAGAAATAAAGATGTTATAAATGGAATGTATGGTAAGAATTTGACTTGCATTTTTTTAAGCCAGTGGTGGAGATTCAGAAGTTTGGGATTATATAAATATTAACAGTAATGTCCTCTTTTTTTTACTGCATGAACTCCTACTAGATAGAAAACTAACCTATTCAATGGATTCATTATATTGGCTGGGAATACTTTTCACTTAAGGCACAAGATTAGGACTCAAAGGTATATATTTGTCTTCCTCTCTCTTGCTGCACATACAACTATGTGTCTGCCATTCCTGCTCTCACATGTTGCTTATACCTAAAATAAATGGAATATTTTCACTAGAAAATACATTCTTTTTGATTGTCTTTTATAATCCTAACCTAAGGGGAGAGTTACCTTAGTTATTTTTTAATTAATGTTTGACAATCTTCATGTGGGTTTCCCTAAAATCACTAAAACCGTAGACCACTACTTACAGTGACATCTAGGAGATTAACTAGCATATCCTTTACTGTCCCTAAACTTTCCTTAGAAGCTTTTTGTTGCATTAAGCTAGGCACTGCATGGAATAACTTTATCTTACATTTTACAATCTCCAAGAATATTTAAGAATTAAAGTATTAGCTAGAATTTTCATCTTTCATGTTCAAGAATTTCTACTTCAAGTAAGGCAAATACTGCAAGTTTCCTTTTTGTCATTACAGTGGATTTTTATATCATAACAAAGACATGCTCTCACCTGTCAGTTTTTCACTTGAAGTGCCTTAAGTGAGGAATGAGAGTGCCCTAAGTGTAACATAAGTTCAATTTCTGTCACTTTACACAGGCCTTTCCTGGGTATACTCTATTTGTACTCCTTCCCATAAAAACTTACCAGAAAGGGGTAGCTTAGAGTAGTTATTCTTTCCTAAGGGAAATTGAAAGAATCCATAGCAAATATGTTGCTTTATCTCTCTTTAGGGCTTGAGAGCTTGCTTTTCTCTAGTTCTCAATGGCAGTAACAAAACTATATCTTGATCTTTTCTTTCTGATGAAGCTAGCATTTAGAATGTTTTTTAGGACTGCTGGATTTTAAACTTGATTCATTGTTAATGATGCCTTCTGGTTATAAAATTATAGATCCTAGAGTTTAATGTTGAGGGGACCTGAGGACAAACACACAGAGATATAATTCTTAACAATCCACATTCCAGATTTGAAATTTTTTGCTTTCCTGTTTTATAAATAAGTTGCATTAAGTTTTAGAAATAATATTGTTTTATAAATAATAAAAAAATAATCTTGATATCTTTTGGAGAATACACTTTACATTTAAATCATTTTAATGAGGAGTGGATCCCAAGAGAGTAATGTGGAGATTGTTTGGATATATAAAATGTACTTTATATGATCCTCTGTAAAATACACAAATAGCATCGGGTTTCAGATGATGTCTGTTTTATGAAATGGAAGAATGATGATCAAGATAATAAAGTTTTACTTTTCTTTTCATTACAAGTGTCATCTTTAGCATATGGAATTGGTGAGTGAGTGACATAATGCATCAATTGATAGAGGGTGTCTTAAAGTATAAGAGCTGAGTCATGCTTTTAGTTAAGAAATTAATTCAAAACCAGAGTTATTTAAATCACCACTTGTATGAAGTATTTTGGTAATAAATCAAATAATATTTATTCATTAATCTAATCCAAATCCAAAGTAAAAATCCCACATTCAAGTTAAAATTTCTATGGTACTTCTTGTTTGTGATTTGCTTCAAAATAATTGAAAGCTATAATTTCTACTGTCACCAATGGTGTGGATGATCTGAAGGTGGAGGAATACATTTTATTAGATTTTATGAGAATAAAATACCTCTTTTTCATAGAAAAACATTCTATTTTGGAAGCAGGAAAATGATATTTAAATATCTGCGTCTTGACTTTTAGGAATTTTTTGGCACATAAAAAATCTAAAAAATTACATAAAATCAAATTGTATATTAAATGTTTCAAGAATTGTTAATGTGGAGACATTCATTAATAATGACATTAATACATAAATATTTTCATAAATAGTTCCTAATGGTTCATATATTGATATTTTCTAGTGATATACACAATGTACTAGAAAGTATAAAAATAGTGTATTTCCTCAAATTGAAAACCTACTGAACCATTGGCTAGTCTCTTAGTAGATATGACATATTAGTCATAAATATCATTGTCATCTCCCCATCGACACTAAATGAATCATATATAAATAAAATTTCTGTGAATACACATGAACAGAAAGGGGCAGGAGTAAATGGCAACAGAAAAATATGTTAGGGACGTAAAAAAGCCAAGAAGCTATAACTGATTAGAGGGATGAAGGGGGTAAAACATAAAGTACTTGCTGAAATAAGAAGTGTGTGGATTCACCTAATGGAGCCCTGAGTCACCAGCCATGATGGAAAATTGAGATGACTCATGAGGCTAAAATAAGGAGTTTGGATATAAATCTAAATATAAAATAAGTATAACATTTGGTTCCTTTCCTCAATCTGTGAAGCCACAAAATTGAAGTCCCTTATCCTCTTCAAGAAAACCTGGAGTCCCATTAAGATAGACAGAGGGAGGCTCTTGAATGGGAAAGCCAGGCAGAAGGAGAGGTTAGGTAGGGGAGCTGGAAGACTACATAAAAACTGCATGCAGAAGAGCCAAACTTTCGATTTATTTCCTCAATTCAACTGCTCGGCATTGGCATTCAGATATTTGCTGCTCCGACATATGGAAGATTATTCAGCTAAAAACTGAAAGGACCCAGTGAAAAGCTGGGACATACTAGTGTGCCCTTAGAACAAGAGGAAAGACTGTTGCTGACCACACCAAGACAAAGCTCCCAGCCATGCCTCGATCTTCAACATAAATTGAAAGCTGAAGATCACCATCATGAAATGCTGCCCTACAAAAGAGGGAACCAGAAGCTAGAGAAAACCCAGATAAAGATGACAGGAATAAGAATGAAGAAAGAGAAATGGAACCATATTCTAATGTCCTCAGTTAATGAAGGGATGTCAATAATTGACAGCTTAAAAGAGGGAGACAATGATAGAAATGGATAGAAGAATGTTTCTGAAACAAGGGTATTTGAGAAAGGGAACAGGAGATAGGATCTGGAAATGTCACTGAGGAGCAATAAGAAGTTACTGAACTAATAGCCTAAGCCTAACATATAAAAAGAGTTAAAAAAAAAAAATAGTTCCACCTGTGAAGCCTGTTGGGGAAGCTGTACCTGTAGGAATCAGTCACTTCTGAAGAGGATTTATTTCCAAAAAGATCTACAAATTGACTTACAAATCTCCACCAGTCCACTAATTTGTAAGAACTAAATGCAATGAATAATTTAGCACATGAAAGTATGCCTAAAGCAAAAGAATTGGGAAAGAAATAAAGTAAAATAATCAACATCTATTTGCATTTTGCACTCATACTTTATATCCTATTTAGGGTTGCCCAACAGCTTGTCACCCAGGACAAAAATTTATTTGCCTTCTTCTAATTTAAATTCTTCTCTACGATGTAATTGCCCTGGATTCAAGATTGTAGCCATGATCTGTGCAAGGGTATATGACAGCACTTCCCAGGTTCAGCAAATCAATTGTTTTTAAATCTAACAGTCTCTAAGTGTGTCCTACTGTTCCCTGATACTATCATCAGCACCTACCTGTCACTTAACAGGCATTACTTAATGATTAAAAATACCTCAAAGGAGAAGAACTTATAAATTTTAGCAACTTCAAGTATGCATGTAATGAACTTGGAACATAAAGTAGTTTTGTAATTTGTAGCCCAATTTTTCAATAAAGCAAGGTAACCCATAAAAAACATAATTTTTATGTTTTGAGTTGCTACATATCTGATTCAATCTGCATTTATTTTAATTGAAGTAAAATACTACCTACCACATATCTGCACTTCTAGACAAAATAAGTTTCACAGCCTTTTAGACTTTTCCTTATGTTCATAAAAGTACAGAAGTGCAGTACTACTATACTAATTTGAATACTGGCATGTTCTTTACTAAGAACAAATCTTCAAGGAAAGGTTTTTTTTTTGTTTGTTTGTATGTGTGTGTGTTGCGGGGTGTGTGTGTTGAAGTGTCTAAAACGAAAGACTTCTTTCCATTGGTATTGACTATTTAGGATAATTGGAATGCTTTGCCATAATAGCAATATGCTTTATGTGTTTTACTTTGAGGAGCTATATGGCAAAAGTCCATTGTAGCTGTCTCAGGGTATACGGTGTAGCGCCTCTGTGTGTGTGTGTGTGTGTATGTATATATATATATATATATATATATATATATATATATACATATATATGTATATATATATAATTTAACAATTAATCAGAAGATTGGTTACACAAAGCACTTGTAATAATTTCTAAATATTAAGTATTAAACAAAAGAAAAAAGAATATGATAAAACCAAAATCCATTTAGTAAAGCTATCCTGATTTAAGAGGCTACATTGCAGGGACTATTAAGTAAAAATACCAGCAAATAAGAAAAATGATAGTTATCTAACTTGAAAAATGCAAGATGATCACCAGATATCTAAGTCTTATATACATCTTATATTTCACATGTGGTGTGGTGCTTACTTTTGAAAAATAAAGCAAAACAAGTAAACTTGGTTTAAAGTACAACAGGGGTCCCTGGTGGGCTCAGTCAGTTGAGCATCCAACTCTTGATTTTGGCTCAGGTCATGATCTCAGGGTCATGAGATCAACCCCTGGTTGGGCTCTGCACACAGTAGGGAGCCTGCTTAATATTCTCTCTCCCTCTCCCTCTACTCACTTCTCTCAAATAAATAAATCCTTAAGGTAAAACACAAGTTTTATTTAATCAAAATTATTTTGAAATAAATGTTAGTTTTTAAATAACTATATCTGTTTAAATCAACATTTTAAAAGTATCACAATGGTTTTTCTTTCCCCATTGTTCTAATGCATTTCCTTATATTTAAGAACTGAAAGCTCACTCAGATAGAAGCCTAATTAGCTGATAATGGCTTCTATCCTCAAAGAAGTATTGGATCCATCCAAATATCACTCCTTAGGCTAAATGAATAGAGGACTGTGGGTGGCATTGCCAATATCAGAACTTTATTAAATTTTATTTTATGTTATTTTATTTATTTTTAAAAGATGAGATGTTTCCTAATAATCAAAAGAAATATATAAAAATGTTCCTATATTTTATTTTGATTCCTAAAAATATGGGTATTAATATATTTTGTTTTATTTAATTCTTATAATTAGTTCATCCGAAGCCAGATAATGACTTTGAACACAAATTATGGTTATTTCCTTTTAAAATTGCTTTTAAAAATTCAGTGTTCAATGTTCAATTTTCTAAAATTGCGTTAATAAAGCATCAGCCTTAAAGATTAATATGCAGATTTAGTTCCATGTTACTTCTTGGATTAGTGCATACTTAGCTTTATGTTATTTGAATAATCTATTAATGTTGATGAGGTTATTTAAATTTTTACCTGGGATGACTTTTTTAAAGATTTTATTTATTTATTTATTTGTCAGAGAGAGAGAGAGAGAGAGCATACAAGCAGGGAGAGCTGCAGGCAGAGGGAGAAGCAGGCTCCCCACTGAGCAGAGAGCCCAATGTGGGACTTAATCTGAGGACCCCAGGATCATGACCTGAGCCAAAGGCACCCGTTTAACCAACTGAGCCACCCAGGCATCTACAGGGGATGATTTTTAATAATAGTTTGTCAGTTTTAGAAATGGAAATGCCACCTTTTCTACAATCAGGCAATTGTAGGTTGGAGAAGTCAAAATTTTGGATAAACAGATAAAGAATAGTCTGTATCCTGATCTCTCTTCTTTAGTTTCTTTTTCTTCTGTCTCATTGTTAGTATAGAGAAATGCAACTGATTTCTGTCCATTGATTTTATATGCTGCCACATTGCTGAATTCTTGTATGAGATCTAGCAGTTTTTGGGTAGAGTCTTTTGGGTTTTCCACATAGGGTATCATGTCATCTGCAAAGAGTGAGAATTTGACTATTTTCCAATTTGGATGCCTTTTATTTCTTTTTGTTGTCTGATTGATGAGGCTAGGACTTCTCTTACTCTGTTGAACAGCAGTGATGAGAGTGGACATCCCTGTTGTGTTTCCTGACCTTAGGAGAGAAGCTCTCAGTTTTTCCCCATTGAGAATGATATTTGCTGTGGGCTTTTCATAGATGGCTTTTATGATATTGAGGTATACATGTACCCTCTATCCCTACACTGTGGAGAGTTTTAATCAATGAAGAATGTATTTTGCCAAATGTTTTTTATGCATCAAGATGGAGGATCAGATGGTTCTTGTCCTTTCTTTTATTAATGGGACATAACATATTGATTGATTTGTGGGTGTTGAACCACCCTTGCAGCCCAGGAATAAGTCCCACTTGCTCTTGATGAATAATCCTTTTAGTATACTGTTGATCCTATTGTCTAGTATCTTGGGGAGAGTTTTGGCATCCATATTCATCAGAGATATTGGTCTGTAATTCTCCTTTTTGGTGGAGTCTTTGGTTTGGGGATCAAGGTAATGTTGGCCTCACAGAACGAGTTTGGAAGTTTTCCTTCCATTTCTATTTTTTGAAACAGCTTCAGAATAATAAGTATTAATTCTTCTTTAAATGTTTGGTAGAATTCCCTTGGGAAGCCATCTGGTTCTGATCTCCCTTCTTCAGACCAAAGGCGAATATATAGGTTGAGAGGAATGACAAGGTCATTAAGTATTTGCCTAACTTTCTATTTAGGTATAAAGAAAATCCAATGAAGAAAACTCATCAGTATGGTATAGTTAGACCAAAGGAGCTGGATCAGGAAGGTGTTGAAAAGTTACTGTGTGTTCCTAAAGGAGACTGAGAAGCTAGCTGAATGTTGGTGGGAGATCTTACCCTGGAGGTCAGTCTAGCAGTGACCCTGTGTTGGAAATCTGTTTGGTAGACTTTCCATCTTTGCCTGCAACAAAGAGAATAGATCATAGTTTAATCATTTACAAACTTTAGATACCAACACATCTCATATCCACCAGACAGAAAGAATCCTGTCCCAGACACCAGAAGAATATCAGAGATAAACTCAAACCTCTCACCTCTGCTTCCATTAGAAGTGCTCAGCTGTTTTATATCCTGTCAACATCTGAAAGGGAGAGGGAAGAGTGGACACAAACACACACAAAAAAGACCACTTGAAATTAAAAGGGAAAATATCCTCTAAAGAACTGTTAAAGCAAATTATTGGATTGGTCTGAATTTATCAGACTGGCCTAAATCCACTCTTTTGCTCTGTCCCTCCAGCTTGACTGAGGTTTCATGAGGCAGATCATAGCACCTATTAGAAATGTTTACACATCTGAATATAGTGTGTAAATCCCGCAATATAAAATTCCTATGGAAGAGAAATAAGTCAATTTAAATTTGCCTAATAAAACAAAACAAAAATCCCACAGGTGTTTATTTAATAAATATTATTTGCGCCCACATGAATCTTGCTGACTTGTATGTAATCTTTCTGATAGCCCTTATTACAAAGTAATGTGACTAGTAATTTCTAATTACCTACTTATATCTTTGTTATCCAGAATTATACTTTTAAAAATTAGAAATTCTTCAGACTTAAAACAATATGGACACAGCACATATGAGAGGAATGTTACACATTTGGCAAGATTTCAAATGTAGAATTCTGAAATTTAGTTTAAAATTCAACAAAATATCTATTGACAAGTGAATGCATAAACAAAATATAGTATTTAAATACAATGGAATATTATTTAGCCTTAAATGGAAAGAAATTCTGACACATGCTACAACATGAGCGAACCTTGAGTACATTTTGCTAAATGAAATAAGTCAGTCACAAAAGGACACATACTATATGACACCACTTATGTCAGGTACCTAGAGCAACTAAATTCATAGAAACAGAAAGTCACGTGGTGGTGCCAGGGACTAGGGGAAGGGAATTATGGGGAGTTTGTTTTGTAATAAGTAGAGTTTCTTTTGGAAAGATGAAAAAAGTTCTGGACTTGGCTGGTGGTTATAGTATAATGTGAATGTACTTAATACCACTAAACTTTACTGTTAAAAATGGGTAAATAATAAATCATATGTTATATATACTTTACCCTGATTTTTAAAAGGGTGGGAAAAAAATAAACAGACTAACACTTTAAAAAGCATCTTGAGACTGACATTTCACTCCAATCCTTCGATACTTTACAGCAGACCATGACCTGGCATCAGCGCCTAGGAAAGGTGGTTACCACCGCCTCTTTGATTATGAAGTTAAGCTATCTAAAAAAAAAATATTCCCTGAATTAGATCCCCCATGAAAAAAGTTAAGGTATCTCATAACTGAGAAAACTGAATAATTTTAACCTGACTAAAAGTTACAGAATTAGTTAAAAATCCCTTAAACTACTTGAGCCTTTCTTTTTATTTTGCCTTTGGCAATACAGCATAATCAGGCAACCTGCTCTCAGAGAAAGAGTTCTTTGAATATTTTAGAAAGAATCACTTACCGGTTAAAAGCCCAAGAAATGAATATTAGGTCTACATTATTTGCTAAAAGAAGGAAAAGAGAGAGAATGTGATTCTATTAAGTGATTGGAAAATGTTCCAGTGACCCAATTATTATTATTTTTTTTTCCTTTAGAGAAGGGAAGAAAGAAAGAAAGGAGGGAATGGGGCAGAGGGAGAGAGAGAATCTGAAGCAGTCTCCATGCCCAGCACAGAGCCTAAGTGGGGCTTGAGCTCACAACCCTGAGATCATGACCTGAGCAGAAATCAAGAGTTGGATGCTTAACTGACTGAGCCACCCAGGTGCCCTAACCCCATTATTATTTTTAAAAGTGCTAAGTACATGTATTATGGCAAATGACCAGAGGGAAATATGAGAAGTAGAACCCAATCTGTGCAGGAGAATCTGAAGACTTCATGAATAGTCATATTTTTAAAGCCTTATCTCCCTTACAGTCATTAAAACGGAACAGTATTTTATCACCCTGCCCAATGGCTTTGTATGGCTGTGTATGTGTGCATGTGCGCGTGTGTGTGTGCGTGTGTGTGTGTTGAGAGAGAGAACATGTGAAGGAGAAAAAATAAGTACATTAATTTATTCACCTAAAAATTAACCTTGACAAGATTGTGTAGAGAAGTACAGATTTTAAACAACTAGACTTGAGTACAAACAAGATGCAAATATATCACATTAATTAAAGAAATCAGTATTATGATGTCTTTTACTCTTTAATTTCAAGATTTTCCCTCTGGTAGTCTAAGTAAATACTTTTTGTGTCTTGCTAATTGGATCCTCAACTTCCTCTTTACTTTACAGAGCACATGGCTAAAATGAGAAACCTTAAATGCACACACTCTCCAAGCTGCCCTAAAGTTTATTATACTTAAAGCAGAAATAATTGCTGCAGATATCTGCCTATCCTCTTTTGTACTGCACAGTGGTTCCTGTACAGTGATCGAGATTGCAATGGCCCTATTATGAGTAGATATCACATTTTTTTTCAATAGAGCAGATATTTGATGATTTGCCAAAAGCATCTTTGTGAGTCTTAAAAACATTCATACTGTGAAAAATATTCATATAACAAAAGGTATATGGACAAGTGGATAAGTAATTGGTTACATGCCTGGGACTGCCCACAGGGTTTTGTTTTGTTTAAAAAGCAAAAATCTCTCACTCTGTTCTCTGAATAATATTTCTAGTAGTGACAGCTTTAAAATGTAGTTTGTTTTTTTTTTAATATCTTGCATGGAAAAAAGGTCATAAAGATCCCAAGGAAAGAATGAAAGAAGGAATGAGAGAGAAAGAGAGAAGGAAAGGCAAACAATTAAAAATAAAAACAAAGTGAAAAACAATCAAAATTCATCTAAAACTATGAAAACATGCTTTTTTAAATATGTAATCTTTGTGTAACTTACTCCATTGCAGTCTCTTTTTCTTTTCTTGAGCATAATAGTGGGGACACAGTGACACTGGTGTGATATGTTCAGATTACCTGAATAGTCTGTGTGATGTTGTATATGTTTCCCAATTAGTCTTTATGAAATTTTCTAGACTAGGAGCAGGCTGCAAAATATACTTTGAGTGACTCCCACTAAATCTGATGCCCTGCTGGTCACTCAATCACTGAAAATCCAGAAATACTCAGCTTTTCCACTTTGACTTAACCATTTTGATTTTTCAAAATATTTTATAATTCCTTTGGCTCCCTTTACTTTGTTTTTTTTATAAATAGTGCTCTGCTGAGTGTGGCATCTTACTTTAACAATTTCCATAAACAACTCTACAAAGTGTAAAGAGAATATAAAATTTGAAAACAATTTTAATGACAAAAGACAGTTATTCTTAGAGAGTCCCTATCTTAAAATTACTTGTTAATATATTTGGGCTGCCCAACGTACTTTCATTGACCATTTTTTGTAATGTTATATTTATAATCATGACATTATTCACTGAAATTTTGTAGTACTTCCTAATTATGCTGTGGAGACAGGAGTTATTATTCCAGTTTGGAAGTAGGAAATGTGATGTTCAGAAACATAGTTACTTGTTCAAGATAACACAACTACTAATATGAAGACAAATTGAAAGCAAGCAAATTAATATTCCAGAGTCTATCAATTTCTCACTACACTAGAATAAGAAGTCATTTCTCTTCTTTCTAACATATTCCATGCCCCAAATTTTTATGCTGAGACCAGCAGACTCAGATACATGAGCAGTAAAGTGTGTAGAAATAGCAGAAATGGCCTTTACCATTTCAAATGATAAATATCATAGGAGTTTGCTTCTTGTAGGGAAAAAAAAAAATCAGCATACTTGCCCCTTACATGGCAGATGCTGCCTGACTCCTTGTCAGGCTATTTATATCCTTTCATTTAACAATAAGACCATTTTTTTAATAGGAATGATTTCAGGTCAATCAACCTTTGGATAACCAGAATCAGGTCCTATGTAATAATTCACCCAATCAATAGATATGTACTCAGTGTCTATCTACTATGTACCAAGCAGTCAGTTAATGCCTTCCTTAGTGTGATAGAGAGCATGGGGGAGGTAGACTACTCAGGTAAAACCATTTATCAAAGCATTTCATTTTGAATATGTTAAGAAGAGATGCCTATAAAACTTTCACATAGAAATGTCAGGAAGGCAATCGAATATACAATAATAAAGCTGAAAAGCCTGAGCCAAAGATTACAATTCGGAAGTGATGATTATAGGCATGGTAATTGAGGTCAGTGGAATGAATGAAAGTCATTACAGAGGGGACACAGGGGAAAGGAGACTGGAGGCCCAAGACAGAGTCCTGAAAACGTCTTATGTTTATAATGAGAATAGACAAAAAGTCAGCAAAAGAGGTCAAGATGAGGTGAGAGAACAGAGGAATATATAGTATATATGATAGTATATAAAGAAATATACTAGACAGCATCTTTGTATGCATTTTTAAACTAAATATAGAAGTTGATCTTGATTTGTATATTTTATGATTAATATTGACATTCTAATGTTAATTAATAATTTAAAAATATCTCCAAAAATTTAGCCATACCCTCACATGTTTATTATATGGAGATCTCAATACAGTATTCTGAAAAAAAAAAAAAAAAACTATAGAGAAATCAGTAACTTTGACATAAATGTTTTCAATAATTACTATTATCTCATGAGGGTAAATATGACTGACTACATGGGTAAATATGTAACAACTATTATTTAAATATACTGTGACAAACCTGCCTAAATAATGAAGCAATGGTTAGTGAAAGCTCTTGTATTTCATAATTACCACAATTTCAAAAGGACTTAATATATAATAGCTGGGCAATTTCTTTCAAATTACAAGTAGCATTATACATTACATAACATTATTGTATCTAGGATTCAATGCACATTTTTTTTTTTTTTTTTTTTTTTTTTTTTTACTTCTTAGACATTCAATGCAGTTAGTCAGATAAATAAAAACACCTGCCTGGAACATTTTATTCATTTGCATTTCAGCAGCTTCTTTTGTGGTTTGAAGTTTTGTTTAACAAAAGGAAAGAGGTGTGTGGAAAAGCAAAAATTAGAAAGTAAAAAGCAGCTAAACAGAGGAAAAATGTAAATATCTTAATAAACAGCCAAAATAGAAAAGAAAAAAAATAGGCAGAGATAAGGAATTTATTCTTAAATCTTCAGGATATTTTATCTTAAAAATGGTATGTCTGATACTCCATTTATTTTAAAATTGTGTCATAGAAGTTTAAAAATAAAGTTTGTCCAAAGTAATTGCATTAGTTTCTTTTGTTGGAGTAAATTAAGTGATATCTTCTTTTAATCCTAAAACTAACTGCAAGAGATAATTATATAACTTTACTTGAATCAGGATAAAAGCAACGTGAAACTACTGTACGGGTCATTTCAGAGAATAATGTAAATGTTCTACCATGTTAAGTTAATATATTTGTTGTTCTATTTCATGAAATCTTTCTTCTTCCTCTTAAATTATTCTTCCTATGCCACTTTTTATACCATATCTTTACAGACTAATTAGAAAGATTATGTGACAACCCCTTCATTTCATCCATCTGGATCATGGAATGACGTTTTCTTGTTTAAACTTGATTTTTAAATATTTTACTATCTTTTTATAAAGTTGAATACTAATGGAGATTTAAAGTAAAACATTTCTATGATATTTAATCTCTGTAGGTCAAAAGAGAAAGAATAACAAGTTGTTCAAAGCTAAATTGGTGAAATTGCACTAGACACTTGTTAAAAACAGCAAGACCAATTTTATTTGAGCTCCTGCAGTAGAATAGACAAGCTTCAACATAGAATGGAGTGCAATTCTAAATACAGTTAGTAGAGTTGGGGATTTGTAGCCTATGGACAAAATAAGTAGGTCAGTGGATGGAAAACTACTAAGAGTAACTTGATTAGATAAAGATGGGGGGGCAAAGAACTTAGACATATTAAGAGTAGTGGGATTCTCCCTAAAATGGCTTAGCCTGATTCTAGCTAAAACAGGACTCAGCAGCATAGGACAACATCTAATCCAAAAGAGAATTCAGAGGAGACTGAAGTTTGATCAGGGACTGAGTTTTTGTTAGTAGGAAACAATCCGTCATGTGTAACAGGAACAATAAAAAAGAAGGGAAGTATCTTGAGCTTTATCTTTTTTTTTTTGCTCATAGTCGTTAAACAAGTTTGTACTTATACCATTATAAAATGAAGACTATAGCAAAAATGAGAATTAGCAATAAAAATGTAATGTAAAATATAACCTGTGGCTCATAACTCTTCATTTAATGTTCAAGATAAAAAGTTTACAGTAGGGTGAGGAAAAACAATTATCATTATTTGTACCTTTTTTTAAAATTAGAAAAACATATAAAATGTTCAAAAATATCACATTTATCACAATTTGAAATTCATTTTCAAAAAGTTGTTTAACTTCCAATTTTTATGATTCCAGCTATATATCTGTTTAGTCCTTAGATTAATATTAATTATTATACATTATTTGTAAATGGCAGTATTACATACTCAAGTTTGAAAAAAATTATGAAATTTATGTTAACAATGATTTTTATTTGGATGGTTTTCAATATTTTCCTTTTAATATTGATGATTCAAATAGACCCTTCTAAACATGTAAGCTAGATTTTAAATATTTAAAATTCAACATATTATAAATGCATAATGACAACTTTCTCTGCTTTATGATAATCTTGAAGAAACTTTGAGAATTCTTCCCTTTCCCATCCTAGGTCCATTAAAGGAATATTTTTACAGACATTTAATAATGAAAGAAATAGAGGACATTATAATTTGCGAAAGATTTTGCTAGCTTGAGGGTTTTAAATTATTTTCCCTAATAATTTCTTATTTAAGAGACAGTTAAGTGATCTTAACCTAAATAAAGAGGTAAATCGAGGCAAGCTCAAATAGATGTGTTTATTTGAGAATAGCAGAGGAATTGCAATTTGAGACAAGCAAACTAGCAAACTATAGGTGAGCCCCTTGAGGGACTGGGGTGGGCTGTAATTATGGGCAAGGAATATAAACAGGAGAGAGTACAGTTAGAGCCTCTAAAACAAATGGACATAGGTCTTGAAAAATTTCTGAGCAGACAAAATCAGTCCAGTCACATAGAAAACCTCAGTACAACCTACTTTGTGGGACCAATCCAACCTGGGTCATTTCTTTTCTTTTCTTTTCTTTTCTTTTTTTTTTTTTTAAGATTTTATTTATTTATTTGACAGAGACAGAGATAGCGAGAGCAGGAACACAAGCAGCGGGAGGGGGAGAGGGAGAAGCAGGCTTCCCCCCAAGGAGGGAGCCCGATGTGGGACTCGATCCCAGGACCCTGGGATCATGACCTGAGCCGAAGGCAGACGCTTAACGACTGAGCCACCCAGGCGCCCAACCTGGGTCATTTCTATTCATGCCTCTGGCAAAACCTTCCGGGTCTAGATGAGACAACAACTTTTTTTTCTTTTTAAGATTTATTTATTTATTTTGGAGAGAGAGAGAGAGTGCAGAGGGTGGTGCAGAGGGAGAGAGAGAGTAGTAGGGGAGGTGCAGCGGGAGAGGGAGAGAGAGAATCTCAAGCAGACTCACATGGAGCCCACGCGATCCCATGACCCTGAGAACATGACCTGAGCCTAAATCAAGAGTCAGACACTTAACTGACTGAGCCACCCAGGAGCCCAAAATGAGACAACTTCTGATTACCCCCACAACCTAAGAAATTCTCTCAGTTTTCTATAAATCCAGCATTTATAGGAAATCAGTCTTTTAGTCCTTAGGTGGTGGTGTTTTTTTTTCATCCTAGGGTGCATGAAAGTCCCCATTTTATGTTCTTCAGTTCTATTTTAGACTAAAATTTTTCACAGTAGACAATAAATACAAAATGTTAAAATCAAAATATATCTTTGTTTTAAAATTACATAATTATAATTTCTGTGATCTCAATCAAGAGAAATGTTCTAATGGTCTAATTTGTAGCTTGAGTCAATCAAGGTCATAAATAGAGAACAGAAAAGGTCAAAAAAAAAACCTGTAATGCATAAAATTTTAAATCAGACACAGCCCATATAAGTCATTCAAGTGTTTAATCTGAATGCTCCATGCAATTTCTCCAAAGTAAACAAATTGTTTCAGTAGATTAATTAACTACATGAATTTAAGCTAGATATTCAGAACCATTGTATTATCCCAAGAATTTTAGTTTTCTCTTTTTGGAATCAGTAAGTCACTAATTGGTCCTTTCAAGACATGGAAGACAAGGATGTTAGCCCTAATGTTCTCCATTCTAAACTCTTTCCCTACTGCCACCAAAACTGTTATTGACATTTAATTATAGTCCTAGCAAAGGTAAAAAAGAAATCAATTTACAAAGCGAGTATTTGGTAATCTCATTCCTTGACCTTACTGCCTGTAGCATGATTTGTTTTTCCTGCCTCAATACCATATGTCCTCATTCAGAACCATGAATATGATTTTGGAACTTGGTTATGAAAGAACAATTTAAATTTTGATACACTGATTAATGCTGTCTTCTTAAATAATTTCCTTAGTCTTCACAGGCCATGCCATGTCTGAGTTCAAAAACCTAAGCAAGGAATCAAGAGATGATAGCTTCCAGTCTACTCATTTGTACCTCTTTGGTAGATAGTAAGCTGAGAAATTAAATAAAGATAAATAAATTCATTTGTACTTAGCATCCATCTAGTCAATAGCGCTCAAGTTATCTGGAAATTATTAGACCGTGGAGAATAATGGATATACACATGTACTTAATTAATAAATTATGTTATCCCTTCTTTCATCAAGCATTATTGACTACCATTATGCATTTGGCTCTCTGCTATGTGTTGGGATGGCAATGGTGAACAACATTGCAATCCTAAAAAAGCTCATTTTTATGGCAATACTATGAATTATAATAATTAATCCTAGGTACTGTTTTGGGGATAGCAACCTGTCACAGTCTTCATCAAGAAAGTGTGTGTGTGTGTGTGTGTGTGAGAGAGAGAGAGAGAGAGAGAGAGAGAGTGTAGGAGTAAGGTGGTTGGCGGGGGGATGTGAGGGAAGGAAGGATAATGCAAGCAGATATAACAGAGACTCCATGCAAGTCATGTGATACAGACTACAATGTTTTTTAGAACAAAACAAAGAAAAGATTAAATTAGACTGGTCTGAATGAGGTAGATATACTTAATGTGCTTTCTGGTTCAGCATCTGGATTCTGGCCCATTCTTCCAGAAGAATATGCCTTTCTTGAGTGTCCTACTTAAAGAATTTTTAACTTTCTGTGAATTTTAATTCAAAGCCTACTTAAGTTTTTTTCTACTTAAACTCTTAGGCAAATCATTCTCAAAGTTCAGCATCTATGAGTATCACTTGCCAGGCTTATAAGAGCACAGCCTGTTCTGTGTAGAGTGGAATCAAAAATGTTCATTTCTAACAGTTTCCATATTATACTGATGTTGTTGGTCCAGGGAACCTACTTTGAAAATCTTAGGAAAAATTCCCAGATTTTCCTGAGGATAAGAATTGCTTTCAGTTTCATGAAACACACAGCTTTTTAGGTTTTAGACGAAACCTAGTAAATCAGAATGTCCTCATAACTTGGCTGATGATTATAATCCGTACATTTAACAGGTATCCTAGTAAGATACTCTTCAAAAATCCTAAAATTCTTTTCCTTTTACTATTTCATTACCTTTCTTATCCTCTCAATAGCATTTGATATTTTCTTCTTTTGGCCTATGTTCTACTACATCCCTCACTGCCTGCTTCTCCTTCAGTCTTTTCTTTTTTGGGGGGGATCCTCATCTTCTCCTTCAATTTTAAATGCCAGGATATAAGAATGACCCAGGCTGGTCCTGATAATTCTTCCTGAAGCAGTCTCATCAATGTCATTGTTTGCTGTTGACTATATTCTTGATCTCTCCCTTTCAGTCTATACTTCTATATTAGCCTTTTGAGATTTCCCTATAGTTAAACAATAAACAATTTATTATTTCTACTTAATTTTAGGAATTAAGGATTCTCAAAATGTATGTTTTTTTTTTCAGAAATGTGGGTAATGAAATTTAAAAAAAACAGTAAAACAAACACTAATAGATTGACCAGTTGTATCTTGCCATATTTGATTTTCTTCTTTTTGTTTTTCTGAATTATTTTAAAGTGAGTTATAAAAATCATATATGTTAGCATGTACCCCCCTAAGGACAAGAATGTATACCTACCATGTCATTGTCATACCTAAGAAAATCTAAAATAATTTTAAAGTATTGTAGAATATCCATTTTATATTTCAGCAACAGCCCCCCTCAAAGGTCCTTATAGTGTTTATTTCCCCCAATTCAGGATTTAGTCATGGTTCATGAGTTGCATTTTTTTTTAATGTCTCTTTAGTCACTTTTAATCTAGAACATTGCCATTCTTTACAGATTTTATTACATTGGCATTTAAGAATCTAGGTCAGTTGTCTTGTAGAATACTCCACTGTCTGAAATTTTTTCTATTTATCCCTTAACTTAGTTTTTGCAAAAGTACTTCATAGGTGATGTTTTAAGTTTCATTTTAATCAGGATGCACATAATGTCAGAATGCTCCACTACTGGTAATTCTAAGTTTGATCATTAAGTTAAATGATAACCACCAATTCTCCAGTATAAAAGTACATTTTTTTGCTTTGCTAATAATAAATAATCTGTATAGTAATACTTTGATGCCATCTAAATATCTTGTTCTTCAACAGCCTTTCATCCATTTTACTTTAGTATCCATTGATACTTCCTGCTGAAATCAATTCATATTGGGGCTTTCTAATTATATCAGAAATACAAAATGAATAATGTCAAGCATTATGGTCCTCTTCAACTTCATGTGGATGCAATTACTGTTATTTCTTCAGCCCCTATTATTAAACATCTTCTAATATTATGTACTCATACCTTCCAACTATAGGCTGGATTTTGACACACTTGTTCTGGTACCATTTTCCTGAAATAAATCTTGCTGTAAATCCCAAACCAAGACAATTCAAAACCTTGAATTTATGATACACCTGACACTGTTTTATCATATCCTACTTAGGATTTTGCTCTTGAACTATATTGTAGCAGATAGCATTTTGGAGTGCCAATGCACTATACTAAGTATTTGCTATACATGATTTCAATTGTTTTCCTTATAATAACCCAATCAATACTATTAAAATGCCAATTTTACAAATGAGGAAATGGAGGCTCTGGGAAAGTAGTAACTTAGGTCACATAGCCATTAAGTGAATGTAACCAGAATTCCACATCAGATCATTTCACTCTAGCACCTGCATTCATTGCCATCATGCTTTACTTGGTCTGTCTACTTTAATATGCTACAAATACCTTCATAAGATGATCTTCAGAATTGATCCAGTATCTTCCCAAAATATGTTTCTCCTACATTTCTAGCAAAACAAACAGAAAACCTTAGGGTTATACAGAATTTCTTTCTGCCTTTCATTTCACAAGCAGTAGGTCATATCAACTTCAAATTCTTTATGTATTTACTGGTCTCCCATTCTACTCTCCTACTATCACTTTTTTTTTTTTTTTGCTGTTTTTAACCTCCCACCCCAATTATGTTCATGTATGCACACTGCTTTTCCTGTTTTTGTTTTTGTTTTCATTTTTGGTCTACTTTTGGTTCTGCAAATAGATTGATGTTTTAAAATATTTATTACATTTCTCGTTTCCCTCAGACTTGTTAATGGTGCTCCATGGCCTAACCTCAGAAACCGTGTTTTCTGGGAAGTTTGGGAGGTAACAATTTTTCAGAATTTGAAGACTGTGAATTAACTTTTGTTGAATGATAGGATGTTGTTGAAACATCTAAGCCTTTGTGGGCCTTCCTATGAAAAGTACAAAACAAAACAAATGTAAACCACACACTCATACAAAACCCACCATTAATCATAAGAAAGAAAAATAAAGGAATGAAAAACCTATTATTAGCCTTCTTTTGTAAGAATCAAAACTTTAGACTAAGGTGGTTTTCAAGGCAACATAATAAAAATGGCTAAAGCAGATGTTTTATGTAAGCATATCACTCCAAGCCTATATCCTTATTATGTCCTATAAAAGTGTATATTAGTTGAGACCCACATAACATCCTATTTTTTCAGCATTCTTCATCCATTGTCTCTTATTCTCCATTCACCCCCAAATACACTTTATCTCCATCCAAATTATTTTTAGTTCTTGAAAAGCTTTCTAATTAAAACTATTGAATTATTACTCATAAATCAAAAGCCATATCAAATATTGCCTATATTAAGTCCTTTATAAGAGAGATCATCAATCCCTTTGTTTTTGCTAACTACATAATGAGAGCTCTGCTCAAAACTTAGTTTGTGGATGGTGTAAGAAAGAACTTAGCTGGCCTTTGTCTCCAGGAGGAAGTTACCCTCCAAACCCCTTACATGTATAAAATATTAAGAGTTTCTTTATTATTTATGGTGTACCCCCTTGTACTACACCACATGAGAGACTCCCACATGGGAGGTGACTCATGGTGGGTATCCAGATAGTTTCGGCAAAAGAGATGATTCAGGATGAGGGAAGGCCATGACAGGAAGACCATCCATGTTCATAGATGGTGGGAGCTTTGAGCCATGTGAGGGCACTGGAGATTGAATTCAACCACATAGTAATGATTCAGTCAGTCATGCCTAATAATGAAACCACAATAAAAATTCTAGACATGGAAGTTAGGTGAATTTCCTTGTTTGGCAATACTTGTGTGCTGTCACATCAGTGTGCTTGGAGAGAAACACATCTCTTAGGAGGATGGAGACTTTATACCTGAAATCCCCCCAGACCTCACCCTATGTCTCTCTTACCTTGACCGGTTCTGATTTGTATTCTTTTGCTGTAGTAAAATAGCAGTCATAATTATAGCTACTTTCCTGAGTTTTGAGAGCTGTTTTAATGAATTATTAAACTTAAGGGAGTTGATAGGGACCCTGAAATTTGTAGCCAGCTTCTCAGACATAAGGGAGGCCCTAGGGACACCCAAACTTTTGCCTGGTGTCTGAGGTGAGGGCAGTCTTGTGGAAGACTGTGCCCTTAACTAAGTTTGGCCAATTCATTGCAGAAACCAACTTAATCGGATTAACCTGGTATATTTTTTAAATGATGTTTCTTATCCCCACAACAGATATGTTAGATCAAAATTTATTGGATATGACCCAGAAATCTTTAGGTTAATATGCTCCCTCATGTCTTTAAGTTTTTTACAAAGATTTATTTATTACTTGATAGAGTGGGGGGGAGGGGCAGCGGGAGAGGGAGAGGGAGAGAGGGAATCTCAAGCAGACTCCCCGATGAATGTGGAGCCCAACACTGGGCTCAGTCTCACAACCCTGAGATCATGACTTGAGCCAAAATTGAGTCAGTTGCTTAACCAACTGAACCACCAGGACACCCCATGCCTCTAAGTTTTGAGATCCATTGCCCCAGTGTATATCTCCAGTTAATTATCAAGTTCTTACGTATTGAAAGTATTTTATTAAACATCTATCTGTTGTGAATGACAGAGAATATGACTTATGCATATAACCATATGCCAATTACTTAGTGTATTCAACACCTTATCAGGGCTCTAGGAATATGTGTTTATGTTTTTTATCTTTGGTAGTGTTTTATTTAAATGGTAGGTACTGACAAACTAAATTTAGAATTTTTATTTTTATCTCAACACAAATATAAATGGCACTTTGACTGGGAATAAAGTTTCTCAGCTACACATAAATACTTTTAGAACGCTGACATTTCGTCTCGTGTAAACATTTCATAAATCCTTGACCTGATTCTATGGATCGTTCTGTAGCAATTGTTCTTTAGTGACAGTTCTTTCAGTAGGCTTCTGTGCTCCCACAACTTTGATTGCATGTCAAGAATTTCAATCTTGAGAGAAGTTTTTTTTTTTTTTTTTTTTCCCAAGATGATGTCCCTGAGTCCAAGACAATAAAACCTATCAGCAATCACTTCCATGATGACTGACAGAATTGATTGTCTATCAACATCATCATGGTACTCATCAGAAATAGCATCTATAGTCAGGCCAGCATCTGTCATAGGAGGGATTACAACATTTTTTTTTTTTCCTTAGCTTTTGTTTACCTGTTTATAGGGACTATTGTCAGTCTTCTAATCAGTCTGTATTTCCTAATGTGCTTTCAAGAAACAAATAACTTGTACTCTTCCTCATGCTAAATAGGCAAAAGTATCTTATGTATGGTACTGACTAAAATAATTAATATTGTATTCCTGTATATATTTTACTGTTCTCTGTATAGGTCTATCACATATATAGCACTTTGCCTCATTCTTTGGTAGGTGCCAAAAAGACATTTTTTTTTTTTTCAAAATAAAATCTGTTTATTTTTTAGTTAATAATACTGACATTTAATGTGATTACAGTTGACTCTTGAACAATATGTAGGGGGCACTAACCCCCTAGGCATACAAAAATCTATGTATAACTTTTGATTCCTCCTAAACAAACTACGAAGAGCCTACTGTTGACCAGAAGGCTTACTGATAAGCCGGACAGCTGATTAACACATATTTTGTATGTTATTTGTATTATAATCTGTATTCCTACAATAAAGTAAGATACAGAAAAAATTTTATTAAAATCATAAGGAAGAGAACATACATTTATAGTGCTTCACTGTATTTACGGGAAAAAAATGCTTATAAATGGACCCATGCTGTTCAAACCAGTTCAAGGGTCGACAGTGCATTCACCCATAATAAAATGAAGAGTGAAGCTAAGTTTTTTAAAGTAGGAAATTCCTGTTTTCAAGTATATTTTCTCAACATTTTCCATGGTTACTTAATTGATGTGGGAACCGTACACTTAAATGATACTCCCTCTGAAGTTTTAAATACATTCTACATTAAGAGAGAGTCATAGCCTAAATATGGTATTTCTCTTGCATTTTATTTTGTGGGCAAAAGCATCTCTGTCTTACTGTAAGCTATTCTCAGGGAACATTTCTTGTCCAATCATTTTGTTTTTGCAGGAAAGTGGTCTTTTAGCTTGAAGGTAGTAATCAAAACACATTCACTTGCAGTGATTTTCTATCTTTTGAAGCAGGCCTTGATGTCAGTGATTTGTCACTCATGAGTCAGCATATTTTGATGTAAAAAGCAAGTCAGGGCACTGTTCATTAGAATTATAATATGAAGATTAATTCTTGCATAGAAGATGAATAAAAATCAGTCTCAAACATATTCCGTTTGGAGTGCCTTTATGGACAAATTTTAAATTCATATTACTATACAACTTTTATAGTGTCTGAGAGGAAAATTTTGAAGATGACATCACTGTGAGTCAGTTTATTAAGAAATGTGACCCTATAGGGACATCATAGAAGTTCCATACTTTAGAGTAATGCTTTTCAGAGTAACTTTAACTCGTCATGTAATACCTGGTTAAACAAAACAAAACAAAACACTTGGGAGCTCTGTATCACACTGAAGAAGACCCAAAGTTAACATACAGACTAACAGCTAATGTCAAATTGAGATGTTCATTTATATATTGTATGCCTGTGTCTCTTACTAAAGGAATAAGACTAATGTCAATTTGAGGATTTTTACTGCCCCAGGCAATATGAAAAATGTCTCCTCCTTCTAGCAAGTAATCACTCACATAATAAATAGTCACAAAACACTTTACTCCTCTAATATTTTGCTGCCCCAGGCAACCAGCTGTTCTACCTATATGGTACAGCCCGTCATAACTATTGTGCATGTGCAGTTACAGTGGCTTAATGTACTAGTAATAACGAGACGTAATATATTCTGACTCACAGCCTTGAAGAATTGCCAAATGCAGGCCAAGATTCTCATTACTTGAATTTTTACTTTATAGCTATTAAAAATACCTTCATAGAGGAAATGAATTGTAGTATCCAGAGTTTAAAGTATGTTTAAAGTATGATGTAATCTGGATTCATATTTTTTGATAGTTTTGAGATTGATACAGAGATAACTTATATAAACTCCCCTTTGTTAATGAAAATAATTACTCATTCTGAATATTAAACAATAGTTATTAGCTACTATTGGAAATCTGTAACTATTTCCCTATATCATGAATAATAGTATTTTAGAATTATAAGAAAAAAGAGGTAAAGTGATAATCCTTAAATTTTATTTGTGAAAGAATAAACTAGAAAATTAAACAAATATGATCATAAATGAATTGATACAAAAACATTCTCATATTTTGATTATATTTTACAATGTTTATTAATGAATGTGCTATAATTTATTTGTGATTATAATTGATGTAAAACATTATGTTAGTTTCAGGTAAAGCATAATGATTCGATATTTGTATATATTGCAAAATGATCACATAAGTCTAGTTAAAATGCATAAAAATACATAGTTAATCATTTTTTCTTGTGTTGAGAAGTTTTAAGATTTACTCTCTCAGCAACTTTCAGATATATAAAGAACAGTATTATTAACTATGTCACCATGTCATATATTATCAGTACCTACTTTTATTATAGCTGGAATTTTGTACTTTTCAAACCCTTTCACCCATTTTTCCTGAGTCCCAGTTACACTGTCTTTGGCGACCGCCAGTCTGGTCTCTGTATCCATGAACTCAGTTTTTGTTTTTTTGTGTTTTGGTTTATTTTAGATTCCACATGTAAGTGAAATTATATGCTATTTATCTCTGTCCGAATTATTTCATTTAGCATAATACCCTCAAAGTTCATCACTGTTGACACAAAATTTGTTTTTTCTTTTTTGTGGCTGAATAATATTCATTGTATATATATTTTCTTTTTTTCTGTTATGTTAATCACCATACATTACATCATTAGTTTTTGATGTAGTGTTCCATGATTCATTGTTTGCTTATAACACCCAGTGCTCCATTCAATACGTGCCCTCTTTAATACCCATCACCAGGCTAACCCATCTCCCACCCCATTCTATACCTTCTTTATTCATCCACTGATGGACACTTAAGTTGCTTTTATATCTTGCCTATTATAAATAATGCTGTAAAGAATAGGGAGGTACATATATCTTTCAAAGTAATGTTTTTATTTTCTTTGAATAAATAACCAAAAGTGGAATTGCTGGATCATATGGCAATTTTATTTTTAATTTATTCAGAAACTTCCATACCACCCCATGGTTGCTGCACCCCCACTAAGATAGCTGGACCACTATCTTTGCATGTGGCTTTCCAGTTTTCCCAACATGCCTTTTTGAAGAGACTGTCCTTTCCCCATTATATAGTCTTAGTTCCTTTGTCATAAGTTAATTGAATAAACATCTGTGGGCTTATTTTTGGGCTCTCTGTTCTGTTCTATTGATCTATGTGTCTGTTTTTATGCCAATAACATACTGTTTTGATTACTATAGTTTTGTAATATAGTTTGATATCAGGAATTGTGATGTCTCTAACTTTGTTCATCTTTCTCAAGATTGCTTTGGCTTTTTGGACTCTTTTACTTTTCCATACAAATTTTAGGATTGTTTGTTCTATTTCTGTGAAAAATGACATTGGAATTTTGACTAAGATTACATTGACTCTGTAGACTGCCTTGGGTAGACATTTTAGCAATAGTAATTCTTCCAATTCATGAGCACAGAATATCTTTCCACTTTTTGTGTCAATGTATTTTTTCAGCGATGTCTTATAATTTTCAGTATAAAAGTTTTTCACCTCCTTGGTTAATTTTATTCCTGGCTATTTTATTCTTTTTGATGCAATTGTAAATGAAATTGTTTTCTTGATTTATTTTTCTTCTAGTTCATTATTAGTCTAATAGGAGGCAAAGGATTTTGTGTATTGATTTTGCATCCTGCAACTTCACTGAATTTATTGATTAGTTCTAACAGTCTTTTAATGAGTTTGGGGTTTTCTATGCATATATAATATTACATCATCTGCAAATAGAGACAATTTTACTTCTTCCTTTCCAATTTGGATGCCTTTTATTTCTTTTTCATGATTATTTGTTCTTGCTAGGACTTCCAATTCTATGTTCAATAAAATTGTCCAGTTGAGCATTCTTGTCTTGTTTCTAATCTTAGAGGGAAAGCTTTCAGCTTTTCACTATTGAGTGTAATGTTCATTGTGGCTTATCATATATGCCTTTATTGTATTGAGGTATGTTCCCTCTATACCCAGTTTGTTGACCATTTTTACCATAAATGGATATTGAATTTTGTCAAATGCATCTTCTGCATCTACTGAGATGGATCATATCATTTTTTTTAAAGATTTTATTTATTTATTTGACAGAGACAGCGAAAGCAGGAACACAAGCAGGGGGAGTGGGAGAGGGAGAAGCAGGCTTCCCGCTGAGCAGGGAGTCCGATGTGGGACTCGATCCCAGGACTCTGGGATCATGACCTGAGCCGAAGGCAGCCGCTTAACGACTGAGCCACCCAGGCGCCCAGGATCATATGATTTTTATTTTTTCATTTTTTAATGCATGTATCACACTGATTTGCAAATGTTGAAGCATCTCTGCTTCCCTGGAATAAATCACTCTTAACCATGGTCTATAATCCTTTAATATTTTTTTTGAATTTGGTTTGTTAATATTTTGTTGAGGACTTTTATATCAATGTTCAGGAGTATTGGTCTGTAATTTTCTTTTCATGTGGCATTCTTGTCTGGTTTTAGTATCAGGGTAATGCTAGACTTGTAAAATGAATTTTGAAGCGTTCTTTTCTCTTCCAAAGTTTGGAAGATTTTAAGAACAATTGGTGTTATTTCTTTTTTAAATGTTTGGTAGAATTTACCAGGGAGGCCATTTGATCCTGGACTTTTGTATACTGGAATTTTTTTTTATTTTAATTAATATTCAATCTCCTTTCTTGTAATTGGTCTGTTCTGATTGGCCTAATGTAGGAGATGAAATTTATTGTTTATTGCAGCCCTTGCTATTGGTTGGCTATCAAGACTTTGTGACTGTCCAAGCAACCTATTTTATTTTCAGTGGCTCCCAGATGTTGAGGGTGTGATATGACCTATTGCTGTCCCAAAGAGGAGGCTCTTAGCACCTAGATTTTGGCTGATTTGGAGCTAGAAACCTCAGGCAAAAGTTTCCAAAGTGTGCAAATACATACAGTCCTGTGAGATCATCAGCCTAAGTCCCACAAGTCACCAGAATGGGCAACCTAGAACTGTCCCCTATGTAGCAGCCACAAAAATTGGAGTGCCAGATGAGTGTACAAGTTCCATTCTAGGAGATGCCAACAACCTGGAGTGAGACAGATGGAGAGCACAAAGATGACATCTACCAGCACTGATTTCTCTGAAGTGTACCATAGTAGGACCCTAGATATGTGCTATATCAAAAACCTTTCCCTCAGGCCAAAGCCCCAGAAACAGCAAATAGGCCTTTTTCACAGAAAGACTGGGGATATGTTTTAGTTTACTTTCTATGCAGTGCCCAGGATGGTAGTTAGCCAAGAACTCTCTCTCTATTTGTTATAGTTCCATGGAACCCAGGAATACAAGCCCCACTGGCCATGGAAACCAGGCCATCAAAGGGCACCTTCTTGGCAACATCACATAAACTGGGCACCAGGTTAAAAAAAAAAAAAAAAAAGGAAACTGGACCCATGTACAGACTTTTCTCTGGCATTCTGGATCATTGCTGAGGGAAGTCACAAATATAGAACTTGCCCTCTGAGACATCTAGAGAGAATTATACTGGTCCATTAGATATGTGTTCAATTTTAAGCCTGCCCCTCAGTTCATAGCTATGAAGATAAGCTAGTAAACCTCTTTCAGAGAATATTTGGACATCTCTGTTTCCTCTTGCTGTACCCTGGGGTTGGTAGCCAGCCAAGAACTGTTTCTCCATTTGTCAGTCTCATGGGACCCAGGAATGAAAGCCCCACTGGCCCCCAGAGCCAGGCAATCAAGGAATGTCTTTTAGGTAGCAGCCACAAAAACCTAGGGTAAAAATCAGGGCACCGGAGGTATGCAAAACTCTCTTCCAGGGGACACTAGCACTCTAGAGAGTGACAAAGGGAGAATGAAAAGATTGCATCCACCCTCTGAGGTCTATGGAAAGAATTACAATCAGTCCTTAGATGTGTGTTTGATTAGAAGCTTACCCCTAAGGTTATAACAATGTAGATAAACTAATAGGCCTTTCATACAGAAAGACTGCTATCCTGAGACAGCTGCTTCTTGCTGTGTTCAGAGGCGATAGCCATTTAAAACCTCTTTCTCAGTTGGTTACAGTCTTGTGAAACCCATCTGCTTATGCCCTACTGGCTACCAGTGCCAGGCCATCTGGACATGTCTCCTGTGGTAACTGCAAAAATTGTGCAAGATAAGGAGGAGGATATAAGCTCCTTTTTGGAAGATACTGATATCAAGGCGGAGGGAAAGCACAATGATGACCTCTACTGGCTTCTGTTCCCTGGGAGTGCCTCAGTAGACCCGTAGGTGTGTGCCAAATCAGAAGTCTAACACTCAGGCCAAAGCTCCGGGACAAACAAATAGAACTTTTTTACAGAATAGCTGGAGGTGTGCTTTAGTCTCCACAGTGCCCTGGTGGTAGTACCCAGCCAACTATCTTCCCGATTGTTATATTCCTGTGCGATCCAAGAATACAATCAAGTGGCATCTCCTGGGCAGCAGTCCCAAAATCAGGACACCAGATATAAAAAGGGGATTATCAGACATATAAAAGCTCTCCTCTGTAAGATGCTGTTATTCTGATATGTGGCAGGGGGAGAGCACAAAGATGACAAACACCAGGTATATACATGTATGTGTGTGTATACATATATATATATAAACAACACCCTGCTGTGGGTTTTTCATATATGGCCTTTGTGATGTTGAGGGTTGAGGTATATTCGTTCACTCTCTCCTTACTTTGTTGAGGGCTTTTATCATGAATGGATCTTGTACTTTGTCAAATGCTTTTTCTGCATCTGTTGAAAAGATCATATGTTACTTATCCTTTCTTTTATTAATGTGGTATATCATATTGATTGATTTGTGAATATTGAACCACCGTTGTAACCCAGGAATAAATCCCACTTGATTGTGTGAATAATTCTCTTAATATACTGGCCTCTTAATGCTGGCCTCATAGAATAAATTTGGAACTTTTCTTCCCATTTCTATTTTTTTGGAACAGTTTGAGAAGAATAAGTATATACCCTTCTTTAAATGTTTGGTAGATTCCCCTGGGAAACCTTCTGACCCTGGACTTCTGTTTGTTGGGAGATTTTGCTTACTGATTCAATTTCTTTGCTAGTTATTGGTCTGTTTGAATTTTCTTTCTTCCTGTTTCAATTCTGGTAATTATATGAGTCTAGGAATTTATCCAGTTCTTCCAGGTTGTCCAATTTGTTGGCATATAATTTTTCATAATATTTTCTTATAATTGTTTGTATTTCTCTGGTGTTGGTTATGATCTCTCCTCTATCATTTGTGATTTTATTTATTTGGGTCCATTCTTTTTTATTTTTGATAATTCAGGCTAGGAGTTTATCAATTTTATTAAAATTTTCAAAGAATCAGCTCCTGGTTTCATTGATCTGTTCTATTAGATTTTCTGTTTCTTTGTTTTTGGGTTTTTGTTTTTGTTTTTAGTTCCTATAACATTTCTTTCTGTTTTCATCTTTATTTTTTCCCCTTTTTCTGCTGTCTTTAGGCTTTATTTGTTAGTTTTTTTCTAGCAAGCAGGCTAGGCAGACAGTGTCTGGGCTGAGCTGCCCTTCACAGTTGGCTTTACTGTTGAGGGGTGGGGGAAGGAAATGGTAACTGCTAGCTCCTTTCTCCCCAGAGAGATGTCTCTGTGAATACTCCCATTGGCTTTAAAAGGTAGATGTTTTGGAGGCTTGTCTCTCATGGGCAGTTCTTAAAAGTTGGGGTGCACAATGTGGGACTCAATCCCTTTGCCCCTCAGGGAGAAGCTCCAGATTTGAGTTTCCTGCCAATTGTGGCTCACTGTGCTAGGGGTGGGCTTTACAGGGAGATTGTGTTTCAGCATTTACTACATTCTTGGGTATAGGTTTTTCCTTGTTTGTCTAATGTGTAGGAGTTGCTCGGCTAGTTTTCTTTCTTGTTTGTTTTAATAGAGGAAATTGTTTCATATGTAGCTATAGATTTGGTATGCCCAAGGGAGGATGTAAACTCAGGATCTTCCTATCTCACCATCAGGAGCTGTCCATTCTTTTGTTTCCTTTTCTGTTTTTTTTTTTTTTTTTTTTCATTTGATTTTAAGTGTTTTCATGTTATAGCCCTGCTTTATATCACTTATACCTAATTTCCACAAAATATGTATCAATATTTGACGTTCATAATGATATCATTGATGATGATGATCATTGCAAATAGGTTGCTGAATTGAGAACCAAAACACATTATTAAAATATTACCTAAGTTATCTATGTGACAGCAGGCCTTCTTGTACTTGAGAAAGCAGATATTTCATTAAGGAATAGCATAATATAATTAAGATAGCATTGTAATAATGACTAGTCTAAATACAATGTATAGCCAGAGTTTTGCAAAGTAACAAGAATGAAGAAAATGTCCCATTGCTCTTTTGTTAATATTAATAGAATGAATCAAAGAACAAAATCATTGCTGTAAATATAATTGCTCACCCCTAAAAAAATATCAGAGATTTCACAGAAGTAAAATTATTCTCTTAGAAGTGAACTATTACTGAGTAAATGAGAATATGTCTCCACCCATGCCCAAAATATGATGGTGTTGTAGAAATATTTTATTGTGAACTGTATATATAATAGGTAATTATGTCTATGTCATAAGCTTGATTTTCCTATTCTGAAATATGTAAAAGAAAGCAAAAGGACTTATAATGTTATAATGACAGCTGGCCTGAAGAAATGTATCATAGTTCAAATTTCTAAGAATACATGTAAACATCTATCATTTATCCTCAGTCTTGGGGTCCACAATTTAAGATTTCCAGAACTCATTAAAGTGTCAAATTTCAAAACAATTTTCATTACTTCCAAAATCTCTGTACTCACTCAAAATCAGTTATTTATTTCCTTATTTTTTTAATGAAGAAGAAGCAAAAGAAAAACATATTTTTGTTCTTTGAATGCAAATGTACTGTCAAATTACCCACTTTATGTCAAGAAGGTTGAAAAACTATTTTACTTATGAGGAACATTAAGTAGAACTAGGAGGGATTTAAGTTTATAGCGATACATCAGAGCAAGTCTTACTTATGTTTTAAAACATAACTCTCCCTCTTATACAAAATACCACTTGATATAGATTATGTATTTCTTATACTTTATGATTTTATCCACATATTATCCATTCATTGGAGAATGACTTGAAGAACATGGAATTATATATGCCTTCAAATTATATAAATACACTTTAATTCAACTTGTGGTACTGACAGTGGAAATCATGAAACCATGATTTTATGGAGTTTATCATGACATAAAAATTTAAAATAAAATGTGAAAGCAAACATGATATTATAAAACTATATGCACATACACACACACACACACACACGCACACCAGAATAAATAATTCCAGGAATCATACAGTAAATATTTACAGTCTATATTCTTAGTACATTGAACATGGATTGTAGGGGGAGGCTCCACTTCACACAGAAACTCATTCACTATCTTCACATATACCAAGACAGGAATACACCAGATAAACTCTCAAGGTCCTTTTAATTTCTCTGTGAATAGTGACACATGATACTTTTTTTTAGATTACTGAGGTATGATTAACAAATAAAAACTGTATATAATCAAGATGTACAACTTGATGTTTCAATCTATGTATACATTGTGGAATAATCTCTATATTCTCTATAATCTCTATATTTAAGATAGTTACTATATCCATAATTTTACATAGTGTTTTCTTGTTCATTTGCTTTTCTGTGATGATAACACAAGATCTACCCACTTAGCAAATTTAAAGTATACAATACAGTACTGTTAACTATAGTCACCTTGCTGTACATAGGTGTCCCGAATTTATTCATCTTGCATGACTGTAACTCTGTATCCCTTGACTAACCGCTCCCCATTTCTCCCTCCTCCCATTATATATCATTGACTAGATCTAGTTAATTATGTGAGACCTGGACATATAGGATAGTGATATTTAGTATGCATTACTGCCTCTGACAAAATAGGCATATGTAGAGAAAAATCTGAGAAGAAATGAAATTATGTTAACAGTGATTAACTCTGTCTAGACTACAAATGACTTTTTAAAAAAATACTTTTTAGTGACTTTTTAAAAAATACTTTTTAGTGTTCTTAAAATTTCCTAACTAAGCAGCTGTGTAAGAACAAAAAGTCTATAATCGATTTTATTTTTATAATTAAAAAAGGTGTAACTGGGTTTCCACATGGACAAGCTTGTTCATATGTCAGTGTCAGATCCAGTTAGGCTATTATAAATAACAGAATGATTTGTAGGAAAAACACCATAACAATATTTGAATTCAAGACTGCCTAATTTTGTGAACAATGAAATTGGCTGAAATCGAGTTTGATATGACACCTAAACATAGAAGATGTTCAGTAGATAAATATTATTTACTGAAACAAATATATAGTGCTTTTTCTATTCAAGGCTATCCCCTAATAATTCCACACCTACTAAGTCATCTAATCCTCTGAGCAACTCTCTGAAATAGGTACAATCTCATAGTACCTACACAGGACATAGAGAATGGTAAATTGCCCAAGATTATATAGATAGTCAAAAGCAAAATTAGGATTTGAAGTTAGGCAATAAAGTTCCAGAATATATTAACCATTATGCTGCTGAATCCTAGAGTTTGAGAAATGAATTTGCAAAAATACCATCATATAGAAGATAATCAATTTCTTTGGAGTACACAGTTTGGCAAAAAAAAAAAAAAAAGCAACAGTTAATATAAAGTGAAAATGAGATTGATAATATAAGCAGAGAGGATACTTACCTATAAGCATGAGTAATTATGTTTTTTCTAAAGGATAGAATAAAAGAACAAATGAGAATAAGACAACAGAAAAATTTTTTTAGGTAAAGATATGAGTGTCCTGAGAGTGAGTATAGTAGAAGACTTATGCACTTAAGGAAAGGTCTCAAAAAGGAGCCATACAATGAAAAGACAACAAATAAACTGATTAAAAAATGAACAAAGTACTTAATAAACATTTCTCCCAAGATTATATATATATAAGGATAATATTGCATCACTACAGTCTTTTGAAGTATCAGCACCCCTGTTGAATATATGAGAAGAGTGTTTGAAGGAATAAGAAAATTAGAAAGAATAAATATTAGTGAATTTAAATCTAGGTCTGCTTTAATTTGAAGCATTTTTAAGTATATTATGCTATAGCAACTAAAAATAGGCAAAAGGCAAATGTATGAGGTGAAATGACTATTAAAGGAGTGACATAAACTTCATGAACCTAAAATTGTTCTCTGAATGTGACTGTAACATTTAATATGACAATTTCATCTGATGTTAACAAAAATTAAAAGTAATGACCCAAGTAATGATAAATAGTCCTTGTAAGAACTAGTTAAACCACCAACTGCCAAAATGCAGCAAGAAAATATATTGTGATGGCAAGTCAATACCAACTGTTTTATATGATCCAAAGTCTTCTAAAAACGTTTTATGATAGAGGACTTAAGGGTTGGGCAATCTGAAACTTTGTGTTAAAGATAAATCGAGGGGCTCCCATCTGGCTCAGTTGGTGGTGTGCGCAACTCTTGATCTTGGGGTTGTGAGTTCAGGCTGCACACTGGGTGTGGAGCCTACATAAATAAAAAGAAAAGAAAAAAGAAAAACTGAGAGGGGTTATTTTCACAAAGTTTCAAAAAGCAAATCAAGAAATACTGTAGATGTTTTCTCAATTTGTATAAAATTAGGCATGAGAGAGCCTGTACATGAGCATGGGGGTGAGGGGTAGAGAGAGAGAATCTCAAGCAGACTCCCCACTGAGCACAGAGCCTGATGTGGGGCTCCATGTGAGGCTCAACCTGGGCCTTAATCTCATGACCCAGGGATCATGACCCGAGCTGGAATCAAGAGTTGGATGCCCAACTGACTGAGCCACCCAGGTACCCTAAGTTTTTTTCAATATGTTTCTACACTTGTTAGTGTTCCTTCAAGTTTATTTTTACATGCATTTACTCATGACAATAAAGTGGCTTTAGAATATATTTATTTATATATCTAGGTTGGAAACATCATGAACAATGAGGAAATTTAAATAATTTCTGTATTTAAATGATACCATGTTATAGGCAAGTAATGCTGTAACATATTTAAAACTACCATATAACAGGCTTGCAGTAACTTTCCTAAAAATAAATGTATAGCTTAATCACTTATTTTGAATTGAGCCCCCATATAACCACCATCCAGGTCAAGAAATAGAATATTGCATTATAGTTGAGACTAACCAAATTTTTCTGTAAAAATACATGCATTTCATAACACAGCCTTGATGAGAGTTGAATTTAATTCCTCTTCTAAGGAATCTTTGAAATATTGTAGCTAACATATTTACATGAAAAAGTAAACTTCAAACAACATGCCTTTACAAGTCCTTGTTTTCCCTTGAGGAAGCCTGAAAACTTGATTTAAAGAATTAAAAAATTTGTCTTGCTTTCCCTAAGAAAAATATCTAGGCTCCTGTGGCAGGGAACATACTCTTACCATAGTATTTATTCTTAACATTTATTGTTATATCAGCAGAAGCACAGTGCGATGATGCCTCAGATCAGTTTTTAATTGTGATGAGAAATTATTCACTAATAGCCACTCAATTTGCAAACTTAATAGAAATGGATCCATCCTCCATCCCAAATAATGGCAAAATTATAGAAGAAAATAATGAAAAAGGAGATAAGAAATTTATGCATAAATTACTGAACCCAAGAAATTCTGGAATTGATGATTCTAATGATTTGTCCTATGAATATGTAAAGGAGCAGATGAATGGTGCATCTTGTTGATTGTTGTTCAATTAAAAAGACACTTCTTTTTTTTTTAAGATTTTATTTATTTATTTGACAGAGAGAGACACAGGGAGAGAGGGAATACAAGCAGGGGGAGTGGGAGAGGGAGAAGCAGGCTTCCCGCGGAGCAGGGAGCCCGATGCGGGGCTCGATCCCAGGACCCTGAGATCATGACCTGAGCCGAAGGCAGACACTTAATGACTGAGCCACCCAGGTGCCCCTAAAAAGACACTTCTAAGTTCAAATGCCAAGGAATTATCAATGAGTTGTCCATGCTTTCTCATGTAACTCTTTGCTGTCATTTGTGTTAGACTACTCTCTTTGCTTAGAAAATAATTTAATCAATTCCATCTTCCCCTTTCCTTATGTAATACACAGCCTTTGGATCAAAATATGTTAATCTAGTCTCTACAGTCTTGCTGTGCATTTAAGTCCCTTTTTATTTATTTTTTCAGTGTTTTCTATTTTCTACTTTTAAGTCAAACCTAACCAAGTGTTTTTCATGGCTACCTACTGTTAGATTGCTCCTTTGTTTACTATTCAAATTGAGTATCTTCTATTTTATTTTTAACTCTCCTCCTTATATCTTATTAATCTGCCTATCATTCCCATGTATCCATTCTTTAATTTTGATTTATATGGTTTACATTGCCTTACAGATGATGGATATCATTTGGTCCTTCATGTTTAACTGCTGGTCATCTTTTACATTGTTAAAATATTCATAGATGGAGGAATAGAAGAGGATTACAGAAATAAATTCAATGGAAAATAAAATGAGGGATTCTTTAGAAATATCAATGGTTAAATGATTGACGTAAATGCCTTTTAACTGGCAACAATAAACTTAATTGAATCAAACATCAAACAAATGCAAGCCACTGTATCAGAATGAAAATATACATTTTTGTTTTAATTAGAAAAGTCAATTTTGTGAATGAACAAGGGCTGAAAATGGTGGTTATACAACATGGCTATGACCAAATGATAGTAAATATGTAGCATTTATTACAATTTTTATCTCTGAAAATCCTATTCATATTCAATTCAGTTTCTCAGTGGTGCTAAAGCAAACCTTATGAAAAGCAAAACTGATATTATTATTTCAGTGTAATCCCAATGTAATAAAACTGCTTCCAGGTGGTTGGTTGACCACACTGGAGAACAGTACATATCAGATGGTCACTAATGGACATTGGACAGTGACTATAGCCAGAATGTGACATCCTTAATGAATAGACATCCATATTTCTGAGCCCATGCACTGCCATGATCCTGGGGTCCTGGGATTGAGCCCCGCATAGGGCTCTCTGCTCAACGGAGAAAATACGGGCACCTGGGTGGCTCAGTTGTTAAGCATCTGCCTTCGGCTCAGGTCATGATCTCGGGGTCCTGGGATCGAGCCCCGCATCGGGCTCCCTGCTTAGCTGGGAGTCTGCATCTCCCTCTCCCTCTATGCCTCCATCCTGCTCATGATTTATCTCTCTCTCAAATAAATAAATGAAATCTAAAAAATAAAATAATTCTGTTAGTATATTTAAGAGAAAACTTCTAAGGGATAAAGAAGAATACTATTGCTGTTTTTTCCTTATCATCAGAAAGGTATAAAATAAAAATAAAAATGATCTTTTGTCACATGTATATATCAGCTCTTTGAAAATAAAAAGGGAAAAAAGAAACCCAATGCAATTATTCCTGGAGGCATTTTAGACATGAATCAGAAAGAGATTCTGTTGGTCATATTGCCCCTTTCACTCAGAGTGTAGAGTTCTCAGCATGTGAAATGTAGTTCTGTTAAATCTCCTGGTTATGGGTCTCACTGTAAATCAATTTTCCTGCAAATTGAAGTAATTCATTTAGCAACTGACTTTCAAATTCTCTGCCTCAATTTGAATCAATGTAGGCAAAAAACCCATAAACAGAGAATTTTTTTTCATGGTGGCCACACAAGTATAAGTGTGACTGCTACCAGTGGGTAATGCTTGACATAGTGAGAAAGGAAAGGGGAAGCCAGAGTATGTTTTATAAATTCTCATAAGTATATTTGCAAAAGTTCCAAGTATGTGATTTTAGGGCGGTGCCTATTTGAATAGTATCTTTAAAAGCTGAATTTGAAGACAATATTTCCTATTAAAATCATGGAGCATAGATGTCCCATTTAGCTTTAACAACTTTTGCTATCTTGGCCCAGAAGAATCACACTTTAATTGTGTACATTTTCTCATAAAAAAACGTACATAACATTATAGAAGAAAATAAAATTACAAAAATATTCCCCCTTGATATAGCTTAAAGAGTGACAATACCTGCACTTAAAAAATAGCCATAATATATCGGCAAGGGTTCTAGGACACTTATTTTATTTTTTAGGTTATATTCTAAGACCATTATTATTATTTTTTTCAATTTTTTTTAAGATTTTATTTATTTATTTGACAGAGAGAGAGATAGTGAGAGAGGGAGCACAAGCAGGGGGAGTGGGAGAGGGAGAAGCAGGCTTCCCGCGGAGCAAGGAGCCCAACTCGGGGCTCAATCCCAGGACCCTGGGGTCATGACCTGAGCCGAAGGCAGGCGCTTAAGGACTGAGACACCCAGGTGCCTATTTTTTTCAAATTATTCCAGGCTTGGCTACTGGCAACTCTTTCATGTTGACTCTATTTTTTTCATATTCTTTTTCTTCCTTCTTTCTTCTTTCTTTTTTCTTCCTTCTTTCTTCTTTTCTTCTCCCCTTCTTCTTGTCTTCTTCTCCCTTTTCTCCTTCTACATCTCCTTCTTCCTCTTCGTATTTTCTGGCACTTCAAGGTACAGTGGCTCATTTTGTATGCCTCTAAGTCCTTTCAGCATACAATTAGAAAATGTATGAATTTATTTATACTAACTTTCTTACATATACTGATATGTGTTCCTGTATCTATTTGTGTATATATATGCATCTGTGCAGGTATGTGTATGTATGTATATTTATGTCATCCCCATTCTAATCTCATCACAATGATAATTCATGATAGTCTTACTTCTACCCTTTGCTTCTTTGTAACTTTTCTCTGGCAATGAGAAACCTGGCCATTATTACATACAAAATCTTTAGTTATTTAGCTGTGTAATACATGTGAAGTAATTGCAGAATTATATGCCTATATCCCTATAAGACACAAATTTTCCTAACTACAGAATAGCATGTGTGTACAGTTCCTTTTGACTTTGGTTTCAAAATCCACTTAAAACTGTTTTCCAGAGTGTTAGCACATTTTGCCCTACTCTCTTTGATCATGAATTTGCCATTGGTTTCATTTGTCACAATCTGCATTCCATCCTGGAATTCCTTGATACCCTGGTTATATTTTTTTTAATTTGCATAGAAAGTTTAATTTTTTTGTGTACAGTTTTATGGGGTTTTTTTTTTTTAAAGATTTTACTTATTTATTCATGAGAGACAGAGAGAGAGAGAGGCAGAGGGAGAAGCAAGCTCCCAAGGATCAGGGAGCCTGATGTGGGACTCGATCCCAGGACCCTGGGATCATGACCTGAGCCGAAGGCAGACGCTTAACCATCTGAGCCACCCAGGTGCCCCCAGTTTTATGGGTTTTGACTCATAAATGCATACAGGCATGCATCCACCACTACAGTCTAAGATGCATCCCCTTAAAAATTTTATATTTTGCAAGAATGTAGACACATGATGACACCTATCTTAAAGAGAGACTGATGAATGTTGTCCGACTAAATGCCTAGCTAGAAGGAGAGACTGGCAAGAATGTATGCTATTGGATAGTAGTTGGCCCTACCAGAGATACTTAACTATTTTTACACTATAATGTGTGTTTTATCTTTTTCCTCTCTTCCCTTGCTTTTTAGATAACTGTGATAGAGAAGAACTCACTGAAACTGTATTAATATAACAGACTTACATTGTAAACATTAAAAGCAAATATAAACAAATAAATGAATAGATATATGACCAAATAAATGATACATACATACATATTCAAGGATACACATACATCTTGGTTAGAATAAAGTCATGTGAGAGGAATGGCAAATCAGTCACTTAGACACCAGAAAAGATTAGTCTTCCAAATTCAATATCAATTTTACTGGTCCAAATAATGTGAAAGAGAAATATATATATTCACATTACACACACACACACACACACACACACAATAGAGGAGCCCCAAATTTCCAATCAAGGAGGATTCCTACAGAAATGTAGCATAGTTAATAGAAGGAAGAAAAATGACCGGACGATAGCCTCACATTTGTCCACTATATAACTTGTTGCAGTGCTTTCCTACTGAAAACAGGGCATGTCTCCCTAACTCTTGGATTTCGTATGTGGCCCTTTGACTCTGGCCTATTGAATGACGTGGACAAGCAGGGGTGCCTTTGTGGAGCATCAGTCTTAAGAGGCCTTTCATGTTTCTGGTTGTTCTTGTTTTTGTTTTATTAATGTCTCTCATCTCCCTAAGAGGAGATTTTCCTGGTGGGCTGCTCTTCCTTTTTTTTTTTTAATATTTTTATTTATTTATTTGAGAGAGAGAGAGACCGCAAGAGAGGGAACACAAGCAGTGGGAGAGGGAGAAGCAGGCCTCCCGCTGAGCAGGGGGCCCGATGTGGGGCTTGATCCCAGGACCCTGGGATCATGACCTGAGTTGAAGGCAGACGCTTAACGACCGAGCCACCCAGGGGCCCTGGGCTGCTGTTCCTTTGACCTGGCCACAGAATGACTACACATAGAACACATACGAGCCTATACCTCTGTGAGGACCTGTACTCAGATTCACAGATTAAAGCCCAGCAGCGTACCCACTCACTCCACTTCAGCTGTTCCTCAACCAAAGCACAGTAGTCATAAGTAATTAAAACAAGTATTGCTTTAAGCCAGTCACTGAATTATGGACAGGTTTTTTACACAACAATAGCTAACTGACTGAATCAGTGTTACCGTTGTCCAATTGTTTGGATGTCTGACGCTGTGAAGAATTATGTCAGATATGCTACTCATTACCCAGCCAAGTTCACAAAGAGGTCCAAGCATGCCAGTTGCATGGCTCAACATTTATAAAGGTTTTATTACAATTATTAGAGATACCTGCTTCCTCCCATATACCCTTGTTGAGACAGACTGCTTTCCCTAGTGCTCTGGCCAGATAATTTTCTCCTCTGGCTTTTTGCTGTTCATGTTCACTGAGCAATTCTGCACGGGGGCCACCTTTGAGTCAGCAAAGTGTCCTTTTACTTATCTGTGGTTGTGTGTTGACTTCATAGGTATTGTTATGTAACTTGCAAGGACCACATCCTTCAGGTTCTGAGAAGTGTCTGATGCTTTGGGATTTCAAATTCACTTATATAATACATCATCATGAGTATGGTTTTACTGTAGGAACAGAAGGACTTGTGCCCGTAAAGTCATAAGTGGGAGGAAATGCCCTATACCACGAAATGTAATACAGTGAAACTGTCAAATTTATGTAAATTGGGAAAGACATATCATAATTCTTGTTGATCTATGACAAGGTAAATATAGCAAATCTATAAATATAAAACTTAAAAATATAAAGAAAAACCCAGAGTACATTGCTGCAAATCATTTGAAAATAACAGTTCATTGGGGCGCCTGGGTGGCTCAGTCGTTAAGTGTCTGCCTTCGGCTCAGGTCATGATCTTGGGGTCCTGGGATTGAGCCCCACATCGGGCTCCCTGCTCCGTGGGAAGCCTGCTTCTCCCTCTCCCACTCCCCCTGCTTGTGTTCCCTCTCTCACTGTGTCTCTGTCAAATAAATAAAATCTTTAAAAAAAAAAAAAGAAAGAAAATAACAGTTCATTTATGATATATTTGGTTGATATTTTTTCAGCCCCCTATATTGACTATCTCATTTGTTTATCTGTCTTAGTTTGTTTAGGCTGCTATAACAAAATGCCACAAACTGGATAGCTTATAAATAACAGAAATTTATTTCTCACAGTTCTGAAGGCTGGAAGCCCAACATCAGGGTGCCAACATGGTTGGGTGATGGCCCTCCTCCAGGTTACAGACTTCTTATTGTATCATCACATGACAGAGGGGTTGGGAACTTTGTGAGATCTCTTTTATAAGAGCACAAATCCTGTTTTTTTTTTTTTTAAGATTTTTATTTATTTATTTGAGAGAGAGAGAATGAGAGAGAGCACATGAGAGTGGGGAGGGTCAGAGGGAGAAGCAGACTCCCCGCCAAGCAGGGAGCCCGATGCGGGACTCGATCCAGGGACTCCAGGATCATGACCTGAGCCGAAGGCAGTCGCTTAACCAACTGAGCCACCCAGGCGCCCACGAATCCTGTTTTTAAGGGCTCCATTCTCATGAACTAATTACTTGCCACCTGCTACCATCATCACATTGGGCATTAGGGTTCCAACATATAAATATGGAGGGAAAACAAACATCTAGACCATAAGTGATCTCTTTATCTCGATAGTAAAATTACTACTCTAGTCATTTACCACTTCTCATATAATTAGTTCTATTTCCATTGCCTTAATAACAATAATCATTCAAAATTACATTATAATAAACCTCTGTATTATGACGTACTTTTACAGAATGTCCACGAGTTTCTTAAATATGGTATTTGAATGCAGTAGCTAATTTTTTAATCATTATCAAAAGTTAATCAGAATATATCTAGTCCCAATTTAGATATAGAATGTGAGATAGCTCAAAACCAGGAACCTCAACCCTTTTAAATTTGTAAATATAAGTAATTGAATATTAAATAATATTGCCCTTCTAAGTACCTAAAATATATGGCTGGAATATATTGTTATAAATGATAAAACATTCAAATTCATATGGAAGGTGTATAAATCAAAGTTAAGGTAAACATTCTGTAATAGCTCAAGAAATTTCTAATTGCCAAAAAGCTATGGTAAAATTTATACAGAAGCAAATTGCATTTTACTTTAATTTATTGTTAAGAGAGAGAGAGATGGGGGTAGCGGCAGAGGGAGAGTGAGAATCTTAAGCAGGCTCTATGCCCAGCGTGGAGCCCAATATGGGGCTGGATCTCAGCATCCTGAGGTCATGACCTGACCTGAAATCAAGAGTTGGACACTTGGACTCAGTTGGACTGAGCCACCCAGGCACCCCACAATTTGCATTTTAAATAGTTGAAAATGTGTTTGTGAATATAGATTTTCCAGTGAAATAGGCTGACGAATTTGCTTACTTGAAATGAGTTGAAAATATTAAATTCATAAACATCAAATTAATTTTTAAAAAGTTCTTATAAGGCACTATTTTCTGTTAATAACATGGGATTAATCTGTTTTATTTATGAACAGAAAAAATAGAGTAATTTGATATCAGAAAATAAAGGTGAATACATCTTTCAGGAATCAGCATTATAATTTAATTTGTATTAAGAATTACAAAGTTTAAATTAAGTAGTTGGAAAACAATCCTTAAATTTGCAGGACATTATAAATATGGTCCATGTGTACTCAGTGTGTTAGGCAGAATAATGTCCCCCTCCCCCGAAAAGTGTCCATATCCTAACACTGAAAAACTGACAATATTTTAACTTAATGGAAAAAAGGAACTCTGAAGAAGTGATTAAATTCAGGAATTTGAGATGAGGTTATCCTGGATTATCTTGGTAGGCTCAATAAAATCAGAAGTGTCCTTAAAGATGCAAGAGGGAGGCAGGAGGAAAAGGAAAGCGGAGGTTGAAGTGATGGAGTCATCGGCTTGGAAGATGGAGGGGGACATAAGCCGAGGAAAGCAGCCCGCTTCAACAAGATAGAACGAGCAAAGAAAGGGTTATTCTGTGGAGCCTCCAGAAGGAACACACCATCCTGACACCTTGGTTTTAGCCAAGTAAGACTCATTTCTGACTTCTAAATTCTTGCACTGTATGCTAATAAATTTATTCTTAAACTACTAAATTTGGGATAATTTGTTACATTGGCAGTAGGAAAATTTGCATGTGCAAAAGCAATTAAAAACAGACAGCTTTGACAGTCACCTAATTTCAAAATAGATTCTTGGTTTTCTTTGATATTTAAAACAGAACTAAGTCTAATTTAACCAGCATTAAAAAAAAAAAATCCCCTGCATAGAATCTCTTTTGATTTCTATTAAAGGTGAAGCTAGAACTCTAATAGTACCATGGACATCATGGAAAATTTGATGTAGCTGCCATAAATTTTGTGGTGAGAAAGGAATTTTATGTACTTCTTTTGGATTTCATTATTTTGTAAGAAAGTAAAAGATTTCTGAAGTAGTTTTTCTATTTTAAAGTACTATCCATGCATTTTAGGTTGAATGGAACATTTTTAAAATATCTCTAAATTCATAAAGAAATAGTATGAAGAAAATTATGTAGTTTTGCAAAGTGTTGGCCAATACATTAGTGTGCACTATTAGTGGTGATAGGTGAACTCTTGAAGAGGATTTGAAAATTAGAAGTTCAATCTATCAAATGCTCAAAATCATAGGTAGCCAGTGATTCAAATGGTTTGTCAAAAGTGGTTTCCAAATTTGAAGTTTATGTGTTCTGTGTCCTTTAAAATATCTAGTGTTTCAGGGGCGCCTGGGTGGCTCAGTTGGTTAAGTGTCTGCCTTCGGCTCAGGTCATGATCCCAGGGTTCTGGGATTGAGTCCTGAGACGGGCTCCCGCTCAGTGGGGAGCCTGCTTTTTCCTCTGCTTGCAGCTCTCCCCGCTCGTGCGCTCTCTCTCACAAATAAATAAAATCTTTAAATTTTCATGTTTAACAAATGGCAATCCTAAGACTTGAACCCAGGAAATATGATCTTGCCACCTGCCCCTCCCCTGCCCCCCGCTTATTACCAGTCCAATATATTGATTCTCTAATAGAAGCAATAGTCAGTATATTTTAATTTTAATTTTTATTCTTTTATTGAAGTATACTTAGCACACAGTGAGTTTCAGATGTGCAATATAGTGATTTGATAACGCTATACGTCATGCTATGCTCACAAGTGTAGCAACCACCTGTCACCATACAATGCTACTATAACACCATTGACTATATTCCCTATGTTGCGCTTCTCATCCCCATGATTCATTTCGTGATTGGAAGCTTATGTCTGCCACTCCTTTCACCCATTTTTGCCTATTCCCCTTCCCCATTCCTCTATGGCAACCATCATTTTGTTCTCTTTATTTGTGGGTCTGCTCCTGCTTTGTTCGTTTGTTTTCTATTTTAGATTCCACATATAAGTGAAATCATATAGATTTGTCTTTCTGTCTGCCTTATTTTACTAAGCATAATACCCTCTAGGTCCATCCATGGTGTCACAAATGGATAAGATTTCATATTTTTATGGTTGATATATAATGTATATATATATATGATGTATATATACACATATACATACACACACACACATACATACACACACCACATCCTCTTTATCCATTTATCTCTCATTGAACACTTAGGTAGCTTCCATATCTGAGCTATTGTAAATAATGCTGCAGTAAACATAGGAGTGCATATATCTTTTCAAATAGTTTTTTAGTTTTGTATGGATAAATATCCAGCAATTTTATTACTGGATCATCTGTGTTCTGTGCTTCTGTGTTCATCAGGGAATTTTTTGTGGTGTCTTTGTCTTTATTTTGCATCAGGGTAATGATGGCCTTGTAGAATGAATTTAGAATCTTTTATTCCTCTTTTATTTTTTGGAATAATTTGAGAATAGGCATAAACTCTTCTCTAAATGTTTGGTAGAATTTACCTGTAGGGGCACCTGGGTGGCTCAGTTGGTAAGCGTCTGCCTTCGGCTCAGGTCATGATCCCAGGGTCCTGGGATCGAGCCCCGCATCGGGCTCCCTGCTCAACGGGAAGCCTGCTTCTCCCTCTCCCACCCCCCCCTGCTTGTGTTCCCTCTCTCGCTGTCTCTCTCTCTCTGTCAAATAAATAAAATCTTAAAAAAAAAAAAAGAATTTACCTGTAAATCCATCTGGTTCTAGGCTTTTGTTTGTTGGGAGTTTTTTGATTACCAAATCAAATGCATTACCAGGAATCAGTCTGTTCAGATTTTCTATGTCTTTATCATTCAGCTTTGAAAGATAATCTATTTCTATTTCTAGAAATTTATCCATTTCTTCCAGGTTGTCCAATTTGTTGGCATATAATTTTTATAGTAGTCTAATCCATTTATTTCTGTGGTGTTGGTTGTTACTTCTCCTCTTTTGTTTTTTATTTTATCTGGCCAATCTCTCCTTTTTTTTCTTGATGAGTCTGAGTAAAAGTTTATCAATTTTTTATCTTTTCATTTCTTATTTGTCAGAGAGAGTGAGCACAAGCAGGGGGAGCAGCAGGTAGAGGGAGAAGCAGGCTTCTTGCTGAGCAAGGAGCCTGATGGGGAACTCAATCCCAGGACCCTGGGATCATGACCTGAGCCAAAGGCAGACGTTTAACCCCCTGAGCCACCCAGGCTCAGAGAACTCTTGGTTTTATTCATTTTTTCTATTGTGTTTTTTGAAATTTTTGTCTCTACTTCATTTATTTCCACTCTGTTCTTTATTATTTCCTTCTAACTTTGGAGTTTGTTCTTATTTTTCTAGTTCATTTAGGCATAAGGTTAGATTGTTTATTTGAGATCTTTCTTGTTTCTTGAGATATTACTGCATCTCTATGAATTTCCTTCTTAGAACTTTTGCTTTTGCTGCATCCCCCAAATTTTGCGCCTTTTTTTATTTTCATTTATCTCTATGTATTTCTTTATCTCCTCTTTGATTTCTTCTTTGACCTATAGATAATTAGCATGTTGTTTAGCTTCCAAGTGTTTGTGGTTTTTTTCCCAGTATTTTCTTATAATTGATTTCTAGTTTCTTACTATTGTGATCAGAAAAGATGCTTGATATGATTTCAATCTACTTAGTAATTTATTGAGACTTGTTTTGCAGCCTAACATGTGATCTATCCAGGAGAATGTTCCATGTGTACTAGAGAAGAATGTGTTGCTTTTGGATGGAACGTGCTGTATATATCTATTAAATCATCTGGTCTAATATGTTGTCCAATGACACTGTTATTAATTTTCTGCCCAGATAATCCGTTGACTTCTGTAGGGTATTAAAGTCTTTTGCCATTATTGCATTACTGTCAATTTCTCCTGTTATGTCTAGGAATATTTGCTTTATATATTTAGGTGTTTCCATGTTGGTTGTGTAGATATTACAAATATTGTATCCTCTTGTATTATTATGTGTCATGGTGTGGACCTCCTTGGGTTCATCTCATTCAAAACTGTAATTCCTGATCCTGAATGTATGTTTCTTTTCTCAGGTTAGGGAAGTTTTCAGCTATTATTTCTTCATATATGTTTTCTGCCCCTGCCTCTCTCTTCTCCTTATGGAACTCCTATAATGTGAAAATTTATTCACTTGATGTTGTCTAAGAGATCTGTTAATATATGATCTTTTTTGAAAAATTCTTTTTTTCTTTTTACTGTTCAGCTTGGGTGCTTGCCTTTATCCTGCCTTCCAGATTACTGATCCTTTCTTCTGTATTTGCTAACCTGTTAATTCCCTCTAGTATATTTTTTATTTTAGTTATTGTGTTCTTCAACTCTGATTGGTTCTTTGTTGAAATTCTGAGTTCATCCATTCTTCTCCAGTCCAGTGAACATCCTTATGACTGAAAAATATATATAATACATATATAAATATGCACATATATTTAATTAACTCACTAAATGTATATTATCTCAATGGTACTATTATAAAATATTATTAAAATATAATCTAACACTAATTTTATTTAGAAAAGTAATACTTAAAATGCTTAGACAATTTATAGATTTGATACAGGAAAAAAAAGTTTGGTGTTACTAATTCTATACAAAGTTAACTATCATTTAAAAACTACTTTGTATTAGTGATTTCAGCAATAATTTTTCTTAAAATTTCATTTAATGTTCACTTAATCTAAAAATTATTAAGTTTTCATTGGTTTACCCAATGACTGCTGACATTTCACAAAGATTATTTTCAAATCTGCAGAGCATAGACATATTCCTGTGTGATTGCATAGAAGAGACGTACCTATCTAGCACTAGTGTCTATAGATCACTAAGGGGATAAAAGCTGGTAAAGCGTGAAAGAGCCAGTGAAATTTTGGCATATTTTACTACATTATGATATGTTTAATATTTTATTTAAACAGTTTCACATATAAATACTTTATAATTTCATTGGTGTGTTTTCACTTTTCAAACATTTGCTTATCCCTGTTTCTGAGGCCTAAGGAGTCACAATGTCTGATTTATTTTAGTGAAAATAAAGTGAATATAATTTTTAAGAAAAGTGTTATTTTAGAGATAAAATGAATAACAAGAATAATACTTTAAAATTATCCACATGACATTTGCTATAGTCTTTCAGTGGTTACTTAAGGTTTATGTCTATGAGTCAAATACTATGCCACACTAACTTGTACCAATTTCCCTCACTCTGGAAAATCTGTAGCAGATTCAGGTATATGTGGACATATTTTTATCCTTCATCTGCATTAACTTTTTTGTTTAAAAATTGTCACATTATAAATCAGGTTATTTTTTTTAAAATCAGGTTATTTTTGTCACTAGTCCCCAGTGGGATTATTGGTGGCAATTTTGATCCCTACCCCATATTCCTGGTTTCTGTTTTTTTCATTATAGTTATTTCTTATAGTTAGTCCTTCTAGTCTTAAATACTTTTTAACTGTTTTATCTTTCTGCTTCCATCCTTTTTTTTTCTCCCTTTTACCCTATCATTCTGTCCCTCCCTTCTTCCCCCTATCCTCCTCTCCCTCCCCCTCTTTTTCTGCATATTTCAAACCCAATAACATGTTCAAGTTAAGGCTTATTTCAAAAAGCCTTCATTTGCACATTACATCAGATTTGTCATGATTTTAACAATGTAGCTGAGGTTAAAATATTATTTTTGAAATGAATATTCAGCTCCATATAGAATGAATAATAGCAACTTCATGATTCTTTCTTATAATTTCCCTCTTTATATTACATTTCAGATTAACTTTTGTTCTCAAGTAGTTTCTGGAAAATATTTCAGTGATACCAAGGCTACTATCACTCAAAGTATATAGGGAAAGAAAAGCAATGACGAGATTGCTCTGATACCTTAAGATTCTGGAGGGAAATTACATTTCTCTGTGATATTTTTTGCTACTAGTTGCTAACAGTACTAGTTATGGTTCTCTACTAAGTCCTGCATTCCACTATTATAATTTGTCAGTAGAAATCACGGTTCTCTTAAAATTGCACTTTTATCTCCCCAGATTTATGATAATTTAAATCTTTAGCTTTCAATCTTTAGAGGGGCTTATAAACTGAGGCAAGGACAAAGCCAGTTTTAAACAAACAATTGCTGGGCTCCCCAGTATGCAGAAATGCTTCCGGGTTATTTTAAAATGGAAACATTGTGTGTATACCTGTAGTTATTTCATATTCAGCAACCCCTTTTTCAACAGCTTCCCTTTTTTGGAGCTCATTGCCCATTTTCACTTAGCTGGTTCTCTGGGCATTGTGCCCAGCTTGGATTAATGTTTGTTTATTATAATTTACATTATCCAGGAGAGTGTTTTTAGCTGGGCACCTTAAAAATTATTATAATTAGGCAGCAAGGAATACATTTATTACATACATAAGTACATTAGGTCATCAAAGATGTTTTTCACACATCAGTTCAAATAATAGGTTTATATTGAAAGTATTTTGTGGATTTGTAACCTGGTAACCTTTTTGTCTTTAAGCCAGTTTAGACTGTCTCATGTCTAGAAGGATTAACTTCCTTTTCCTTTTATTTCAAGAGCAACCATGTATTAATATCCCTTGCTATCTTATACTTTTTAAATGAAAAGAGAGAACATGAGCTTTAAGTGACATGTACTCAAAAGAAAGTGATTAGATGGGTACAAGCTAAAATGAGATGACGTAAGTACTTATTAGTTAGGATTTGCTCAATAAAACAGAAAATACTCTTTTTTTTAGCATTTATTTTTTTATTTTATTATGTTAATCACCATACATCATTAGTTTTTTTTATTATGTTATGTTAATCACCATGCATTACATCATTAGTTTTTTATTATGTTATGTTAATCACCATACATTACATCATTAGTTTTTTATTATGTTATGTTAATCATCATGCATTACATCATTAGTTTTTGATGTAGTGTTCCATGATTCATTGTTTGCGTATAACACCCAGTGCTCCATTCAATACATGCCCTCTTTAATACCCATCACCAGGATAACCCACTCCCCCCACCTCCCTCCCCTCTAGAACCTTCAGTTTGTTTCTCAGAGTCCATAGTCTCTCATGGTTCGTCTCCCCCTCTGCTTCCCCCCCTCTTCATTTTTCCCTTCCTGCTTTTTTTGTTGTTTAACATATAATGTATTATTTGTTTCAGAGGTACAGGTCTGTGATTCAACAGTCTTACACAATTCACAGCACTCACCATAGCACATACCCTCCCCAGTGTCTATCACCCAGCCAGCCCATCCCTCCCACCCCCCACTACTCCAGCAAGCCTCAGTTTTATTTATTTATTTATTTATTTTAAAGAATTTATTTATTTATTTGACAGAGAGAGACACAGCCTGAGAGGGAACACAAGCAGGGGGAGTGGTAGAGGGAGAAGCAGGCTTCCCGCAGAGCAAGGAGCCCAATGTGGGACCCTGGGATCATGACCTGAGCCGAAGGCAAATGCTTAACGACTGAGCCACCCAGGCGCCCAACCCTCAGTTTTAAAACAGAAAATACGGGCACCTGGGTGGCTCAGTTGGTTAAGCGACTGCCTTCGGCTCAGGTCATGACCCTGGAGTCCTGGGATCGAGTCCCGCATCGGGCTCCCGGCTCGGCGGGGAGTCTGCTTCTCCCTCTGACCCTCCCCCCTCTCATGTGCTCTCTCTCTCTCTCTCTCTCATTCTTTCTGTCTCAAATAAATGAATAAAATCTTTAAAAAATAAAAAATAAAAAAAATAAAATAAAATAAAACAGAAAATACTCTTAAGTGTTTTAGGAGAAAGGGATGTAGCATGGGGAATTAAAAGCTTACACAGCATAAGCTGAGTAGAGAGAGAAAAGATCAGGGACTACCACTCCTGGAATTCAGAAAATTAGGAAAAATGGAGAGAGAAATTACAAAAAAAGTTTTATGTATACTCACCCTCAATAGCATATATATAATTTTTAGACATTGTTGCTTAATAGTTGAACTAATCCGAAGTACACATTTCACAGCCACTTCTGGGGTGAAATTTTAAATTTAAACCAACTATCAAGAACTATAAAATATAAGGGCAGACACTATCATTAGAGATAAGGCATTAACATAAATTATGCACAATGAAGAAACAGTTAATGAAGCAATATAAGTAAAACTTTAATAATTAGTATTCTAAAGTAAATAAAGAAGCTAGGTTGCTGGAGAAAAATCACTCTGAAGTAATCATGGGTTACTCTGAAGTAATCATGGGAAAGTAAAGTGGTTGTCAATAATATGATAAATATAAAGAGCAGAAAATGGAAATTTATAGCTGCAGTTTTTAATAGTGAACAGATATCATGTAGGTCCTTAAGTTCTTCCCTTAGATTTGAGTCCATTTTTATTAAGTCTGTTATAATTCCATGCTATTTTTCATAGAGTCCATGTTATTTTAAAATATAATAAATAAATTTTCTGAACGTAGGCTTGAACTCTCTAAAAATAATTCAGCATATACAAATCAGTATAAAACTAACGCCTGTTTTATTTCAAACATTTTGTTAGCCTAACCTTGACCTGAAAACAGAAAAGTAGGATAAGAATGAAAATTGTCAAGATTGTTTTATATCTACAACTCCCACCCCAGGAAGTCTGAAATTCCTGGCCAATTTAAAGAGAAAAATAGATACCAGGACAAATAGCAGAGTGTGTTATAAAGAAGATGTAGTCCAACTATTTTTCAGCCAAATTTTATTTTTATACCATTATAGCAGTGGATAAAACAAGCAATGCGAAACAAACTGACTTCGTTTTTGGTGTTAGTCAAAACTGATTTGTCATAAAAAGAACAGGTCTGCAGTATTATCAGAAAATTTCAAACACAGACTAAAATCAATATTTTTAGGCACAACTCAGTTTAAAAACCCTTCTATTCAGGTCTCCCCAACTTTCTTTAACATGGAGTTCCTAGTGGATTTCAGCTTTAATTTAGGTACTATTTGCTTCATCTTTTCAAGTTTATTCTCATTCAAAGATCATTATCATAATGTGGGTCTCCTTGGTAGGGAAGCTAGAAACTACGTTACCTGTGGGTTTTTATTAAATCTCATCTCTTCCTGCACAAGCCACCTCACTGTTGTGGTCAAAAACATCTAGTAGTTACCAAATGTTTGCTAGTTTTTCCTCCAATGTTTTGACCTGTATATCTTTTCTAATACTAACATAATTACCTTTATTTCTATAAAATAAGCTTGATGCAATTTTTTGCATATACTACAAAGTATAAAATACTTTTCTACATTTCACACACAAATTGCCCCCTCTATTCAATTTTGACCACTAAAAAATAATCTTATTTATAAATATAGAACACAAACCTAATAAACGCCATCAAATAATTGTCAGTATGTTAAAAAGAAAAATGTCTTACCTAATTCTAGAATTTACATCAATATTGAGAAATATATTGAGTGGTTTATATAATCAAGAAAAACAATATACAAAAATCATTTGAAAAAATAGATATTAAAATTTACTAATAATTTTTGTTAGAATAGATTGAGTACATATGCCATTGAAATTACATATGCACATTTGTACAAAACTGCCAAACTTTCCTAAATTTTAAAACATAAGTGATACTCAAGTCAGGAATGAAACAAGGGTCCTTATTTCTACAACTCTTACTTGGCCTTGCTTTAGAAGTAGTGGACAGTAGAAGTAGGCAAGAAAAAAAGTATAAATGTTAACATGCAGTAATTTAAAATTTTCCCTAGAATGCATTATTGTCTTTTGAAAAGCCCCAATATTGAAAAACTATTTGAAAAGGAACATTTAACAAAGGTCACTATTTAAAAATAAAATAGCTAATATTTTTCCTATGTAAAAATGATATATATTCTTAGTAATTTGATAATAAATTAAGGGCAATTCTGTTTCCTTCCCAGAACTTTCAATATTATGAAGATGCTAACTGACCTCAAAAGGGACTGCAAACTACGTATCATGGACCTAACACTTTCTTACATTATCATTTTGTAACATTTCTCAGTTTCATATTTTCACATTAGGCTTGCTTTATTCTTTTCATTGAATGATCATTCTCCCTCTGTCAGTATCTTTCTGTTCTCATCTTGGCCATGCTTGCAAGCATTTTTTCTATTGTATTAGCTTATTTTCAGAAAACTTAGTTTTAGATTCATGTATTCTTTCTACTTTAAAAGTCTGTGTTGATAACATTTTGCTGTTTGGTCTCCAATTTCAAAAAGTGATTATAGTTTTGTTTTTTTGTTTTTTAAAAACAAAGATTTAGAACTATAAAATTTTCTCTAATTACTCCTTTCATTATAGTTTTCACACAAACTGTTTCTAATCATCTATTTTTGAAAATTTTACTTTACTCTTTTATCTAATGGTTATATAGTAGTGTACTTCACTGATTTTAAAGTATTGAAGACTGTTTAGTCACCTTTGATTAATTCTCATTTATCGGCTTCTAAATAAAAAATATAGATTGTAGAATTACTAAAGTCTTCTTTATGTTCAAATGCATAATCATTTTCATAATGGTCTATCAACATACAAGATTGTGTAGATATTCTCTATGAGCTATCTACATATGTTTAAATATATGTATAAGTTAAGTATAATGACTATTACCCAATTCCTTTATTTATTTGGTTATATTTTATATAATAGATGTATCTAGCTTAATATACATTAATATATAATACTATATAATATATATGTATTTATGCCATGTTTTCTTTGCGTTTTATTCTGGTATATAATTGTTATTAATTTCAAGTGCATATTTATTGTCTTATTTTCTGGGTACTTCAACATCCATAAAGATAAAGCTAGCTTCACTTTATTGAAACTCTCTTCAATCATCTTTTTCATCATACCTCAGTCATTATCTCTTACCATTATCCTTAGAGCTTTGTTTATGTCAACAGAAGCACCCTCAAAAATCTTCGTCTCAAGGGTTACTATTTGGAATGACCATATTCTAGTTTATTTCCAGCTCACACTCTCCAGTACCTCCACTCCATTAACACTTGTATTTACCAGTATTTAAAAATTAATAGTTTTACCACTTTTTCACCCTCTCCCATCTCCTAGACATCACTCATTCTATAGTCAACCTTTTATAATCTCCCCCATGCATATATCATCAGCTGCTTTGTGTATTTTTTTCCTGGCAATTTGGCCTTTGCTAAATTCTGAGCCTTGTCTATTACACTTCTGACTGTAACGAGAAAACCGGCTCTGCTGAGCGGCGTCCTTTTAAATTCATGACCAGTACTCTTTTAACAGAATAACATGTTATATTTAGAATAACCATGAAATCTGTGAAATCTTAGATATCTATCCTTATTTTTTCTCCATTCTTGTCCCTTGTTTTCTCATGAATAGAATGATTTTCTCTGCTCTCTTGTGCAGATACAGATGATTCTAGTATTATTTGTAAACAAGATAGAATTATTTCTCTCTTTCAGGGGACTTGCTTCACATAATGTAGTGCTTTAGCTCCCACATGCTATACACACAAAAAGATTAGATGGCATTTACTTTCCCTCCTCTGTTTCCTTCCTTTATTATTTCCTCGATGAGGTTCTTGGAAGATTTCCCATAACCCTTCCCCCCCAACTCCGAAATTATTTTGCTTAGTTGTGTACTTATTATAATTTTATGTTTACTTTGTCCCTTCTATTTATATAATCCTGGCATATATATCTTACGGCTGTAGAAAGAAATGCAGAAACACATGTTATAAAGATTCAATTATCATCATTCTTGGTTCTTCTATTCATTTTATCCACTTTTGAAATCTCCTTTAGAGATCATTAGTTGTTTTATTATTTCATAAAACTTGCCTCAGATCAGGTACTTGGGTGATATAAGATCTGAATCCATGCCTATTACCCGGTATCTTTATTTTTCCTAACAGATTAATAATAACTTTGTTAGTCATGATTTTTAGGACAAGTTACTTTACCAAGATATAGAAGTGATTTCCCTTTATACCACCTCTCAGTGTTGCAGGTAGAAGTCTAATGTCAAAAAAAAAAAAAAAAAATCTTTTACTTTACTGATAATCTCTACTTTCTACCTAGAAGTTTGTATGACTTACTCTTTATACTTAAAGTTTTAAGAACTCTAACAGAAATGCCAAGATCTGTCTTTTCTTATCAATCTGTCTTGAAACTCTTAGTGAGTCCTATCAATATACCCTCAGGTCTTTTCTCAGGTCAACACAATATTCTCATAATTTTAAATATTATTTCTTCTGTAATTGTTTTATTTATTCTCCTAGAAACCATATGTTCTTATACTAATTTTCTCTGATTTCTTTATCTTCCTCACTGACTTAAAGGCATGGAATCAGGATGAACGTGCATAAGAAAATTCTAATTTTACAAGTGACAACATGTACCATCTCTAAGGGCCCTCCCTGAGGGGAAAAGAATATGACAATCTGAAAGATTTGCCAGCCGCACTGGTGAATTCTGACATCGCTGCTTTTGTTGATTCTCAGCAGTGGGTGACTGTCCCATATTGTCAGATGTTGTGCTTCAGCGAGCACTTACAGTGAGCTGAATGGCTGATGCTCTTAGGTGATCCCAAACAAGTTACACTCTACAGCATTTCTTCTTCCTTCTTGCTGATGTCCAGACCAGTCTACTTATTCTCATCCAATACATATATCATTAGAAAAAGATAGCCAATATACTTTTAGATTATGGATAGACTCAAAGATTTGTTGCTGACAAGTTGACAGTTGAATTATTTGGAATTTTGTAAATGTGATATTTTATGCCTTTTGCATATAGAGTATCAAAAAAAATCATGACATACCTAAAATGTTAAAATGAGGCAAGGAGCTATTCCTTTAAGCAAATTCCAACCTAATAATATGGTATTTTGATGAGAATAACATGCTTTTACTGCTAAGGAGACTTGCACATAGGTGTTCAATAAACCGAAGAGTCTAAACAATGAGGACAATATAACACATACTACTGCACCTGTCTTCAACAGTATTTAAACATAAATATTTCTGATTTTAGAAAACCCATCAAATCTATGTAGCTCTCACATTTTATTTTGTTACACTCTCCTTATAGAAAAATAGTAAAGCAATGCAACATCATTAATGGCTATTTTAAAACTTAAAGAAGGATGAGCACAGGGTGTTGTTTGTAAGTGATGAATCACCAAATTCTACACCTGAAACTAATATTACACTATGTTAACTAACTGGAATTTAAATAAAAACTTGAAACTACAAAAAATAAAATTTAAAGTGGATAACAAATAATCGTTAGCTAAATTTTCAAAAAAAATATACAGGTCTATTTAGTGAATGTCAATTTTTTTCCATATGAAACCACATTTAAGAAATAAACTTAAGACATGGGCATGTGTAGCAAACTATTCACAAAGAATATGGATGACATTATCATAGTTTAAAGATAATGAAAGAATTGTGCTTCTATAGAAAAACATAAAAAATACTGTAGAGAACAAATAAAAAAGGTGAACTAATTTTTATTCTAGCAGAATTAGTCAGAAATATGAATGTGCTTTTTGTCAAAGCAATCTTTGCCTATTAATAAAATACCTATTTTGTTGAAAAATATGGCTACTGATTACCTTAATTACAGGCAGGTTAATACTCAAAGGCATATGATGTTGACAATTTCAAAATGTATCTCTCAAACTCTTAATTTTTTCCATCTAAACTGACTAGTGACTGAAAATCTGAAACTTTATTATTATATATAATTAGACTGAGAATCATTTCAACTTAGATCCAGGATGATAACCAATTCATTTGTTTTATATATTTAGCTGATAATTATTTCATTTAAGACTTATATTTTTTGTATATTGGAAGTCATAAGATGTTGGTGAGGGTGCTAATATATTTTATAAAGTTTTTAATTCCAGTTAGTTAACATACAGTGTTATATTAGTTTCAGGTGTACAATACGGTGATTCAGCACTTCCATACATGACTTGGTGCTCAACATAACAAGTGCACTCCTTAATCCCCATCACCTATTTAACCCATTCCCCCCCAACCACCCACCTCCCCTCTGGGTAACCATCAGTTTGTTCTCTATGCTTAAGAGTCTTTTTCTTGGTTTATCTCTCTTTTTCCCTTTGCTCATTTGTTTTGTTCCTTAAATTCCACATATGAGTGAAATCATATGGTATTTGTCTTTCTCTGCCTTATTTTGTTTAGCATTATACTCTCTAGCTCCATCCATGTTGTTGCAAATAGCAAGATGTTATTCTTTGTTATGGCTGAATAATATTCCATTCAGCCATATATATGTCACCTTTTCTTTATCCATTCATCAATCAGTGGAGACTTGGGCTGCTTCTATCTCTTGGCTATTGTACATAATGCTGTTATAGGGATGCATGTATCCCTTTGAATTAATATTTTTGTATTCTTTGAGTAAATAACCAGTAGTATGATTGCTGAGTCATAGATAGTTCTATTTTTAACTTTTTGAGGAAGCTCCATACTGTCTTCCTGAGTGGCTGCACCAGTTTGCATTCCCAACAGTGCAAGAAGGTTCCTTTTTCTCCACGTTTGCCAACACTTATTGCTATTTGTGTTGCCATTCTAACAGGTGTGAGGTGATATTGCATTGTAGTTTTGATTTGCATTTTCTTGATGGGAAGTGATAATATTTTAATGTTGATTAAGTGCCCCTCTTCATATTTAAGGCAGCTAAAATTTTATTATATCAAGAATTGTTCTGATTTGATCATAGTCACACCTGATAAACCCTGATATAATTTTCATTATCACCTATATTGGCTTTGTATACCAATATTTTAAAGAACATAAACTTTTGTCAACAAAGTTCCCTTAACAGTAACACAGCCATTTTCATAAACATAATGGCAAGACAAAATAAATTGAAAGTTTAAAGCATATTAAAATTTAAGTCTTTGAATTAATTTACTTTGGAGAAATGTTTGATCTCCATTAAAACCATCCCTGCTTTTCCTAGATCTTTATATAGAATCATTCATATACAAGAAAACAAAGGCAACCAGAAATCTTGTGTAAATACTACTCAATTTTTAAAATTCTGCTTACGTGCAGCATGATTTTATCAGAATGTTCTATTTTGTGGGTAAGAACTTGAAATAAGCAGACCACAGAATGATTTTTATAGTTTGGAGGCAATGTGGGGTTTAATAAGTACTCATCTAATAGTTGTTGTGAACATTTCCCTTTGAAATTTTCATATCTGAGATCATTGGCAATCACTTGTATGCATGTCTGTGTGTGTGCATTTGTTTAGATATTTCACAAGTTAATGGAGAAATTCTGTTTTTCACCCCGGAGAAATACATGTACTGCTTGCTTTTTGAGAAAGACCTTACTCTGTTTTAAAGCAATGCTTTTGTATGACTGCTTAGAGTCACTTGAAAGGCTTCTGAAATCACAGATTCCTTGGTAGCACCCTTGAGATTCCAATTCAGTAGGTTTTCAGTGGCCCTAAGAATTTACATTTGAAGCAAACCAGAAATAATTATATTTCTGCTTGTCTGAGGAACACACCTGGAGGTAGCTAGAGCATCGTTTGTAATTCTGTTGCCTTGATTTTTAGATTTGATACATATATTTCTCTGTATTGGGGCACTAAGTCAAATTATAATTATAGGACCAGCATTGTTTATTCTTTTTTTTAATTATGTTATGTTAATCACCATACATTACATCATTAGTTTTTGATGTAGTGTTCCATGATTCATTGTTTGCGTATAACACCCAGTGCTCCATGCAGTACGTGCCCTCTTTAATACCCATCACCAGGCTAACCCATCCCCCCACCCACTCCCTTCTAGAACCCTCAGTTTGTTTCTCAGAGTCCATAATCTCTTGTGGTTCATCTCCCCCTCTGATTTCCCCCCCTTCATTCTTCCCTTCCTGCTATCTTCTTCTTCTTCTTTTTAACATATAATGTATTATTTGTTTCAGAGGTACAGGTCTGTGATTCAACAGTCTTATACAATTCACAGTGCTCACCATAGCACATACCCTCCCCAATGTCTATCACCCGGCCACCCCATTCTTCCCACCCCCCACCACTCCAGCAACCCTGTTTGTTTCCTGAGATTAAGAATTCCTCATATCAGTGAGGTCAGCATTGTTTAGTCTTATAAAGATTATGAACTAGGTCCTAGGGTTCCCTGAATTTTTGGGAACTATATATTCCCTCAAGATGCAGTGATTTTTCTTGCCCAGGTTTATAGCTCACTTCCCCTCATAAGAGACATGCTCAGCAGGAAAACATTATTCCTTTCCATAGGTCAATTCTTACAACTAAGGATCCTCATCCCTTTTCAGAGGATCTTCACCTTCTAACCCTCTACCCACATTATATTCACAAGGTAAAAATATGACTCATTAAAATGCAATGCCATTTGCATTGTGTAATGATTATGATAGCAAATTCTGAGGCAGACTGCTTGGATTCAAAAGCCAGCTCTGCCAATTCTAAACTCAGTGACCTTGGGCAGCTAACTTTCATGATTTGTGTTCAGAGTAATTTAAAATAGACTTGAAAATAATAGTACCCATCTCACAAATGAAATTTTTTGAACAATTTATGTTATATGGTATTATCTAAGCCTTTATTATCATTTTTTCTAAATCTATTTTTTTCCAGTTTGAAAAAATCTTGACATGAGAACTAGTTATGACTTTATAACAAAAGAAAGATTGGTGTTGACATTTTAAGATTCCCCTATTATCCACATTATAGATAACACACCCTTAAATACAACCGATACTATAATATAGTGAATGACTTCTGATGTGATATAATAGAACATATATATTGATCTCTGCCCCTGCTTCCTGACACAGAACTCCTAAAACCCTAGTATTTTCTTGAATTATAAAAGTAATTTTTTTCTAATGAGGTGGATCTGGACGGCTCCTGGATGAGAATAGTCATGGGAAAAACCAAGTCATAATTAGAAGTTTGGAATTCTCATCTTTACCCCCCCCCACCCCCATACTCTGGAGAAGGGCTGAAAATAGAGTTAATGATCAAGCATGCCTATATGATGAAGCCTTCATAAAATCCCCAAACTATAGGGTTCAGAGAGCTTTCAAGTTGGTAAACATATAAAAGCTGAGAGAGTGGTGCATCTGAATAGGATATGGAATCTCCACACCCCTTCCTACATACCCCACCCTCTTCCATCTCGATGTTTATCTGTATTCCTTATTACATTCTCTAACTAGTAAACATAAGGTTTCTCCTGAGTTCTGTGAGCCATTCTAGCAAACTAATCAAATCCAAGCAGGGGATCATGGGAACCTCTGAATTACAGTCAAGTGGTATTAGCCAAGTGGTAGAAGTAGAGGTAACAACTAAGACTTTTCATTGGCATCCTGAGTTAGAAAGGGTGATTGGAACCTCTAATTTGTAGCTGGCCAGTTGGAAGCACAAGAAACAGCTGGGGCTTGTGACTGGTATCAGAATTGGGTGTGGGGGCTTAAGTCTCATATGACCGAATGCTTAACCTTTGGAACCTCCAGCAGGTAGTGTCAGAATTGCGTTCAATTGTAGGATACCCAGTTGGTGTCCGAGAGTTGCTTGTTGGTATGGGGAAACCACCGCCTATCATTGAAAATGGTACCAGGACATACACAGATGTGAGTCTGCAATTATTTCAGCTAAGAATTCAACTGATCAGTATGAAGGTAATATCTTTGGTCCCCTATGGATCCTCATGAATGCATATTCATTACTCACATTCAAAGCAATATGCTCTGTGCATGATTATAATTCTCTTTAAGAGAAACTTTTGTGTCTAGGAATTCACATTGGCAACATATCCCTACTTGGAAATATATGGAACTCACAACACTTTGAGGAACACCACTTATCACTCTCCAAACATAGAAAACATGTATTTCCATTTCTTTACATAATGCTCTATATTGTATAGACTGTGTTGCTATAAACCCATTATTCTTTCAAAAATCATCTTCAGATAGTTTAAGTAATGCTTAGACATATTAGAAATTGGAAAATATGATATTAAATCTTATATTTGATTAATTAGAGGTTTACAAACAAGGCATAACTAGTAGGGATCCAACAGTTTAGAACTATACTTTCACTACTAATGTTGCAGACTTAAGTACAAGATCTGTGTAGACTAAGCTTTTTTCTAATGGTTGAGAGCTGAGAGAGTTATGCTACAAATGACTTGACCCCAAAAGCATACAGCACTTAATTCTGAAGATTAATTTTATGTTTTAGCTGTGCTGTTTGTATGATAGGGATTATCATTTCTATGCTACCATATTTACCCATAGATAATCATGGGGACACAAAGTGGTACTTTAAGTAGTAACCCTGATTGTAAGTTACAATCATCCTGTGGGAAGAAATGTTTGCCCACAAATGTGACTGACATGGGGCCAAAATTTAGAGAAATTATAGATGAATATATAACACAAAAGGATTTCTTTTTAGAAGTTTAGTATATAAAGCACCTTATGCAGATACTACTTACACAAACCTAAAAATAAGTAAAATACACTGTATAAGTAAATAAAATACAATGTATAAGTAAATTAATAATACTATCCCATTGTAGTCAGACATATATCAGAGTATTTTTCTCTGCCTTTCTTTATAATGAAACCAGCCACATGTTTATTTGATCAGTATCCTCATGTAACAGCTTTTCCCATGTCCATTAAAAAAAGCACATCCTCATAATTTGTAATGAAGTGATACTATCAATTGTCCTTTGTAGCCATATTATTTATTTTTCTTTGGCTCTGTTGTCCTTTAATATCTGGTTATCAGAAATATGTTAATTATACCTTCACTTTAGTCCACATGGTAAATATTAGATGTTTTCCTATACACAGTGCTATGGTCTACAAGGTAAATTTATATGCTGAATTGATACAATCATTCTACATGCTTTCTTTCATATCCTCCAAAATGAGCATGCTAATACAAATCGCTAAAGAACCAGGAACCTTTCCCCCAAATTTAATAAATCATAAAGATGAAAAAAATAAATTTTAGAGTAGCACATTCAATGGAAATATGGATTTTCTTTGCCACAAAAACAAGTACATGCCAATGAAAAAAGATATATTTCATCCTTACAGAAATGTGTGTTTGAAAAAATCCCTCCTAAGGCACTGTTTTATAACCTCAAAAATTAATATTCAAAACTCTTCATAAAATGTAAAAAGAGGTACAACACTGAAGATTCATATTACTTAAATATTGCTAAACATTTTGCAAAATAGAGATTCTTGAAGCCCTGGTGATTTATAATTTTCTGCATTTCTGTGATATATTATGTTGATTCACATAATTATTTTACAATGTTTCTTTCAGTTTTGGAAATGGCTGGAACATTTTCTGTGAAATATTTACATCTGCTTACATGTTTCAGATATGCAAATGTAAATTTATATTTATGTTATACAATATATAAGCATTTGGTTAAATTTACCCACTTATTGCCTTTGGAGTACTGTGGAAATCTAAATCTGCATTATATTCTAATACTTCAGTTTAACTTTGATGGAAGTTTTTGGAGAGAAAGAGGTGGAATGAGGTAAGGCAATACCAGAATACTCTGGTTTCTAAGTAAAGAACAAATTACAGTGTGGCAAGGGTAGAAGTAAGGTTAAGAAAAATTGCATAAGCTTTCGGTTACAGTGTAAAAAAGAACAGACCATTAGTATTTAAATCGATAAAGGAAAAATGCTCTTTGTGATTATTTAAATAGTCACAGATAGAGACTACCACAAGATATTTGAAACAATAAAATTTATATATATTTAAATAAAGGAAGGCTATAATGGTTAAGCACAGTCTTTTAAAACACAATAGGGTTTTAATTTTTTAATGAGCATTTTAGTTGAACAATTGTTTGGGGGCTAGTTGTACACTGACAGGGAAAATAATTTATGTCAGCCTTGGAAGACTTACTGTTCAAAGGAATGAGTCTACTTCTAACTGGCTAACCTTTAAAACTTTGAGCCTGGCATTGATTGGTTGGTTTTTAGAGTCAGTCATGTGTTTGTCATTGATCAATTACATTTAGATAGTTGTCTTATATTGACATACTTAAAACTAATACTTGTGGTTCTTTCTTTATCCATAAAATAAACTTTTCTGGAAATATTATACAAAATGCATTTGTTAAAAAAACCTGGCAAATTTCTAATGTGATAGTATTTATAGGCAATATCATCTATAGAACCATGTTGAACCCTATCAAATACACCAAGGAGAGGTTTTTTTTTTTTTTTTAAGTATGAAAAAGCTTAGGAATATGTGTCTGTATAATAATGCAAAATGTCTACACAAGCAAACATGATCATGAATAAAAAGTTTGATGAATTACAATAGAAAGTGTTAGTAGATTGTACAGAACAATAATCAAATTTTTGTGCTAAAACTAGATTCTTAAATTCACTTCACTTCCCAGGACTATTGTCTGTTAATATTTACCTTGATTTTTTATGCTTAGTTTCTTAGTCTAAAACATTTATCAGCATGTAAATAGATAATATCTATTAATGAGTGTTCAAATTTAAACTTTTATGTTTAAAAAAAAGAAAATAGGTCAGTTGATATTTTCTAGTTTAAGAAACAGAAAGAAAAAAAGAATGAAGAAAAGTAGAGACTTGTTGGATACCATAAAGTACCAGCATATATAAGAGAGGAGAGAGACAAATGGGAAGAAAGAGGTTTTGAAGAAATAATGTCCAAAGCTTTCCAAATTTGATCAAAAACAATCTACATATTCAATAAACTCAAAGCTAAATACATCATAGATTGTTGAAAGACAAAAAATGAGTTCATCTTGAAAGCAAGAAAATAAAAGTAATATATAGGAGATCAGTAATGAGGTTAATATAGCTTGTTCTTCAAGACAGTTGGAATAACATATTCAGTGTGCTGAAAGACTATGAAATAGAAAAAGTATACCCAAATTAGTCTTAAAAATGAAGGATAATTTAATACCTTTGGAAATAATCCTAGATGGCAACATAGGAAGACCCTGAACTCACCTTTTCCCATGGACACATGAAATTTACAGCTACATATAGAACAATTTCCTCTGGAAAAAAAATATATATATACCTGAAAACCAGCTGAGCAGCTCCTTCGCATCAGCAAATGAACAAAGGGCACATCAAGGTGAGTAGGAGAGGTTGATATACCCCCCCCCCCATAGCATGGCAACCTACAATGGGGAAGGAACTTGCAAACCTAGAACTTCTCATTGCAGGTTATAACCTCTATCAGTCCTGTAAGTGAGAGACAAGTTCCCAAATATCTGACTTTGAAAACCAAACGAGTTCAAGTCCATGAGACCCAAAGGGCTATACCAAACTGAGAAGCACCTCCTAAAGGGCTTGCCCACAGATTCACTGACACAAGGGCCCAGCCAGAAGCAGCTATTGGAAAAGTGCCCAGACTTTATTTGAAAGAGATTTGCTAATCTTAAAGCATTAGCTAAAAGGGCAGGGGCCTATTGGGATAATATCCTGAGACCTCTGTTTCTACCTTGCTAAAGCAGATGGGTGTTTTTTTGTTATCTTTCTGCCATACTTAACAGTGCCACTATCTCCTGGAGGGAAGCTTATCTCTGGAGGCCAGGTGAAACCGTTAAAATTGGAGAGACTGTTCCACCCCCCCAAAGCAGTGTACAGGTAGCAGACTGAAACATACCCTTGGTCTTTCTGAGGAAAAAAAAAAAGACAATTTGCTTGCCTAGGAGGTTTGACCTAAGGGGCAGGCTTCTGGCATGGCACAATTTTAGAGGCCCACGGAGGTATTCTCAGGGAATATAGGCTAAAGGATGCCAATTTTGCACTCTCCCCTGCCTCACTATAGCTCATGCACCTATATGAAGCCCCAGTTTCTGGAACTGTCACTCAAGGGACAACTCCAGAATGGTGGCCAGTGGGACTTATGCTTGAGTCCCACAGACTATAAAGTTACTGTATGAAGGTCTGGCTTCCAATCAGCCTGAACCTAGGTGCTGAATGAGATCTTTTCCTTTGGGACACTGACATAGAATAGGCTTCTTGAGCAATCACAAAGTTTTCAAAGACAAATAAGCTTTATCTTTCAACTCTTCCTTAGCTCTTATCTCTTACACAAGCCAACTCTTCAAGACAGGGAGAGTTAACTCTTTCCTTTAAAACCATAGAAAACTACCCAAAAAGTCAAGCAAAATGAGGAAACAGAATAATATGTTTTAAAAGAAATAATCAGATAAAACCTAGGGAAAAATAATAATAAAATGGAGATAAGTAATTTACCTGATAAAGGGTTCACAAACTAGGAGAAAATGTAAAATCGCAGAGCTGAAGAATGTAGTAACTGAAGAGAAAAACATACTAGAGGAGTTCAAAAGCAGGCTAGATGGAAAAGAAAAAAGGAACTCACCCAATCAGAGCAGCAAAATAAGCTATATTCAGTTTTTAAAAATATCATTATTACAGGACAACATCAAGCAGATTAACATTTTCATTAAAGAGATAGCACATAGAAAGGGTCAGAAAAATTATTTGATAAATAAGAGGAACTCAAAGACACACAACGAGGCACATTATAATTAAGATGTCAAAAGCTAAAGACAAAGAATCTTAAAAAAATGTGTTATATACAAGTGATCTAACTGAAGGCAAAGCACAAGCTGACACTCTGAAATCTCTCCCCACCCCTGGCTGGGACATGTGTGACATTCCTCCAGGGATCTCCCAACTAAATGTTAATACCTTGCTAGAGGAGAAAACAACCTTAGCTTGACAATGGCAAGACCTCTGGTATCTTGTAGGTCAGTCGTCTTTAGCATATGAAAGTTCTTTTGAAACCTCCCTTTTCCTTATTTTCCCCAACTCCCGAGTGTATAATAAGCCACTCCTCCAGACCTCAGTGCAGCAGCTATTTCTGCCCATGGGTCCTGTCTCCATACTTTAATAAGCCACCATTTTGCACCAAAGACATGTCAAGAATTCTTTCTTGGTCATCAGCTCCAAACCTCACCCCACCGAACCTCACCTGTATTCCAAAACCACATCACAAGGGAACCACATAAGGGAATGCCCATAAGACTATCAGCATATACTTTGCAGGCCATAAAGGAGGGGCATCATATATTCAAAGGGTTGAGAGAAAACAAAAAATTAAAGAAAAAAACCTGACCAATAACACTCTACCCATTCAGAACTGAAGGAGAGATCATAGGGAAAAAAAAAAATAAAGGCAAAACAGACTCTGAACTATAGAATAAACAATCTGAGGGATCCTGGAGGGCTGGTGGGTGGGAGGACTGGGTTAAATAGGTGATGGGGATTAAGGAGGCCACTAGTGATGAGCACTGGGTGTTGTATGTAAGTGATGAATCATTAAATTCTATACCTGAAACTAATATTTACACTGTATGTTAACTGGAATTTAAATAAAAATTAAAAAAAAAAAAAGAACTGAAGGAGAGATCAAGAGTTTTCCACACCAGCAAAGCTATAGGTCACTATTACTAGAGTCTATAAGTTGAAATTAATTAGTAACAAGGAAACCTCAAAGTATAAACCTCACTGGTGAAGGTAAAAATGTAATAGAGATAGTGGATTGATCAATATAAAGCTAGTAGGAAGAATAAAAGGCAAAAATAGCAAAAATAACTATAATAGTTAAAGGATACATGTAATAAAAAATGGAAATTATGACATCAAAAATATAAAACATGGATGGGGAGAGCGAAAGTGTAGTTTTAGAACACATTCAAACTTCATTTATCAACTTAAAATGGATGGCTCTAAGTATAGGTTGTTACATGTTAGCCTCATGATAACCAGAAAGCAACATCTAAAATAATTACACAACAGATAATGAGAAAGTAATCTAAGCATACCACAAAAGAAAATCACGAAGAGAGCAAGAGAAAAAGGAATAGAACTTCAAAACATTCTGAAAACAATTAATAAAATGGTAATGAGTACATACTTATCAATAATTATCTTAAATGTAAGCATACAAAATTCTCTAACCAGAAGACATAGAGTGACTGAATAGATTAAAACAAAACAAAAAAAAAGACTTACCTGTATATCACCTACAAAAGACTGACTTTGGATTCAAGAAAACACAGACTGAAATTGAAGCGGTGGGGGGGGCGGATGTACTATGCAAATGGAAACCAAAAGAAAGCCAGGGCAGCTATACTTAGACAAAATAGACTTTAAAACAAAGACTATAAAAAGAGACAATTAAGGGCCTTTTATAATAATAATAAACAGATCAATCTAACAAGAAGCTATAACATTTGTGTTTGTGCACTGCATATAGGAGGGCTTAAATATAAAAAGCAAATATTAAGAGACCTAAAGGGGAAACTAGGTAGGAATTCAATTAATAAGGGACTTTAATATTCCACTTTTATCCAAGGAGAGATAATCGAGACAGAAAATCCATAAGGAAACATCAGCTTTAAATGATATATATGTAAAATATATAATTTATATAAAACATGTATGTTTTATATAGAACATTCCACCCAAAAATGGTAGTATGCACATGGAACATTCAACACTATATATCATATATTAGGCCATAAATCAGGTCTAACAATTTAAGGAGACTGAAATGATATCAAGCCTATTTTCTAACCACAAGGTATAAAACTAGAAACCTATTACCAAAAAAAAGGAAAATTCAGATATGTGTGAAGATTAAGCAACATGCTACTAAACAACCAATGTGTCAATAAAGAAAAAGAGAAATCAAAAAACACCATGATAAGTGAAAATGGATATATAACAAAATTTATGGGATGCAGCAAAATCGATTCTAAGAGAGAAATTAATAGCAATATATACCTATGCCCAAGAAACAAGAAAAATCTAAAATAATCTAAATTTATACTTTAAGGAATTAGAAAGAATAAAGCCCAAAATTAATAGAAATGAGGAAAAATCTAAGATTAGAAATGGAGAGGGACACCTGGGTGGCTCAGTCGTTAAGCGTCTGCCTTCCGCTCAGGTCACGGTCCCGCGGTCCTGGGATCGAGCCCTGCATCGGGCTCCCTGCTCAGCGGGAAGCCTGCTTCTCCCTCTCCCACTCCCCTCTGCTTGTGTTCCCTCTCTCGCTGTGTCTCTGTCAAATAAATAAATAAAAATCTTTAAAAAAAAAAAAAAAGGGAGACCAAAAAGACAATAGAAAGGACCAATGAAACTAAGAGTTAGCTCTTCCAAAACTTTAGCCAGACTCACAAAGAAATAAGATGGCCTGAAAAAAATTAGATCTGAAAGAGAAAATGTTACAAATGATACCATAGAAATACAAAGGATCATAAGACACTACCATAAACAGTTATATGCCAACCAATAGGACAATATAGAAGAAATGGATAAATTCCTAGAAACATACAACCTACCAAGACTGAATCATGAAGAAAAAGAAAATATGAACAGATTGATTACCACTAAGGAGATTTTATCAGTTATCAAAACTTCCCAACAAACAAAAGGCCAGGACCAGATGTCTTCACTGGGGAATTCTGCCAAACATTAAAATAATTTATTACCAATCCTTTTCAATTTTTTCCAAAAAATAGAAGAGGGAGTAACACTTCCAACTAATTTTATGAGGTGGGCACTGCCCTCATACTAAATCCAGATTAAAGACACCACAAGAAATGAAAATTATTGGCCAATTTCTTCAATGAACATAAAAGCAAATATCCTCAACAGATTAATAGCAAACCAAATTCAACAATACATTAAAAATATCATACACCATGATCAACTAAGTTTTATTCCAGGGATGGAAGTGTGGCTCAAAGTCCATAAAAGAGACTCTTAACTATAGAGAACAAATTGAGAGTTGCTGGAGGGGAGGTGGGCAGCAGGATGGGTTAAATGGGTGATGGGTATTAAGGAAGGCACTTTTGATGAGCACTGGGTGTTGTATGTAAGTGATGAATCACTAAATTCTACTCCCAAAACTAATGTTACACTATATGTTAACTAACTAGAATATAAATAAGAACTTGAAACATTAAAAAAAAAGTCCAAAATCAATGTGATACATCACATTAACAAAATGAAGGATAAAAATCATATAATTTTAAAGGATTCAGAAAACCATTTGACTGAACTCAAAATCCACTGATGACAAAAATTCACAACAAAGTGAGTATAGAGGGAATGCCCCTCAGCAGAATAAAGGTATATGACAAACCTACAGCTAACATCATATATGACAGTAAAAAGCTGAAAGATTTTCCCCTAACATCAGGAAGAAGATAAGGATATCCATTCTGGCCACTTTTATTCAACCTAGTTAGAAGTTCTAGCCAGCAAAACTAGGTAAGAAAACAAAAATCATCCAAATTGGGAAGAAAGAAGTAAAACGGCCACTGTTTGCAGATGACATGATATTATATATAAAAACCCCAGGGGCTCCTGGGTAGCTTAGTTGGTTGAGTGTCAACTCTTGATTTAGGCTCAGGTCATGTCCTAAAGAAAAGAATCTTAACAGCCGTGTTTTCAGTTCCAAAGGCGATAAAACACATTATTGATATTATACAAATCTAATGGAAACAGAAAAAGAAAAAGGAAATCTACACATAGATGAATACAATAGTAAGCAGTAAAGAAGAATAAGACAGCGTTACATCAAAGCAGATACTTACAACATCCAACTCATTAGCTGGGGAAACTCTGTGGAGACAGCCAGGATGGAGTCTGGATTGAGAGGCCTGGGCAGAGCATCCTCCCCTCAGGTGAGACTTCCAACTGACCATCCCCAAAAGGACCATCTTTATAGGGCAAATGGCAGGATCTGAAGTTAAACATTTGTTTGCCTACATGCAATTTGGAGCAGGCTGCATTTCTATGTTAACATGTCTTTACATATTCAAGGAGCCAGAGCTAGGTGTGCTTACCTCCCCTCCCAGATTCCACTGAGGATGCCAGGGAGCCCAGCCTAGAGCCCGAGGGGAAATAAAGCAAAATTTTTAGCTCTTAGTGTCCAGACCAGAAGGGCAAATTCTGACTTGGAGTCCAGCTAATGTCAACTAATCCAGCTCCTGAGGTCACTTAAGCAGCACAAGTCTCACAGAAAACACTCTTTAGCCTGCCTGCAGACAAATCACAGAAACCTCCATCCATGCAATACAGATCATGATCTCAGGGTCTTGAGATCCATCCCACATCAGCACCACTCAGCGCTCAGCTGCGAGTCTGCTTCTCTCCCTTTCCCTCTACCCCTCCCCCTGCTTGTGCTCTCTCCCTAAAATAAATAAGTAAATCTTTAAAAATCAAAAAACACCTAAAGCCTGCACCCAAATCTGTTTGAATTAATCAACAAATTCAGTAAAGGTGCAGTATACAAAGCAATATACAAGTCTGTTTCTATACACTAATAACAAGCTATCAGATTGATAATTTTAAAAATAATCCTACTTACAGTCACATCAAACGAATAAAATTCCTAGGAATAAATTTAATTAAGGGAGTGAAAAACCTGTATACTATAAACTATAAGACTTTAATCAAAGAAGTTAAAGAAGACACAAACAAAAAGATATCCCATGCTCATAGGTTAGAAGAATTAATATTGTTAAAATGTCCATACTACCCAAAGAAATCTATATAGTCAATGTAATCCCTATTAAAATTCCAATAGCCTTTTTCACAGAAGCAGAGCAAGCAATCATAAAATCCATTTGTATGGAAGCACAAAAAGCCCTGAATAGCCAAAATAATCGTGAGAAAGAACAAAGCTGGAAGTATCACACTTTCTGTTTTCAAACTATGTAACAAAACTATAGTAATCAAAATTGTATGGTATTGGCATAAAAACAGAAACATAGATCATTGCAACAGAATAGAGAACCTAGTAATCAACCCAAGCATAAATGGTCAATTTATGAGAAAGGAGTCAAGAATATACAAAGGGGAAAGGACAGTCTCTTCAATAAATAGTGTTGGGAACACTGGAAAGCTACATTCAAAAGGATGAAACTGGGCCACTCCCTTACACCTTACAAAAAATTAATTCACAATGGATTGAAGACTTGAATGTAAGACCTGAAACTATAAAATTCCTAGAAGAAAACATAGGCAGTAAGATCATTGACAATGGTCTTGGTGATGTTTTTTTTGGATCTGACTCGAAAAGCAAAAGCAATGAAAGCAAATATAAACAGGACTATATCAAACTATAAAAAGCTTCTAAACAGCAAAGGAAACTACTAATAAAATGAAAATGACATATCAAATGGGAGAAAATATTTGCAAATCCTATATCTAATAAGGAGTTAATATGCAAAATATATAAACAACATATACAATAGCAAAAAAGAAAAAAAAGTAGAAAACAACAACAACAATTTACTTAAAAGATGGACAGAGGATCTGAATAGACAATTTTCCAAAGAAAACAAATAGATTGCTAACAGGTACATGAAAACCTGGTTTATATCACTAATCATTATGAAATGGAAATCAAATCAACAATGTAGTATCACCTCATATCTGTTAGAATGGCAATTATCAAAAAGAAAAAAAAATAGCAAGTGTTGGTAAGGATTTGGAGAAAAGGAATCCTTGCACACTGTCAGGAAGAATGCAAACTAATGTAGCCACTCTGGGAAACAGTATGGAGGTTCCTCAAAACATTAAAAATAGAACTACCCTATGATCCAGCAATTGCACCTATTTACCCAAAGGACACAAAAATACTGATTTGAAGGGGTACATGCACCCCAGTGTTTATAACAGCATTATCAACAATAGCCAAAATATGGAAATAGCACAAATGTCCATCAAGTGATGAATGGATAAAGATGTGGTGTGTGTATACACACACACACACACACACACCCCATATGAAATATTACTCAGCCATAAAAAATGAAATCTTCCCATCTGCAACAACATGCATTGGGCTAGAGAGTATTATGCTAAGTGAAATAAGTCAGAGAAATACAATTACCTATGATTTCACTCCTATGTGGAATTTAAGAAACAAAACAGTTGATTACATGGGGGGAAAAAAGAGAGAGAGAGGCAAACCAGGAAATAGACTCTTGACTATAGAGAACATTTACTGGATTAAGGAGGGCATCTGTTGTGATGAGCACTGGGTGTTGCATGTAAGTGATAAATCACTAAATTCTATACCTGAAACTAATATTACATTGTATGTTAACTAACTGGAATTTAAATAAAAACTTGAAGAAAAAAATGAAAAAAGATAATAAACTGATTATAGAGAAAAATAATATAAAACTGAAAAAAATACACCTGGAAGCTAAGATGGAAAAACATCTTCATGAACAAACCTTTGAAAAATTACTAAACATAAAGGAAAATTTGATATGTTGAAATTCATTAAAATTATGAAGTGTTATTTGCCAAAAATCCTCATTAAAGAATGAATAGGAACTCTTCTATTAAAAATGGATAGATTCAGCAAGCAGAGAACCACAAGGATGTAGATGAACTCATCACCACCACCACTAGTCAACTGGAAATAACTGACATCTATAGACTACTTCTCCCAATACCAGTGAACTACATATTCTTTTCAAGCTGACAAAGAACATTTACTAAAAGAGACCACATTCTGGGCCAGAAAACATACATTAACAAATTTAAAAGAATATAAGTACGAAAATGTCTGCTATCAGTCCACTGTGGAATTTAAGTAGAAATCAATAACAGAAAGATAACTGAAACTACGTGTTTAATAATACATATTTAAATAATATATAGGTCAAAGAAGAAATCTCAAAAGAAATTAAAGCATTTTTACTTTGTGTGAATGAAAACACAGCCTATCAAAATGGATGTGATGCAGCAAAAGCAGTGCCTACAGGAAAAATTATAGATTGAATGTGTATGTTAGAAGAGAAGAACTACCTAAAAACAATAATCTAAATTTCCACCTTAGAAAACTAGAAATAATAAGAATTAGAGAAATCAATGAAACTGAATATAGAAAATCAATACAGAAATTTAACCTAAAAAATACTTTAAAAAAGAAAATGATCAATAAAATCTAAAAGCCTTTAGCCAGAGTAAGAAATGAGAGAGTGTGCATATTATCAAAAATGTCAGATAAAAATTTTACGGGAAAAAAAAAGGGAAATCATTGCAGACCATTCAGACCCCAAAGGATAATAAAGGCATATTATGATTAACTCTTTTCCCACAAATTTGATAACCTAAATGAAATGAATCAATTCCTTGGAAGACACAATTTGCCAAAACTCACACCAGAAAAACAATATTAATAGACCTATAGGTACTAAAGAAATTGAATCAATAATTAATAACCTTCTAAAATAGAAAGGGCCAGGCCCAGATGGGTTCACTGGTAATTGTACCAAACATTTAAGGAAGCGATTATATCAATTATCTACAATCTCTTTCTGAAGATAGAAGTAGAGGGATACTTCCTAATTTATTCCATGAGACCTGCATTATTCTAATACAAAAAACAGAAATAGACAAGAAAACTAAATACCAATATCTCTCATGGACATAGATGTAAGAGTCCTCAAAAACTTAAATCAAATCCAACAATGTTCAAACAAATGGAATTATAAACCACAGAAAATGTGTGATTTATCCCAGGTATGCAAGGATGGGTCAACATCTGAAAAATCAATTAATGTATCTATCATACCGACAAGCTAAAAAAATCACATGATCATATCACTAGATGCAGAAAAACCATTTGAGAAAGTCCAACTCTGAATCATGATAAGAACTCTCAGTAAAGTATGAATAGAGGGTAACATTCTAACTTGGTAAAGAATACCTACAAAAAATCTACAATTACTATCATACTTAATGGTGACAAACTTGAGAAACTTAAAATCAGGAATAAGGTAAAGACGTCCCTGTCACCACTTTTATTCAACATCATATTAGAATTACTTATAAAGCAATAAGACAAGAAAAGGAAATAAAAGGTTTACATGTTGGAAAGGAAGAAATAAAACTGACTTTTTTCTTTTTTTGCAGATGACATATGTAGAAAATTTGATGGAACTGATAAAAAATTTTGTGAACTAATAAGCAATTATAGCAAGTTTGCAGGATACAAGGTTAACATATAAACATAACATATAAAGTTATAATATACTAAATCAATTGTCTTTCTATATACCAGCAATGTACAAGTAGAATTTGAAGTCAAAAACATAATATCATTTATATTAGCATCCCCCAAAATGAAATGCTTAGGCATCAATCTAACAAAAATGTCAAGATCTATATGAGGAAAACTATAAAACTCTGATGAATATAGTCAAAGAAGTAAATAAATGGAGAGATATTCCATGTTCATGAATAGGAAGACTCTATTGTCAAGATGACAGTTTTTACCAACTTGATCTGTAGATTCAAAACAGTCCCAATCAAAAATCCAGGAGTTATTTGTGGATATGACAGAGTGATTCTAAGGTTTATATACAGAGGCAAAAGACCCAGAATAGCCACCACTACAAGACTTGAGATAAAGCTACAGAAATACAGATAGTACGATGTAGGTCAAAGAATAGATCAATGGAACATAATAACATCCCAGAAACTGGGCCACATGTATAGTCAAATAATTTTTTGATAAAGGAACAAAGGCAATACGGTGGAGAAAAGATGTCTTTTCAGTGCAGGTTCTGGAACAAGTGGACATCTACGTACAAAAAAAAATTTAATCATACCACTTTCAATAAAACTTTTGGGAAAAACTTTTAGGGAAAATGTGTTAATTTGTCATACATATTTCTCAAGACACATTGATTCCTCTCCTCGATCTATCTCCAGCAAAATACATAGACTTGTGCTACAACCAGATATTTATAACAATGATCACAGCAGTGAAAACTTTAAGTAGGCAATTGGTTATTCATTTTCTCTCAGAGGAGATGCCTAGGCTACTGATATAAATAAGGTTTTAGTGTATATTTATATGTAATGGCTTTCAATATGTTTGTAATAGTACTTAATATCATTTTCTGCAATTTTATCATCTATGTCATTTAGGGATTATTTTTATTGATGCTTTTTGTTGTTGTTGTTGTTGTTATGAGTTTTCTTGTTTTTTGAATTCCCCCCCCCCCTTTTTTTTTTTTTGAAATCAGGTTGTGTGCTTTCTGAATTTTTCATTCTCAGGTGCTGGATTTGGTTTTATTACTTGAAATACTGTTGGCACGTTTTCTGGGATTAAACCAATGAAATGTTTTGATTCTTCCCAAGGCTGCTTTTAAGCTTTTGGTTGTGGGTTTAGGACAGCCTTTATCTAGAACAATTTATTCCCACTAATGATGCAATGTTCTTGCTGAGACAAATTGTCTCTTGCTGAGACAGCACTCATCATTGTATGTATTAAGAAGTCTTGCAGTTGGAACACAAACAGACATGTTTGAGGATTGGGGATGATTCTATCAATAACTTTCAGGCAGTCCTTCCCTGGCACTGGGTACTTTATTCTCATACAAATACAGATCAAATCTCAGCCAGAGATAAAAATGGCTTCTTCTGCAGTTCTTTTGAGCCTCATGTGTGCAGATTCTACATCTCTGGTACTTGTACTACAAATTCTTGCTTCTTTAGGCTCTCCAATCTGTGGACTCTTGGCTCCTAAATTCAGTCAGACCATTGAGCTCTGAGTTCTTTTCCGCTGCAACCTGGAATCGCTCTCCAGGCAGTAAACTGGAACAATGCTAGGACTCACCTCTTTTGTTTTGCTTTACTTAGAATCATTTTCTGAACTGTCTGCTGTCTTGTCTGAAAATTGCTGTTTCTTGGTTGTCCAAATTTGTATATACTTAATGGAAAAAAGTTAAGTTTATTCTCTGTTACTCTATCATAGTAGGAAATCAATATTTCAATAGACACGCAAAGTTTTAGTATAAGGTAAACAGCCTGCTTGCTCTCTGTTCATACAAGGATGTTTAAGTAGCACAAACCTTGATAAAGTCATAGACACATACATACATAAATAGGTGAAGGCAAAATTTGGTTATTAACAACTTATAAATTAAAACTTATAAAACAGAAAGTATTTATTTTAATAAAGGATTAATCTTGAAAAGAATAAATGCAGTGTAAATGAATAAAGAGTAAATGCAGAACTAAGGAAAGCCCAGTGAAGCAGTTTCCTTGGTAGAAATAACTCTAGCCAGAAAACTAAATTTCATATCTTAGTGGAAATGGGTTATCCTTACCCCAGGCCATTAAACATGTAATTCCTATATTTAATAATTGTTGCTCTATTTCTAGGAACATTAATCAATCATCTAAGTATGATTTTTCTCACATGAAAGATTCTTATAGTTAAGATCCCAGGTAAGTTAGCTATTATATTCCTTAGGAATTTGTACAGGAATTTTTCATACAGCAAGCATTTTTTTATAACAATGAGGAAGCTTAGTGTGTTGGTCTCTAACATATTAAGTCATCTTCATATCTAATACATTAAAATTAAGCCTCCAAAGAGTAGGGGGAAAAGTTATTTAAAACATGTAATGCTTGCTACATAGTTTTTAAAGCATGAATATGTAAAATACACTAATATTTTGTTTTTACACATTTAAATGCTCTTTCCACAATAAATATATCACAGAGAATACTTATACTTTTTCCATTCTCTGCATTGATAAGGATGTATCATGTGATATAGGTGAATAAAACACCAAAGGGGAGCATTGATAACAATCTGATCCTTAATGAACCATAGTGCACTTCAATTACAAAGGGTCACAATGGATTATGACTTCAAATTTTTGTATATTTCCATTAGTGTAAGACTTGTAACATAATGCAGTTGATAAATGTTTATTGGACTTAAATGATGTGCAATGAACTAAACTCTAATAAAAGTCTGACTTTGTTTAAGAACAGCCAGGTAGCATACCTTGAACACTTAACATTTACAGATTATAAACTCAACAGGAGTCTATACCAAACATTCAGAACCCTGCTGTATTCCTGGATGAGTCTCTACATTCATTGGACTAAAACTCACTCCCATTCAATATATGATATTAATCAAACAGTAGGGTTCTGTAGACTCTTCACCCCATTCCTGTTTATCTTCTCTGATTTTCACCCTGACCCAATTCTTAGAATGGAAGAGGTCAAAGCTTTGCCAAAATCTCATCATAAAGAGAATTCCTGAATCCGCAATATTACACATTTTCACCCTAAAGCAGAATTATAGGATGTTTTACAACGTTTCTAAGATGATTTCTGTTATAGAAGTACCACATCATTATTAGTGGATTCTTCCTTATAAGCTAAACAAGTGGTCTCATTATACTAGGACTCTCCAAGTAATCCTTTTAGTAATATTTCAGTGTAACACCAATAAACTATTTTTTACCAAGTCATTACTTATTGCTTATCATTATATCAATTCTAAATAAACCCAATTGTTTTATTTTAGATTAAGAAATGTATTCTTTATTCTGTCAAAAATAGTTTTCTTATAGGTCCCCGGATGTACTAAAGATTTGTAGCAAAATACATTTGTGTGTGTGTGTGTGTGTGTGTGTGTGAGATAGTTTTCACCCAAAAATATCCCATTTGTAAGGCAACAATTTTTTGAAAATTTTATGGAGCTTATGATTTTAAACATTGTTATTTGGTCATAATGACCAAATAAGATGACCAAATGGTTTTTACATGGTACAGTATCTAAAGCCTACTTTAGGAAATTGATGCATAGGGGCACCTGGGTGGCTCAGTCAGTTGAGCATTTGCCTTAGGCTCAGGTCATGATCTCAGGGTCTTGGGATCGAGCCCTATGTTGGGCTCCCTGTTCAGCTGGGAGTCTGCTTCTCCCTCTCCCTTTACCCCTCGCCCCACTTGTGTTCTCTCTCTCTCAAATAAATAAAATCTTTTTTTTTTTAAAGAAATTGATGCATAGGTTGAGAAAGCAAAAGCACTTGATCCTCTTATAATCTGAGTATGTTCATCTCTATCAGATAAAATATTTCATATGTTCCTTAAATAAAGGTCAAAAATTCATGTTTCAAGTATCAGCACCTGTGATAGAATGTTCTTTTTCAAGATACATTAATGTGTACAGTGCAAGGAGGAAATTACTCAGATAGTATTGACTAACTTTTCCAAATTATTGTGATTATTCAGGATAATAGTAGGAAAAATATTCACATGTGTTTCTCCAGCATAAAAATTCTTATGACAGTCAAGGTAAAAAATAAAATAAGATAAAAATAATGAAGTTAAAATAACTATACGCTGCGAGTGGCACTGAAACCCTTCATTCAATTCTATAAGAGAGGAAAATATGCCATGGTAGATAACTAAGATTATATGAACTAGATTAATACAACTATAATTTTAAATATCCATGTGATATAAATAGTTTACCTGCTGACATATTATGTTGGGTCTAAAGTAGTAGAATAAACTTCAGTAAACTAATTAATATTTACTAGATAACTAAAATAATAAACAGACTGGACTTATAAATTTATAGGACTATATTGCATGTAAAGTAAAGAGAAACATTTTATTTATTTGAGAGATAGAGAGCACAGCATGGGGAGTGGCAGGCAGTGGGAGAAGGAGAAAGACTCCCCGCTAAGCAGGGAGCCCGACATGGACATGGGGCTTGATCCCAGGATCCTGGGATCATGACCTGAGCCGAAGCCAGACCCTTAACCAACTGACGACCCAGGCGCCCCAAGAGAAGTATTTTAAATTAATAAACAGTTGCTCAACAAATTATTCTAAGTCATTTTCTATGTATCTGGAATAAGGTAAAATCAAATTTAAATAATCAATTCATATATGAAACTCCTTATTGCCAAGTAGCAAAAAAGACATACTGGCAGAAAAAAAATAATTATAAAATTAAAAAGAAATATACATTACTTTCAAGTTTAGAATTACAGTTATAAAACAATTAAACATTTCCAAATAAAAATATCAATGAATTTTTATATTTGTTATTTATTTGCTAACTTTTATATTTGCTAAATATAAGAGAAAATCTATTAAAGAATTAAAAAACTAGAAAATTCTGCAGAAAATATATTATCAAGAGGGCTAATTATTTTATGGTTTACAAATTACCCATATTTTGAGACTAACATAAGGATGAACAAAGATGTAGATAGTTGCTTCCAGTCATGATAAAATAACTGGCTTTTCAAAAATCAATAAAACATAATACAAAATATTTAAGATAAATATTGTTGAACACTTAATAACAAAAAGCTGTGGGTTTGGGAAATTAAAAGGAGAAAAATAAAGTTGAAATACCTATAATTTATCTGCCATTTTTCCTAAAGTTGCTTTCTAGACCACATTGTAGGGAGGGTGACTACAAACAGAACACATCAATCTCTCTGAGTAGAGGAGCCAGAGAATAGAATTTAGCTGGAAATTGTGGTCAGAGTACCAGAAAAAAGGAAACAAACAAACAAAAAACCATGAGGATATGAATCCCTTTGATCAGTCATTCAGACCTAGATTGAAACTGTAAGTGCCAAACAATGACTGTACTGCTGTAAGTTGAAAATTTTCCAGAGCTCACAGATGTCAGAGGCACTTAAGCTCCAATCATCCAGATGGGTGAATCCATATTGAACACCAAGGATTTTCAGCAGAGATAGCATAAGGGTCACATGTAAGATTTACATCTAAACTCGTCCTAAAGTAAAGAATACTATTAATCTGCTCTAACAAATTGTAAGGAAATCTCAAAAACAAAAACTGGGGTATAAGTAAGTATAATGCTTGCTGAGAGAAAAATAAATACAAATGGTCAACCAACTATGTTATCACAATGTTGGTCATCCAAAAAAATATTAGACATTCAAGAAAGCAGGAAAAAAAGTCATAATCAGAACAAAACTGGAAATGATAAAGATAATAAAATTAGGAGACAACTTCAAAAGAACTATTATAAAGTCAACTGAAAAAAAAAAAACAATTTAAAAATACAAAAAAAAATCCAACCTCTAGAGATAGAAATGATAATTTCTGAAAGAAAATTTCAGTGTGTTATTGATATTGGATTAAATGTTTCTGAAGAGAACATCAGTTAACTTAAAGATACAATGAATGAAACTATTTGAAATGAAACTTAGAAATACAAATAGTGAAAATAAAATGACCAGTACTTTAATAATATGAGATGTTACTATGCTGTATTAGGGTTCGCCAAAGAAATAAAAACAGTACAAATATATGTGTGTTTGAATATATATGTATATAAAAATATGTAAATATTTATCTAAATATATTCATTTATTTATATTTTCATTTTATGTATTTTTTGAGAGAGAGAGCATGCAGGTGAGCAAGGAGGGAGGGCAGAGGGAGAGGGAGAGAGAATCTTAAGCAGTCTCCAGGCCCAGTGCAGAGCCCAATGTGGGGCTCAATCTCACCACCCTGAGATCATGACCTGAGCCTAAATCAAGAGTTGGAGGCTTATCAAGAATAAGACTGAGCCACCCAGACTTAAATTCAAGTCTGAAAGTCTTGGACCTTGGAGCCAATGGTGTAAATCCCAGTCTAAGGCCTTGAGAAGATGAGATGAGATGTCCTAACTCAAGTCAGTGAAGTGGGGAAAAACAAACAAACAAAAAAACCTGATTCCTCCTTCTCTGCCTTTTGTTTTATTCAGGTTCTCAATTGATTGAATTATGCTACCCATATTGGGGAGGGCAATTTACTGAGTCCAAAGATTCAAAGTCCACTTTACTCAGTCCACTGAGATTTAAATGCTAATCTCATCCAGAAACGCACTCTCTCTCTCTCTCTCTCTCTCTCTCTCTCTCACACACACACACATACCTACACACACACAGAAATAATGTTTAATCTGGGCACCCTATATCCAGTTGACATATGAAATTAACCATCATATATGTAATCACTTGCATACATAATTTGAATCCCAGAAAATGGAGGAAAGGAAAAATATTTGAAGAAATAATGGCAAAACATTGTATAAAACTGATGAAAACCTCTAAGCCAGGAAATCTAACAAATTCTGAGTAGAATATAATACACACAAACACACTCCAAGATACACTTAAAAATTAAATTACTAAAAGAGAATGACCAAAGAATTCTTGACTGAAATATGCAATGCAGAAAACAATAGGACAAGACATTTAAAGTTATACAGGGAAAAAAACAAAAAGTCAAGCTAGATTTTTTATATTAAAGCTGTACCAGTTTCTATAATTTATTGAATTAATTTAGTATTATTCTGAAGAAGATTGAGGAAGATGCTTACTGTAATCAGTAGAGAGCAACCACTAAGAACATAATTTAAAAAATGCTTTAAGAAAACGAGCAGAGGAATTAAATTTGTGCACCATAAAAAATATCTAATATAAAAGAAACCCCAGGAGAGAAACAAAAAAGCCATCAGTCACATGGAAAACTAAGCAAAATAACAAAAATAAATTATCCAATATTAACAATTACAGCTATCATAAATAGATTAACATTCCAAGGTAAAGGCAGAGATTGTCAGACTGATTAAAAACAAACATAGCAAGATCTAAGTATATACTATCTAAAGTTGACATGCTTTAGATTCAAAGTCAAAAATAGGTTGAAAAGAAAGAAGATGAGAACATATAAACCATGCAAAAGAGTAGCAAAGAAGGCCGAAATGGTTGCACAAATATTAGGTAAAACAGACTTTAAGACAAATATTTCATTAGACATACATAGAAATATTTTAAATGATCAAGGGGTTAATACATCAGAGAGAAATAATATAAGCATGTATGTACACAGCAACAGAGCCTCAAGTTTTAGATGAAGCATGCACTAAAAGAACCAGAGGAAAAATGGATGATTCAACAATAGTAGTTGGAAACCTTAATACTTGACTCTCAATAATGAATAGAAAAATTCATGAGAAAATAAGCAAGGATACAGAATATTTGCCCAATACAATTGACCAATTTGACTTAACTGATATCAATAGAATACTCCAAACAATAGCACAATATTTTTCTTTTAAACTGCACATGGAACATTCTCCAGGATAGAACACAGCTCTACTAAAAAACAAGTCTCAGTAAATTTTCAAAAGGATGGAAATCACAATATAGGTTTTCTGATCAAAACAGAGTCAAATCAGAAATTAACAGCATTAGGAAATTAGGGAAATGCACATATAACTGGGGGAAAAAAAAACAAAAAGAAAAATACTTCCAAGTAACCCATAAGAGGGAAAATCACAGAAAAAATGTAGAAAAAAAATTAAACTAAAGGAAAATGAAAACACAGCATATCAAGATTTATGGAATGTAGTAAAAACAGTACCCACAAGGAAACTTTAATTCTGAACACCTCTTTAAAACAGAGGAAAAGTCTAAACTCAATAACCAAAGATCCTACCTTAGGAAATTAGCAAAAGAACAAATTACAGCCAAGGATGCATAAGAAAGAAAACAATAGAGATTATAAGAGAAATCAATAAAACCAAAGTGGATTCTTGGGGGGGGGGAAGACACACCTTTAATTAAACTGGAAAGGAAAAAGAGAAGATAAAAGTTAACAAAATAATTACAAGAAAGAAGACATTGTAGCCTACTCTATAGTAATTAAAGGTATTTTAATGGAATATTATAAACAACTATAGCCTAAAAATATTTAAATTAAATAAGATGGGCAAGTTCAAGACACAAATGACCAAGACTGTCTTGATATGAAATAGAAAGTATAAACAGACCCATAACAAATTTTAAAATGCTCTAGTAATTAGAAAATCCCCCACAAAGTTTAGGCTCAGATGGTTCACATGTAACTTATATCTAACATTTAAGGTGGCAACCATAACATTACAGAACAAAAAGAGCAGAATATGTCACTTCACAATATCTTTTAGGAGACAAATATTACTCTGAAACCAAAATCACAGTAATGTTTAAAGAAATACAAAGAAAATCCAAAGAAAATCACAACAAAAAACACAGATGGATATTTCTCATAATGGTAGATTCAAAAATCCTTAAAGTAGTATTAAACCAAATTCAGCAACTTGTTAGTATTATACAGTATGGCAAAATATGATTTGTCACAGCAATGCAAGGTTGGTCTACATCCATGAGACAATTAAAGTACAACAGAATAAAGGACAAAAACTCCCACACTCCCCAGAAAGCTGTCCAGATGGCTCAAATCTGTAACACTGCTAATACCAAATGCTGGTGAGAATGTGGAGCAACAAAAACTTTCATTCCCTACTAGTGGGAATGCAAAATGGAACAGCTACTTTGGAAGAAAATTTGGTAGTTTCTTACAAAGATAAATATATACAATCCAGCAACTGCATTCCTCCATATTTACCCAAAGAGTTAAAATTTCATATCCATACAAAAAAACTGCACACAGATGTCTATAGCAGCTTTATTTATAATTGCTAAAGCTTGAAAGAAACCAAGATGTTCTTCAGCAGGTAAATGGATTTTAAAAATTTGGTAAATCCAAACAATCAATGCTTTATTACTCAACACTAAAAAGAAATGAGTTATCAAACCATGAAAAGACATGGAGGAGCTTTAAATTCATGTTACTAAATGAAAGAAGCTGGTCTGAAAAAGGTTACATACTGTATGATTCCAACTAGATGACATACTAGAAAAGGCACAACCAAAGGAACAGTAAGAAGATCAGGGTTTGCTATGGGTTAGAGGAGAGAGAGGGATAAATAGGTGGAGCCCAAGGATTTTTAGGGCAGTGAAACTACTCTGTATGACACAATAATGGTGGATGCATGTCATTATACGTTTGTCTAAACCCACAGAATGGACAACATCAAGAATGAACCATAATATAAACAATAGACTCTGGGTGATTATGATGTGTCAACGTAGGTTCACCAGTTGCAAAAAATGTGCTACTCAGGTAGAAAATGTAGATTTTGGGGGACACTATGCATGCACATGCATGGATGGTAGTGATGGGGAATCTCTATACATTCTTCTCAGTTTGCTGTGAACCTTAAACTATTCTAAAAATAAAAGCCCTAAACAAGCTAATTCAAAGGATCTTTCTCAACTTTACAATAGATATCTTTGAAGATTCTATAGGTAATATTAAAGGTGAAGACTGAATGTTTGTCCCCTTAAGATAAAGAATGGTTCAAGGATGTCTTCTCCTGCCATTTCTCTTCAATACTGTACAGGAGGCTATAGCCTATGTTATTAGTGAGAGGAATAGAGAGTGAAGAAGGGAAAAAGTACAAGAAAAAAAAGGAAAGAGGTAAAAGGTATCCATATTGGAAAGAAGTAAATATGCCATTATTTACAGGCCACCTGATCCTAGATGAAGCAAATGATATTACCTATTAGAAATACTAAACAAATTCATCAATGTTACCACATGTAAAAACACTATACAGAATTTATATTTTTATATATTAGCAATAAAAAATCTGAAAATTAAGAAATTAATTCCAGTTATATCAGCATCAAAAAGAATAAATACTAAGGAATAAATTTAACAAAGAAATTACAAGACTAGTATACTGAAAACTATCAAATATACTGTGAAAAGTTAAAATGTAAATAAATAGATATTCTATGTTCATGGATTAGAAAAATCAGTATTGTTAAGAAGGTAATTCTCCCCAAATTGATCTATATGTTCAATGAAATCTCTATAAAAATCCCAGCAGGAAGATTTAATGTTCTGATTTCAAAACTTTAAAATATAAAACCATAGTGATCAGCACTGAGTGATAATGGTATAAAGATAGACATATAGATATATGGAATAGAACTGAGGGCCCAGAATTATATTCTCACAACATAATCAACTAATTTTTAACAAAGGTACCAAGAAAGTTAGTGGGAAAAGTATAGTCTTTTAAACAAATGCATCTGATAATTATATATCCATATATAAAATATTTTAAACACCATAAGTCATACATAAAAATTAATGCAAAATATATCACACACCTAAGTATAAAAGCTAGAACTATAACATTAATTCATGATAAAAACCTTCAGCAAAGTAGGTCTAGAGGGACAAAGCTCAAAATACAAATGAAAACCCCACAGCCAACATCATAATGGTAAAAAACTGAGAGTTTTTCTCCTAAGGTCAGGAAGAAGATGAGAATGTCCACTCTCACCACTGCAATTTAACATAGTACTGGAAGTCCTACCCATAACAATTAGACAACATAAAGAAATAAAAGTCATCCAAATTGGTAATGAAGAAGTAAAATTTTCACAATTTGTGGATAACATGGTACTTTACAGAGAAAAACTGCTAGAACCATTAAGGAAATTCATGAAGTAAAGTCATAGGATACAAAATCAATGTACAGAAATGTGTTGCTTTCCTATACACTAATAATGAAACAGCACAAAGTGAAATTAAGAAAACAATCCCATTTACAATTGCACCAAAACAATACAATACCTAGGAATAAACTTAACCAAAGAGGTGAAAGACCTGTACTCTGAAAACTATAAAACACTGATGAAAGAAATTGAAGAGGACATGAAGGAATGGAAAGATATTCCATGCTCATGGATTAGAAGAACAAATATTGTTAAAATGTCTATACTACCCAAAGCAATGTACACATTTAATACAATCCCTATTAAAAGACCAACAGCAGGGCGCCTGGGTGGCTCAGTTGGTTAAGCTACAGCCTTTGGCTCAGGTCATGATCCTAGAGTCCCAGGATTGAGTCCCACATCGGGCTCCCTGCTCAGCAGGGAGTCTGCTTCTCCCTCTGACCTTCCCTCTCTCATGCTCTCTCTCTCAATCAAATAAATAAAATCTTAAAAAAAAAAAAAGACCAACAGCATTGTTCAGAGAACTAGAACAAAAAATCCTAAAATTTGTATGGAATCACAAAAGACCAAACCAAGGTTGAAAAAAACAAAAACAAAACAAAACAAAACAAAACAAACTGGCAGTATCACGATTCCAGATCCCAAGTTATATTACAGAAAAGTAGTAATTAAAACAGTAGGGTACTAGCATATAAATAGACACATAGATCAATTGAAGAGAACAGAAAACCCAGAAATAAACCCACAAATATATGTCCAATTAATCTTCAACAAAGGAGGAATGAATGTACACTAGGAAAAAGTCTCTTCAACAAATGGTGTTGGGAAAACTGGGCAGCTACATGAAAAAGAATGGAACTGAACCGCATATTTTCAACATACACAAAAATAAATTCAAAATGGATTAAAGACCTAAATGTGAGACCTGAACCCGTAAAAATCCTTGAAGAGAGCACAGGCAATAATCTTTTTATCATCAGCTGTGGCAATATTTTTCTAGATATGTTTCCTGAGGCAAGGGAAGCAAAAGCAAAAATAAACTATTGGGACTTCATCAAGATAAAAAGCTTCTGCATAGCAAAGGAAACAGTCAACAAAACTAAAAGGCAATGTACAGAATGGAAGAAGATATTTGGAAATGACATATCTGATAAAGGGTTAGTATATAAAACATAAAGAACTTATAAAACTCAACACCCAAAAAACAAATAATCCAGTTTAAAAATGGGAAGAAAACATGAATAGACAATTTTTTCAAAGAAGACATCCAGATGGCCAACAGACACATGAAAAGATGTTCGGTATCATTCATCATCACGGAAATACAAATCAAAACTACAGTAAGATATCACCTCACATCAGTCAGACTGCCTAAACTTAACACAGGAAACAAGAGGTGTTGGCAAGGATGCAGAGAAAGGGGAACCCTCTTCCGCTGTTGGTGGGAATGCAACCGGTACAGCCAGCCATTGTGGAAATCAGTATGGAGGTTCCTCAAAAAGTTAATAATAGAATGACCCTACAACCCAGCAATTGCACTACTAGGTATTTACCCAAAAGATACAAAAATACTCATTTGAAGGGATATATGCACCCCAATGTTTATAGCAGCATTATAAACAACTGCCAAATTATGGATAGAGAACAAATGTCCACCAACTGATGAATGGATAAAGAAGATATGGTATCCATATATACAATGGAATATTACTCAGCCATGAAAACGAATGAGATCTTGCCATTTTCAATGACATGGATGGAGCTAGAGAATATTATGCTAAGCGAAACAAGTCAGTCAGAGAAAGACAAATACCATATTATTTCACTTATATGTGGAATTTAAGAAACAAAACAGATGAACATAGAGGGGGAAAAAAAGAGAGAGAGAGGCAAACCAGGAAACAGACTCTTAACCATACAGAACAAATTGAGGGTTATTGGAGGGGAGGTGGGCAGGGGATGGATTAAATATATGAGTATGAAGGAGGGCACTTGTGATGAGCACCAGGTGATGTATTGAAGTGCTGAATCACTAAATTCTACACCTGAAACTAAAATTACACGGTATGTTAACTAAAGAATTTAATAAAAACTTGAAAAAAAAAAAAAACAAACAAACCTAAAAGGCAACTACTGAATGGGAGAAGATATTTGCAAATGCTATATCCAATAAAGGGTCAGTATCCAAAATATATAAAGAACTAATACAACCGAATACCCAAAAAACAAATGATCCAATTAAAAATGGGCAGAAGAAATGAACAGACATTTCTCCAAAGAAAACATACTGATGGCCAACAGACACATGAAAAAATGCTCAACATCACTCATAATCAGGGAAATGCAAATCAAAACCACCATATCACCTCACAACTGTCAGAATGGTTAACATAAAAAATTCAAGAAAGGACAAGTGTTGGAGAGGATGTGAAGAAAATGGAACCGCTGTGCACTGGTGGTGGGAATACAGTGGTGCAGCCACTGTGGAAAACAGTATGGAGATTCCTCAAAAAATTAAAAGTGGAACTACCCTATGACCTAGGAATTGTGTGGGGTATTTACCTAAAAATTACAAACTCACTAATTAAAAGGGATACGTGCATCCCTATGTTTATTGTAGCAGTATTTACAATAGCCAAACTATGGAAGAAGCACAAGTGTCCATCGATAGATGAATGGAAAAGGAAGATGTGGTATATATACACAATGAAAGCCATAAAAAAGAATGGAAACTTTTCACTTGCAACAATATAGATAGAGCTAGAGAGTATAATGCTAAGCAAAATCAGCCAGTCAGCGAAAGACAGATACTATATGATTTCACTCATGTGGAATTTAAGAAACAAAACAAATGAGCAAGGGGGAAAAAAAAAAAAAGACAAACCAAGAAACAAACTCTGAATTGTAGAGAACAAACTAATGTTTACCAGAGGGGAGGTGGGTGGGGGTAATGGGGGAAATAGTGGCTGGGAATTAAAGAGTACATTTATCATGATGAAAAAATAAATAAAATGAAAAAAATAAATAAAACCTAGAACTATAAAACTTTTGTAAGAAAACATAGGTGAAATTCTTCTTAAACTTGAGTTAGGCAAAAAGTTATTAGGTATGATGTCAAAAGCATAATATAATTAGGAAAAAAATTCTGTCATCTCAATACATGGAATTGTGAAAATACCTATTCTTTACATCATACTTAAGGAAAAATGACTTAAATATTCCTTGTAAGGTAGTGATCAAGCCATGGATGTCCAGTCTCTTCACTTCAATATTTGTGGAATTCTTTTCCAGTGCAATAAGACAAGAATAGGGAGTGTATATATTGGAAAGAATTAAGCTTGTTTTAATTCACAGGTTATATAGAGAAAAAAAAATTTAAATAGTCAAGAAAATTCCATGAACTAGTATTTTAAATTATCATGATCACAGAATACCAAGCCAATTTACCAAAATTAATTTTCTCTATATAAGCAATAGATGTTTGGAAGAGTAAGTTCTAAAAATAATATTTAATATTTATGGATACATTGAAAAATATAAAGTGAACAGTGAAACTACAAAATTAAGTTTGATATTACAAAGGACCTAATAAATAGAGATACATAACTTTTAAGATCACTAAGATCACTAGGCTCGGTTAGATTAAGATATCACTTTTTGATATATTAATTCAACATATTCCTAAATTCTACCAGGCATTTGTAGAAATTGATAATTGATTCAAAAATATTTATGAAAATATAAGTGACATAACCCAAACAATACTGATAATGAAGATTTAAGATTCTACTACCTAATTTCAAGGCTTCCTTTAAAATAAGGGTAAATATTTTCAAAATATCTGCCACAAAGACTCCAAAATAGTCTCATGCATGTATGATCAATAGGCTTTGACAAAGTTGCTAAAGTAATTCAATGGGGGAAGAAATATTTTTCAACAAATGGTGCTGAAACTAGAATTTTTTTTTTTAAGATTTTATTTATTTATTCATGAGAGAGAGGCAGAGGGAGAAGCAGGCTCCCAAGGAGCAGGGAGCCCGATGTGGGACTCGATCCCAGGACCCTGAGGTCATGACCTGAGCCGAAGGCAGATGCTTAACCATCTGAGCAACCCAGGCGCCCGAAACTAGAATTCTTAATGGACAAAAATACATCTCAACCCTAAACAGAGGCTAAGCACAGCAATTAACTAAAATTTGATGAAATATCTACATGTAAGTATTAAAATTCTAAAATACATAGGAGAAAGTCTTTGTAAACTTGGGATGGGCATAGGTTCCTTTTGAAGGGATACAAAAAGTATGAACAACAAAAGAAATAATTAATATATTAGACTTTTACTCATGGAAAAGCATCATTTGCAAGCCTTGGAGAACAATATGGCAACAATTATTACAGTAGAAAACAGCAGATTACATATATTCACAACAAACTGGAGAATAAGATTGGCAGTTTTATGAAAGTTGCCAATTGCCATTTTAGCAGAACATGTATAATTATGAGGAACATTGCCTGCCTTTTTTGGAACAGTAGCAATCGCATAATACAGATCATTTTCTATTCTTTTTCAAAATTTCCTGAGTTTCTTTTTACTACCTGTTGTTAACAGAAAGAATAGAATTATGAACTCTAAGCATTGGAATCTTATTGGTTAGACTCAAGCAGGACAAAGGATCTTAAAACTAGCAATATGGAAACAGCAGAAAATATTATTTGTCATTTTAAGAAATGAATAAGGTACATGTACTTTTTTGTTCCTATAATTACCTTGTGGTACCTAACAATGCATTGTCTTAATATGAATGTATTCTTTTCTTTCTTACTGTAGTCTCAATTAGGTATTGGGTAGTTTTGTTCAATATAAGTAACTGCTATCTCCTTTAAGATGAAAATATATTCCATAATCTATATCACTTGTTATTTCCTATATTTCTGTAGTATCCTCATTTGCCCAGAAATGAAGTAGCATTGTTTTTTGCAAAGATTGCATTCTTTGTGTGTGTGTGTAACTATTGCATTTTTATCTTTTTATTTTATTTTATTTTATTATGTTATGTTAGTCACTGTACAGAACATCATTAGTTTTTGATGTTGTGTTCCATGATTCATTGTTTGCGTATGACACTGCATTCCTAATGTTGCATGTGTTTATGACACTGATCACCAACAACACAGTTCCATCTTTGACAAAACACATTAATTCCAGGTACATCAATGTCTAAAGGCATAAAAAATAATTTCCCACTAGGGTCAAATGGAAAATGTCAATTATGCTAAGTTAGACAAACACCATACCAAAATATTTAGAAAGGTTTTAATTCTATGACCTGACACCTAAGATGATAAATGTTGTGTGGTATACAAAAGCAGACCTAACCTGGGAATTTTTAAAGTCATTTTTTTTAAGATTTTATTTATTCATTTTGAGAGAGAGAGAGAGCACAAGCAGAGGGAAAGGGAGAAGCAGACTCTCCACTGAACAGGGAACCCAATATGGGGCTCAATCCCAGGACCCTGAGATCACGACCTGAGCCAAAGGCAGACGCTTAAACATGTGAGTCACCCAGAAGCCCCTAAAGTCATTTTCAAAGATTTTAGTAATAAAGTCAAAGGACTGTATTGTGTTATATCTGTGATTTTCCACAGAAAGGAGAAGAGAAAATAATTATTCACAGGCTCGACATATTCTAAGTGCATCAGCCTTACCCAGTTTCAATATTGAATATTTTTCATCATCTGCTTAAGATTCAATGACCAGATATGAAACCTTAGTTTGGATAGTACAGAATTAACGATCACAGAAACAAATAGGTTAATTCCAGGAAGACCTCCTTTTGACAAACAGGAACATTCAGTACTGCTTGGTTGGAAATCAGCCACTACAAATTTCAAAACAAGGGATGCCTGGGTGGCTCAGTCAGTTAAGTGTCTGCCTTTGGCTTAGGTCATGATCCTGGAGTCCTGGGATCAAGCCCTTTGTCTGGTTTCCTGCTCAGTAATGAGTCTGCTTCTTCCTCTCCCTCTGCCCCTACCCCTGCTTGTGCTCTCTCTCTCCCAAATAAATAAATAAATCAATCTTTGAAAATAAATTTCAAAACCAAACTTGGAGATACCCTGGGACATCAGGTAAAATTTAATGCTTGTATGTCCAAGAATTAGGAGCCTCCAGAAGGATGTCATCAGGAGGGTTGGGGAAACATCAAGTGGGAAGTGGGGGGTTGCTGACATGTGCTTAAGAGAAAACCATATCTCAACAATATGTTGCTCCAAAGAGAGGGTAACCCTATGGACCCCCCCAACTGTCAGGTAGAATCAGAAGGTAATATCAGAAGTCTTGGACTAGCTGGACAGTCTGAAAAAATAAAACCTTAACAGTATGGCTAATCCTGGATTATGTGGAAGAGTTATTTAATGATTCTATGTATGATTTGGCATTCTGACAGTCATGTTAGTCAAATAACTATTTCACATTTCCTAAGTAGTATATACTGTTGGATATGGATGGCACCGTCACTTTTATTACCTGTATTATTGTCAACATTATGTATCAACTTGGCTGAACTATGATTTCCACTTACTCAATCAAAGACTAATTGAGAATTTGCTTTATAAAGGTATTTTATCAACATGATTAAAGTTCATAGTCTGTTGAATTCAGGGAGATTATCCTAGGCAATCTGGATGAGCCCAACTCGATAAATTGAAAGACCCAAAAAGCAGATACAAGATTTCCCTGAAGAAGAAATTTCATTCTGCACAGTAGCTTCAGGATATGTCTGAGAGTGCCAGCCTGCAATTCCTGACATCCTGGCCTACAGATTTTACATTACCTTGCCAACTCCCACATTCGCATATATCAATTCCTCGTAATAAGTCTCTTTTATTTATTTATTTATTTATTTATTTATTTATTTATTTATTTATTTATTTATTTATTTTTAAAGATTTTATTTATTTGATAGAGACACAGTGAGAGAGGGAACACAGCAGGGGGAGTGGGAGAGGGAGAAGCAGGCTTCTCGCTGAGCAGGGAGCCCCACGCGGGGCTGGATCCCAGGACCCCGGGATCATGACCGAGTGGAAGGCAGACGCTCAACGACTGAGCCACCAAGGCGCCCCGTAATAAGTCTCTTAATATATATCTCCTACCGATTCTGTTTCTCTCACTGAACCCTGAATGATTCAACTTGTAAAACAATAATTTTGTCTCCTGTCTGCTAAGTATAGTATCTAAAATCATCCTCTGTATGTCTGTAGAAGCAAAATTTCAACAAAATTAATTCACATATATTTAACAAAGTTTGGTTGAGATAGAAACATGTTTTTGGTTTACCATGCTATGTACTGGTTGTAATACAAAGGCAAATAAGACAAAGATCCTGCTTCGAAGAGGTCCCTGTGAAAATACGTCCATGATGGGGACGCCTGGGTGGCTCAGTTGGTTAAGCGACTGCCTTTGGCTCAGGTCATGATCCTGGAGTCCTGGGATCGAGTCCTTCATCGGGCTCCCTGCTTGGCGGGGAGTCTGCTTCTCCCTCTGACCCTCCTCCCTCTCATTCTCTCTCTCAAATAAATAAATAAAATCTTAAAAAAAAACACATCCATGAATCAACTGAAGGACAAGGTAGAAAATGGGAAGCATGATAAAATCTAGACATAGAAATTTACTGTGAGAGCTCTGATAAAGAAGATATTGCTTCCAGCCTGGTGGATTTGATTTTCCCTCAAAGTTGTGTAACAGAATTTCATCTCTATCCAGACTCAACCTCTGACTTCAGAGTTGAAACAAGCCATGGTTGTACTTATTATACAGTCAGCTGTGTGGGGACACTTCACAGAGACCACCTGTTCACTTCCCATGGACAGAGGTTATCTAATAATGATTTTATGTCACAGTTGATATGAACCATATTTGAAAGCGTCTGAAAGGTGAAAGGATCACTGGCAAAGTCCATGAATCTTGTAAAGGACTTCCTTTTACGGCATAAGATTTTTTAGTATTACTAGCATATAACTTAGAAATGAAAGACTGCATTGGAGTTCAAATGTCACTAATAACTTTCATTTTCTGCATCTTCAGAGAAGAGAAATCAGATTTCATCTTGTCAGCACTTGGTATTTGAGATTTTCTGCATAAGATTCATGATGATAATAAATGGGTTGCTAGAATATGTGGTAGGAAATTATTAAGATATTTCTTGTTTGACATTGTACTGTTATTTTAGCATGATGGATTAGAGAAATTTTTACACTCAAATAAAATGAAAAATTTTTTCTCTATTTGGAAAGTATAAAGCTAACAATAATAAATTTTAAAAGCTTTTAAAATTAGAAACCTAGTATTAGAAGTACTAACCCAATGCTAAAAATAAAAACAAAATATTTGAGGTATATCTAATATGCGCTCTTATTTTTTCAGTCTGAAGAGAGATATCTAAATTGAAATGGTATGAATTATTCACCAGAGATACTTTCTAAATACCAACTTACCTTCATAGATTTTTCATAGATCCGAAAGTTAAGCTTTTCATTCTGTAGCAAGAAGTTTTTTTCCTAATGACTAATTGGGTTTTAATGGGAAGAAATACACTAGGACTGAAAAAACACCAGGTTCTCCTTATGTAGGTTTTCCCATTAAAATGGCCACACAATCTCCAGCAAGAACTGGGCCTCAATATTCTGACTATATGAACTAAGATTATTATTTTAGAACTCAGTCTTTTACCTTGATACATAAAATAGTGAAGTATAAGTCCATCAAGGTGCATAGAATTTAAAATGTTCTTTCTCTATAATATATATTAGTAATAATGTGAGAGTTTATGACTTACAATGACATCATCTCCATGCCTCAAGATTTTCCTTAACTCAGTCCACTCTTCATTGCAAAAAAAAAAAAAAAAAAAATCATGTATCTTTTGAACATGTGAGTCTCATGTTAAAATGTCTTCTATGACTCCTTATTATCTACTGGATAAAGTCCAGGCCAAATTCCAAATAACACTTGTTAAATACCTTTCTGACTAAGAATGTAGATTTGGAATGAAGAGTCCTGGCTTCAGATCATTTTGTTATCTGAAAATAGGAACACTAACATTATACATTCCATAGGATGCTAGGGAAAATCTAAAGTGATACATGTGAATATTGTTTGGAAGCAGGGTTATTACTTATAAGTATTCAAAACATTAGCATTCCAAATACCTTTCTGTTTTCATACATATGCTATTGTGTTATATCTCAATTCCTTCATGTACTACCAATCTTTTAAGACCAACTTACTGTCACTTCCAATCATTTAACAAATATTTATTATATACTATGCTCTAGCCCATTTAAACAGGTGAAAAGAACTGATAACCTTGCAGCAAATCTTATAAGTAAAAAAAAAATACAGTAAAATAATTAGATACGCATGAAATACAGAGGAACATAATAGAGAAAATAAGTTTGTATTAGGAATAATAGAAAAAACATTTAAATTTAACTTTGATAAATAAGTGAAGAGAACTTTCCAAGTAGACAAAAACTTAGATGATTATTCAAGAAAAAAGGACTGGCTTATGGGTAAGATGGAGAATAGTTGGCATGATATAAGCATTATTATTAGTTGAGTAAAACCGAAAACAAATATCAATTAATTTAACCTCCTAAATTTACTTCTATTATTTATTAGTTTTATGAACATAACCATTAAGTGTTAGTTTCTGCAACTTCAAAATGGGAATATTAATCAGAAGAAAAAATATGGAAAGAGCACAAATACATGGAGGCTAAATAACATGCTACTAAACAGTAAATGGGTCAAATTTTAAAAAAAACAAGTACAGAACCCAAAAATTCATGGAGAGAAATGAAAATGAAAGCACAATGATCAAACATCTTTGTAATGCAGCAAAAGCTATTCTAAGAGGGAAATTTATAGCAATACAAGCCTACATAAATAAACAAGAAAAATCTCAAATAAACAACCTGGCCTTACACCTAAAGGAGTTGGGGAAAAAAAAAAAAAAAGCCAAAAGCCAAAAGCCAGTAGAAGGAAGGAAATAATAAAGATTAGAGCAGGGTGCCTGCCTGGCTCAGTTGGAAGACATGTGACTCTTGGTCTTGGGGTCATGAGCTCAAGCCCCATGCTGGGGGTAGAGATTACCAAATCATCATCACCATCATCATCATCATCATCAACTTAAAAAAAGAACTGATTTTAAAAAAAAGAAGGATTAGAGCAGAAATAAAGGAAATAGAGACTAAAACAAAAAGAACAAGTCAATGAAACCAGGAGCTGGTTCTTTGAAAGATAAATAAAACTGATAAACTTTTAGCCAGAGTCATCAAGATAAAGGACTCAAATAATGTCAGAAATAATAAAGGAGAAATAACAACTGATACCACAGAAATACAAAGGATTAAATGAGAATATATGAAAAATGATATGCCAACAAATTGGACAACCTAGAAAAAATGGATAAATTTCTAGAAACATATAACTTTCAGGAACAGATGTCTTCCTTGGCGAATTCTACCAAACATTTAAAGAAGAGTTAGTACCTATTCTTGCCAAACTACTCAAAAAAAATAGAAGAAAAAAGAAAGCTCCCAAATTCATTTTATGAGGCCAACATTACCCTGTTATCAAAACCAAATAAAAACAGTACAAAAACAAACAAAGCCGGTCCATATCTTTGATGAATACAGATGCAAAAACCCTCAACAAAGTATTAGCAAACTGAATCCAACAATATATTTAAAAAATCATTCACCACAGTCAAGTGGGATTTATTCCTAGGATGCAAGGTTGCTTCAGTATTCATAAATAAATCAACATGATACATTGCATTAACAAGAGAAAGGATAAAAACCATATGATCATCACAGGGGATGCAGAAAAAGCATTTGACAAAGTACAACATTAATCCATGATAAAAACTCTCAACAATGTAGGTTTAGAGGGCACATACCTCAACATAATAAAGTCCTTATGTGAAAAACCCACAGGTAACATCATACTCAATGATGAAAAACTGAGCAATTTTTCCTCCAAGATCAGGAACAAGACAAGGATGTCCACTCTCACTACTTTTGTTTAACATAGTACTCGCAGTCCTTGCCATATCAATCAGACAAGAAAAGGAAATAAAATGCATCCAATCCAAATTGATAAGAAAGGAGTAAAACATGGGGATGCCTGGGTGGCACGGTTAAGCATCCAACTCTTGGTTTTGGCTCAGGTTGTGATCTCAGGGTCAAGGGATCAAGCCACATGTTTGGCTCTGTGCTTGGCACGGAGTCTGCTTAAGACTCTCTTTCTCTCTCTCTGCCCCTCTCCTCACTCTCTCTCTAAAATAAATGAATAAATATTTAAAAAAGAGAGAAAGAAGTAAAACTTTCACTATTTGTAGATTTCACTATATATAGAAAACACCTAAGGACTCCACCAAAAAACGAGAACTGAAAAACTAATTCAGTAATGTTGCATTTCTTTACACTAATAATGAAATAGCAGAAAGAGAAATGAAGAAAACAATCCCATTTACAATTGTACCAAAAACAATGAAATGCATAAGAATAAAAAATAGGAATATTAATTGTGCAAATCTCAAAGATTTTGTGGGGATTAAATTAGTTAATGCACATAAAGTGATTATATTGTGTCTAACACAAATGCCATACAACCATTAAGTTATTTGGGAAAATATAATCATTGTCATTACCTATGCAAGAAACTGGAGGGGTGAGAAAATAGAGCTTTGGTAGTCATTGATGGGGCAGAAAATAAGACTCATTAAAGGGACTTGGTAAATAATTGCCTTTTTTATCTTAAAAAGTAAGTTAAATTTTATTATTTAACCTTTGGGACATGAGAGTGGAAAGTCAAATTTTCATATAGGAATGATTTAAGTCTGTAGAAGACAGCCACCAAGATGGTCCCTAATGAATTTAATTCCCAGTTTTCATGCTCTTGTGTTGTCCCTTCTCCTCTTTATATCAGGATTGGTGTCTATGAGCAGTTGATTATAGCAGAAATAATATGTTATTTCTAAGGCTAAGTCTTAAAAGATATTGCTCTCTCTCAGAACATTCACTCTGGGATAAGTCAACTGCCATGTTAAAAGGAAACCCAAGCATCCATATGAAATGTCCACTTGGTTAGGAGCAGAAACCTCCTGCTAATAACTAGTGAGAAACTGAGAGAAGCTGCTGACAATCATGTTAGTAAGCCGTCTTGGGCAGAGCTACATTAGCAACATTCACATTTTTAGATAACTACAACCTTGGTTGATTTCTTAACTGCAATCTATAATTCTGAGCCAGAACCATTAATCTAAGCTGATGCTGAATTATTGATATAAGAAACTATAAATAATAAGTGCTGATTTATAATGCTACCTTTGGGGATAAGTAAAATGGTATTAGGTACCTAGTACAGAGCTGACGAAACCTTAATTGAAATAGTGTTTTACTCATCTACCAGAGCAATCATCATCATATTGGAATATAATTTATCTTCCCAGGGCATAAGTCAAGAAAACTGCTAATAAATTTTGTGCCTATCATGATGCTTTGCATATAGTAAGTACTTAAGCATGTAAGTCAATGAGTGCTTTTGGACCATCACATAGGGATTACAATGGTGAATATTTCTATGAATAAAGGAAAATCTGATTATAAAACAATGCATATAATCAAAATACCAATCAATATGGCTAAACTCACAGACATTTTAACATTTGATAGTAGGTTCCAATACAATATTTTAAATATTCCATGAGCATCTTAAAACAATAATTTATCCACATCTAAGTTCTCTTTTATTGTCATGAAAAATATATTAACCATATTTTTGTTTATTTTTATTTACTTTAAAAAAGACAACTTTCATTAGTTTCTTGCATTGAATATAAAAGAAAGATATTGTGTATTTCAATGGCACTGCAGTTAGATAGCACAGAGTAAATTGCTCCACTTAAATCTCTACATGCCAGTAAAAGCCATCCAAATTGCAGCAGCCATATGGATGTTATCACGAAAAGATTGTGGTAATAAGCAATGGCTGTAAATAGTGAGAAGAGGATGAGATTGAGATGAAGAATATGGGAAACAACCAATATAAAATTGGCAAAATCAAATATGCCTTAGGTAGTAATTGTTTGACTAACATTAACAGTTACAATATAAAATTCATCTTCATGAGAATAAGGATATTTCAAAATAACAGGATCCTGATTGAGAAAACTATAAATTGAAAAGTTACTTTAAAAAGATGCAAAGTTTTCTATTTCTACAGTTAATCTTCTTTAACCCCAGAGGAATGATGAGGATTCATTGTGATTTCTGTCTCTCCCCTATGTGTATTCTATGCTACAAGTAACTGCATTATTAAGTCTTTGAATGTATCCTAATTGTTTTTTATAGAACACTGAAATAACTGAATAATAGAAAGTATTTTCAAATATACATGAAAAATACACCCAAATAGATCATAATGTTGTGCAACAGAACTAATTTTATAGGTGGTGCTTGGCTGGTTCAGTCAGTAAAACAGGGCTCTTGATCTTGGGGTTATGAGTTCAGGCCCCATGTTAGGTGCGGGATTGCTAAAAAAAAAAAAAAAACAAAAAAAAAACAAAAAAACAATCTTAACAAATTTCAAAAGGTTAAAATCAAAGGTTAAATCAAAAGGTTAAATCAAAGGTTAAAATCAAAAGGTTAAAAGTGTGCTATCTTACTTCAACAGAATAAAAATCAGAAAGAAAATAAAATCCAAAAATTTAAAAATTCATATACTTCAAAATAGTTCACAGGGCAAACTATCAAAATAAAAATAAAATATTTGAACTGAATGATTATAAAACAGCAAAGTTCGTAGGATTCAGCTAAGTCAAAAAGTACACTATCCAGGGGCGCCTGGGTGGCTCAGTTGTTTAAGCGACTGCCTTCGGCTCAGGTCATGATCCTGGAGTCCCAGGATCGAGTCCCGCATCGGGCTCCCTGCTCGGCGGGGAGTCTGCTTCTCCCTCTGGCTCTCCCCCTCTCATGTTCTCTCTCTATCACTATCTCTCTCAATAAATAAATTAAAATCTTAAAAAAAAAAAAGTACACTATCCATTTAGCACATTTTTCAGAAATTAAAACAGAACACATACTACCATTTGTTTAATGAAGCCAGACTAACTTTAATAACAGATTCTTAAATGATATTAAAATAAATATCATAATTAGTATTCCTCATAAATACAATGTTTTTAATATTTTAGTACATTGAATAAAATTTATAAAATGCATAATACTTCATGACCAAAAAAAAAAAGGGTATGCAAAGAACACAAGGACAAAGTTAAATCAATCAATGCAATTTACCACCTTACAAGAATGATAAAAAATTGATAAAATGTAATGACTAGTTGTTATTTAAACAAACAAATAAAAAAAATAAATTCTCAGCCAAGGAGGAGGAAATACACTGGATAAGAAAAATGTACCCTTTCAATATATGCTACTGGAGTAACTGGATGTCAATACAGAAAAAAAAAAAAAAAAAAAAAAAAAAAAAACTTGTCTAATACCTCACACCATAGAAAAAATAATATGAGGCAGATTATATATCTAAATATTTCAAAAAGATAGACTGCCTGATGTTAGAGGAATACTTTTTTTTTTTATCAGAAACAAACAACTATAAAAGAAAATAAAAAGATAAATCAGACTACTTGAAAATTAAGAACTTGAAACTTCAAAAGTTATGTTAATCTATTAAAAATATTAATAAGCCATAAGTCAAGTCACAAACTAGGAGAAGGAAACTAGATTTCAAAAATCTGAAAATTGAGGGCTGGCTGGGTAGCTCAGTTGGTTAAGTGTCTGCCTTTGGCTCAGATCATGATCTCAGGGTTTTGGGATCCCGCCCCCTGCTCAGCAGGGGGCCTGCTTCTCCCTCTCCCCCTGCCTGCCACTCCCTTTGTTTGTGTTCTCTGTGTGTCAAATAAATAATAAATCTTAAAAAAAAAAACAAATCTGAAAAATGACTCATAGTTATACTATTACAACTCTTATAATCCTATAAGAAAAAAGACAAAACAATTAAAAATGGAGAGATTATTTGAATAGGTACTTCAAAAATATGTATCTAAGTTGGCAATAAACATAGGAAAAGTTACTGTTTTTACTCAATTCAAATTAAAACCACAGTGGACAAACTGAGGGTTGCTGGAGTGGTGGGGGGTGGGAGGGATGGGGTGGCTGGGTGATGGACATTGGGGAAGGTATGGGCTATGGTGAGTGCTGTGAATTGTGTAAGACTGTTGAATCACAGACCTGTACCTCTGAAACAAATAATACATTATATGTTAAAAAAAAAAAAAAAGATAATAGGAAGGGAAAAATGAAGGGGGGGAAATTGTAGGGGGAGACGAAACATGAGAGACTATGGACTCTGAGAAACGAACTGAGGGTTCTAGAAGGGAGGGGGGTGGGGGATGGGTTAGCCTGGTGATGGGTATTAAAGAGGGCACGTACTGAATGGAGCACTGGTGTTATACGCAAACAATGAATCATGGAACACTACATCAAAAACTAATGATGTAATGTATGGTGATTAACATAACATAATAAAATTAAAAAATGCAAAAAAAAAAAATAAAACCACAGTGGAATATTTTTATATATCTACCAAAATGACTAAAACTAAGAATACTGAAATACAATATATTATTGATAATGTACAGTGACTGGACTTTCACTCATTAGTACAATTGTAAAATTGTATAATTAAATTGGAAAAAAATATTTGATAATGTTTGATATAAGTAACCATATCCCTAGGCCTTTGGAATTCGACTAAGTTTTTATAAGAGAGATGTGTGCCTGTGTCTGTAAAATTGACTTGTTTGAGTATGTTCTGTAACATTCATTTAAAAGAGCCATCACTGGAAACAATTCAAGTGTCCACCAAGAAGAGAATGGACCCACTTCTTTATTTTTAAGTCATCTCTACACCCACCATGGGGCTTGAATTTATAACCCCGTGATCAAGAGTCACATGCTCTACTGATTAAGTCAGTCAGATTATAAGTGGACCCACTTTTCTAAAAGGAAGATAGAAATATTCTATGAGTTTTGATGTGATAACAGAAATTTTTACATATTTAAAAATTCATTTTTTCTCTACACTTAAGACTTGTACATTTTACTGTATATGAATGATAATCAATAAAAATAATCTTAGCCTGAAATGTAAAATTTTCAACTACTCTTTCATAAATCCTTACTTCAGCTCTGACTTCCAGATAATGTGTTTCTATATATTATTTGTTATTGTTAAAGGGGAGTATAAATTATATTGCTACTTTAACAAGAATTCATCAGGATACTTTATGAAATACCAATCAGATCATGCTTTCCCTTAAGTAACCATTTAAGGTCTCATCTCTCTAATACTGTATTCCTCTCCAACTTTGTTTTCTACCATATGGAACCCTCCTCTGCATTCGAACCACACTGGCATCCTCTGGATACTTTCTGCACATTTCACTCCCTTCTATCTTGTCTACTATTAATATGAGGCTCAGTTTTTGCAGATGTATTACACTGAAAATTTACATTTGTATGATTATTTTTTCAGTGTTTACTTCTGCCACTAAATTCCAAGTCTCACAAGGAAAGGGATTATGGTTTGGTTTTGCGGGGCATGGGTGGGGGGGCTTGTTTTGGGTTTTTGTTTTGTTTTGTTTTTGTTTTGTTTTAGTTTAATTATTGGACTGTTTGGTTTATTCTCATTCTCATTTGGTATTTTTCTAACATTTTGTTTCCAGAATCTTATAGCATTCTTATAACATAGAGTAGGAAGTTTGTATTCATTAATAAAGGATTAGTAATGTAAATTCTTAATCAGTATGGGTGGCTATAAAAATTACCATGAACTGGATGACTTAAACAACAGAAATGTTCAGTTCTGGAGCTTGAAAAATATGAGATCAGGATACTGGCATTGTTGGTTTCTGGTAAAAGCCTTTTTATATAACTTCTTTCTATAACTTCTCACAACAGAGCCCAAAGAGAGGGGAGGCAGACTCATGTCTCTTGTTATAAGATCACTAATTTTATCATAAGATCTCCACTCCCATGACCTAATTACCTCCCAAAGTTCCCATCTTCAAAGAACATTGGGGATTAGGCGTCAGGATCTTACTTTTGGAGGACACAACATATAGCCCATAGCAACAGTGTAGCTATAATATTAGTCTTAGGTTTCTCAGATCCTTAGTACAACCACCATGTTTCTATGTCTCGGCCCCCTTCCATGTACTGAAGTTTTGTTCAGCTTTCTAATATGATAGTCTCCAGGGTTCCCATTCAAGATGATGCAGGAAGATTCTAAAGTCGCCTTCTCTCTCAGACGCACTAAATCTACAGCTACGTATAAAATAATTTGCTCTGGAAAAAAACAAAAACAACAACAACTAAAAACTAGCTGAGCAACTCCTACATGCCAGGCAACTGAGAAAAAAACACACTGAAGGAAAAAGGAGAGGATCAGACGCAATCTTGTAATAAGCCCCACCCTCAGCACAGTAACCATTAGGTGAGAATTCAAAACCGAGAGCTTTGCCCTAAAGAGCAAAGGGTTTGAAACCCACATCTGGCACCCTACATTTTAAAACTTGCACCAAAACATCTAGTTTTGAACCAATGGAAATCACATACACTGGACACACAAAACTATAGCAAGCTGGAAACCAGCTCTTAAAGGGCTTGCATGCTCAGACTAACTCACCCGGGGAGCAGTGCAGAGGCAACAGATTAAGACGCACCCAGGCTTTATGTGAAAGAGGCTTATTTCTTATCTTAAGGGTTTGACCTGTGGGGCAAGCATCAAATTTAACATACACCTAGGGGTCTCCTGGGGTACACTCCAGCAACAAAGGCTGGTAATGCTCTCCCTGTGCTTCACTTTAGCCAAGAGGTGCCATCTTTGTGATCTCCCTCTACCTCACTGTGGCTCACTGGCATCTCCTAGAAAGAAACTTATACCTCCACTGGTACCCTGATTTGGGGGGTTGTAGCCACCCAAAGAGACACCTCTAGATCATCTGGCTTTCGTGGCCAGTGGGGATTATGCTCAAGGGTCTCACATGACTGTAACCAGTGGATAAAGTTCTTAAATGGCTATACCCCCAGGACACTGGAACAGGCAACTGTCCAAAGAGCCCACTCTTTCTGTTATGATGCCTATTAGCTTATGTCTTTAGCTGCACCCTGAGGGGCAGGCTTCTAATTAAAAACACATCTACAAGCTAACTGTAATCTTTTCCAGAGAACTCAGAGGGTGGGTGTTATCTTCAAGCTCTTCCTTTGCTGTGTTGGATAGCCAGTATCCCCTGGAGGGGAGCTTTTACATGCTTCTGGAACCCTGATTTTTATATCTGGTGTCATGGGTTTTGTGGCTGCTACCCAGAGAATGTGTCCTGATTGTCTGGCTCTGGCGAAAAGAAGGGCTTGCATTCCTGGGTCCCATGGGACTGAAACAATCAGAAAGTAAGCTCTTGGCAGGCTACCACCCCCCCACGGCCCCAAGCACTTTATAAAGAGACTAAAATGCATGACCAAAGTCATAGCAGACAAAATAGACTTGATAAATAGAATTATACTTATATCAGACAAATAGACTTTAAAACAGACTATAATAATAAGAGACAAAGAAGGACAATGCATAATGATAAAGAGGTCAATCAAAGGAGAAGTATGATTGTAAATATTTATGGACTTAACATAGAAGCACCTAAATATATAAAGCAACTATTAACAAACCTATAGGGAGAAATAAACAATACAATATAGTACATGGCTTTAGTACCATACTTTCATTAATGAATAGATCATCCAGATGAAATCAATAGGAAATACTGGCTTAAAATAACATGTTAGACCAGACAGACTTGAAAGATATATACAGAACATTCCATCCAAGAGCAATTGAATACACACTCTTCTCAAGTGCACATGGAACATACTCTAGGCCAAATCATAGTTTATTTTATATTTTATTATTTATTTATTTATTTATTTATTTATTTATTATTTTTGAGAGAGAGAGAGAACGTGAACAGTGAGGTGGGCAGAGGGAGAGATTGAGAGAAAATCTTAAGCAGGCTCTATGCCCAGTGAAAAGAGCTTGATGTGGGGCTCCATCTCACAGTCCTGAGATCATGATCTGAGTTGAAATCAAGTTCAGAGGCTTAACTGACTGAGCCCCTAGAGTGTCCCTAGGATAAACTATATTTTAAACCTCAAAACAAGACTTAATAAATTTAAGCAAATTGAAATCATATCAATCATCTTTTCCAATCACAAAGGTATGAAACTAGAAATAAATTACAAAAGATACCCTGGAAAATTAAAAATATGTAGCGTTAAACAATATGTTTAATCAAAGAAGAAATTAAAGGAAAAACCAAAAAATACCTTGAGACACATAAAAATGGAAATATGACATACCAAAACTTTTGGAATGCAGCAAAAGCAGTTCTAAGGGGTAGCAACAAAGGCCTATCTCATGAAACAAGGAAAATCTCAAATAAACAACCTAACTTTATACCTAAAACTAGAAAAAGACATACAAACTTGAAAGTTAGTAAAGAAAGAAAATAATAAAGATCAGAATGGAAATAGAGACTAAACACATGATAAAAAGATCAATGAAACTGAGAGCTGTTTTTTTTTTTTTAAACAAAACAAAACAAAAACTGACAAATCTATAATCTTTAGCTACTCTCACCAAGGAGAGAGAGAGAGAGATATATATAGAGAGAGGACTCAAATAAAATAAAAAATTAAAAAGTTTTTACAGTTCATATGACAGAAATACCAATGATCATGAGAGACTACAATGAGAAATGAAATTCCAACAAATTTCCTAGAAGAAATGAATAAATTCCTAGAAACATATAACCTTCTAAGACTGAATCACAAAGAAACAGAAATCTGCACATACTATTTACTAGTAAGATTGAATTGATAATCAAAACCTACCAACAAACAAAAGTCCAGGACTAGACTGCTTCACTAGTGAATTATAACAAACTTTTAAAGAAGAATTAACATGAATTTTTCTCAAACTCTTCCAAAAATGGAAGAGGAAGAGACATTCTTAAACTCATGTTATGAGGCCAGCACTACCCTGATTCCAAAATCAGACAAGGATACCACAAGGAAGATTACAGGCCAATATTCCTGATAAACAAAGACATAAAAATCCTCAAGAAATTAGTAGCTAACCAAATTCAACAATACATTAAAAGGATCATACATCATGATCAAGTGAGATTTATTTCAGGAATGCAAAGACGATAATTCAATATCCATAAGTCAATTAACATTATACATCCTATTAACAAAATGAAGCATAAAAACCATATGATCATTTTGATAGATGCAAAAAATCCAACATTGATTTATGGGGGGAAAAAAAGCAAGCAAACAAATGAACAAAAACTCTCAATAAAGTGCATGTGGAGGGAATGAACCCTAACACAATAATGGCCATATATAACAAGCTCAAGCTAATATCATACTCAACAGTGAAAAACTAACACTTCTCTTCAGAGATCAGAAATAAAACGAGGATATTCATTCTGACCAAGAGCAATTCTTCAGGAAAAACAATTAAATTGAGAGTACCTGGTTGGCTCAGTTGGTTAAGTGTCCTACTCTTGATTTCAGCTCAGGTCATGATCTCAGAGTCATGGTCTCAGGGTTGTGAGATCAAGCCCTATATCAGGCTCTGCTCTCTCTCTCAATAAATAAATTCATTCATTCATTCATTCATTCATTCATTCATCTAAATTGAAAAGAAGTAAAACTGCTTGCCAATAATGGGACACTATTTATACACACACGTACACACACACACAGAGATATCCTGTATATATACACATACATATATGCTATGATATATACATATATATGTATATATATACACACACACACATATGATATGTATTAAACTCCACAAAATACTGTTAGAACTAATCAACAAATTTAGTAAATCTACAGGACACAAATATACAAAAATTTGTTTGGTTTCTATACATTAATATTGAACTATCAAAAAGAGAAATTAAGAAAATAATCACATTTACAATTACATCCAAAAGAATAAAATATCTAGGAATAGATTTAACCAGGAGATGAAAGACATGTATTCTGAAAACTAGAAGACATTGATGAAAGAAACTGAAAACACAAACAGAAAGATATTCCATGCTCATGAATTAAAAGAATTGATATTTTAAAAATAGTCATATACCCAAAGGAACATAGAGATTTAATGTAATCTCTATTAAAATTTCTATGGTTGTTTTCACAGAAATAGAACAAACTATCCTAAAATTTCTATGGAGCCACACAAGACCTTGAATACCCAAAGCAATCTTGAGAAAGGTAAAACTGGAAGCATCACGCTCCCTGAGTTCAAACTATATTACAAAGCTATAGTCATCAAAAAAGTATGGTTTGGGCATAAACACAGACACACAGATCAATAGAACATAATAGAGAACCCAAAAATAAGCCCATTTATTTATGGTCAACTCATTTAGGAAATAGGAACCAAGACTATACAAGAGGAAAGAGTTTCTTCAATAAATGATGTTGGGAAAACTGGACAGCCTCATGCAAAAGAATGAAATTGGACCACTCTCTTAAACCTTACACAAAATTTAGAATGGACTGGAGAATTGAATAAAAGACCCGAAACCTCTAGAAGAAAACATAGGTGATAAGCTACTTGACATCAGTCTTGGTAATGATTTTTTGGATTGAGAGCAAAGGCAACAAAAGCAAAAATAAACAATCAGGACTACATCAAACTCAAAACCTTATGCTAAGCAAAGAAAAACAGCAACAAAAGGGAAAGGCAATCTAATGAATGAGAGAAAATATTTGCAAATCATATACCTGATAAGAGGTTAATATTTAAAATATATAAAGAACTCATGCATCTCAATAGCAAAAAAACTATATAATCTGATTAATAAATTAGGAGATCCAAATAGACATTTTCCAAAAGACAGATGTCCAACAGGTACTTGAAAAGGTGTTAACATAACTAATCACCAGAGAAATGCAAATCAAAACTGCAATGAGATATCACCGTAACCTTGCTAAATAGCTACTATCCAAAGGAGAAGTTACAAATGTTAGAGAGGATGCGGAGGAAAAGGAACCCTTGTGCACTGTTGGTGAAAATGCAACTGGTGCAGCCACTATGGAAAATAATACAGAGATTTATAAAAAAAAATTAAAAATAAACTACCATATGATCCAGCAATTCAATTTCTGGATTTATCTGAAGAAAACAAAAACACTAACTCAAAAAAATATATATGCACTCCCACGTTCATTGAAGCATTTATAATAGTCAAGATATGAAAACAACCTGTGTTCCTTAATGGATGAATAGATAAAATGTGGTGTGTGTGTGTGTGTGTGTGTATTGAGTATTATCTAGCCATAAAAAAGAAAGAAAGCTTGCTATTTGCAGCAACATAGATAGAACTTGAGGGTGTTCTACTAAGTAAAATAGGTTGGAAAGAGAAAGACAAATACTGTATGATCTCACTTTTATGTGGAATAAAAATATGAGCTAATCGAGAGAGAAAACAGATTGGTGATTGCCAGAAGTAATGGGCTTGGGGTGAGCAAAATGGGTGAAGTGGGACAAAAGGTATAAACTTTCAGTTATAAAATAAATAAGTTATGGGGATGTAATGTACAGCAGGTAACTATAGTTAATAATACTGTATTGCATACTTGAAAATTGCTGAGAGATTTTAAAAGTTCTCATCACAAGGAAGAAAAAATTGTAACTGTATAGTGATGGATGTCAACTAGACTTAATGCAGTGAGCATTTTACAATATATACAAATGGCAAATCATTATGGTGTACACCTAAAAATAATATAATGTTATATGCCAATTATATCTCAATAAAAAAAAAGAAAGCCTCTGGACAGTCCCACACACAGGATTTTATGATCCATAATTAGGTTTCAGAGTAGTAAACATTCTCCCATTTTCCTGTAATAAATTTGGACATTTTCTGTCTTAGAATGATTGAGGGAATGAATACCAGTTATGGGGGCGGAGAGAGGGGAGAAGGTAGTATTCCTCTAGAATTTCCCTTTATTGTTGTTAAAATTTGAATATATAGATTGGTTTCCATTTTGAGAAACCTGTTTAGAAATTCAGTGATTTAAAAAAGAAAATTAGTTAATAAGCCCATTCTACCACTTTGAATGGGTATATGGAGCAATTCTAATATCCTCTTCTTGAAGAATGTGGCTAATACAAATTCTCACTACTATCACTTCATAATATGTAAATATTTAAAATAATCTTATACCATTTTTATTATGTTACAGCAGAATCTGAATTATATGTACTTTTATGAGAGGTTACAGTAGCAATTGGATGTTGCTATGTACTGGAAACAAAGATAAATAAGACAAACTATATCATGGAATTCATATAGTAGTTTAGATCAAAAAATAAGGCTATTAAGATCAATACATTTTTTCATGAAAGCTTTGAGATATAGAGTATATTATTATTATTGAAATACTACATGGAAATTTTTGCCCTGCACATTATTACCAAATGTAGCAAACATACTCCTTCCTGGTGAAAAAAAGTCCTCATCAAAAATTTCATAGGACTCCTCCTATATCGGTTGGCCTCTTCTAATAGAGTATATTGATGCTAAATTATGAGTAATTTTCTTGGGGTGAGAAATATTTGTGATGCTATAAGCAATGTAAAACAAGAGAACATCAAGATTAAATCAAGTTCACTCTAAAGCAATTAACAAGTATAATATCTGAAAAAAATCTTTATGAAATTATTATGCCATTCACAGAACAAAAGATGCTTACATTTTATTAGGACAGTAAAAATACTGTAATTTATATAATTGAAAGATCTAACATAAAGTAAACTTTGTGTTTTTGAAATCCACTGACAAGCATTTGTCCATACAAAACTTGTAATGAGAATTTTTAAAATATAATAATAACTGGATAAGGCATAAAAATGCCTTAGCTACAAATAGCTTCTTGCAGTAACAAATTGCATATTAAATATAAAAAACAGTATAAAATTTATCTTATACTAATGAAAAACAACATAAAGATCAAATATGGAAAAAGTTTGAAGACAGTGAAGACAATTATATTATTATAGAATAATATTCTATTATTCTAAAGATTTCTGTGCATTCTCCTATTTCCACAGTTCAAAAACATCATTGATAAAATTATAGTTTTATTTAAAGTGGAGGAAATCAGTTTCACAGGTATATTTTCATTGACAACAACTTAGTAATGAATAAATGCATTATTCAAGCTCAATATAACTGCTGTACTTTTAAAAAAACTGATATTTCATGAAAATCACTATTATTATTCAATTTAATTGTTAAGCATTGAGGTTGTCTTACAAAATATTATGTATGAGAGCTAAAGGCAGAAACATTAATTCCAGAGTATAATAGGACTTCTGAAATATATTAGGAAATGTTAGTTGGTAATTTAAAAGACTAAAAACACCAAAGGATAGAAAACCATGGAATAAAATTGAAGTGGAAATAAGGATTTAAAGATACTGAAATGTGGGGCGCCTGGGTGGCTCAGTCGTTAAGCATCTGCCTTCGGCTCGGGTCATGATCCCAGGGTCCTGGGATCGAGCCCCACATCGGGCTCCCTGCTCCACGGAGAGCCTGCTTCTCCCTCTCCCACTCCCCCTGCTTGTGTTCCCTCTCTCGCTGTGTCTCTCTCTGTCAAATAAATAAAATATTTAAAAAAATAAAATAAAGATACTGAAATGTGGTAAAGAAGAAAGTTATTTTAAACATATAAGCAAAACTAATTTCAAAGATATAATGGAGATCTGATACACATCATAGTAAATATGGACAAAATTACTGTATGATAGACTTCATAGTTGCTAAGAGTACAGACCTTAATTGCTCTCACTACAAAAAAGAAATAATAATCTTGTGTTAGCTAACACTGAGATAGTAACCATATTACAATATATAAATGTATACTTTAAACCTGTGCAATATATAAATAATTGACATAATTATATCTCAATAAATACTATTTTAAAAAAGAACATCCCTAAAAACAAAATTATAGAAGAAATTACTGAAGAATAAATGGGATATTAAATTCAGAAATGGCTCTCACAGAAGAAATTTGGAAAATGATCTCTTTGGTAATTAACCAAGTTAACAAATTAATTAAAATAAGCCAATTTCTTCTGTTCTGTTTCAAACTGCCATGAGAAAGACATTTAAATTTCTTGCTCCATTCTCAAAAAAAACTATGTGATTCACATAAATTTTCCTTATATTGATTTTAAAATGTAAATTTTAAATGTATTTAAAAGCATACAAATATATAAAATCTAGAAAGCAGAAACAAAATTCTGTTCAGTCTCCACATTGATCATTTCCTTTTTTTTCTTAGTATTAATCAAATCCATCTAAAATATTTGCTTAGGCCTGAAGGAAATAATAATGACCGAAACCATCTTGAAAACAATTATTTATAATCTCTTTGTCACTCTGTGCAATAAATAGGATTTTACAGGCTCCTTTTTCAATTTTATGGGCACATTAAATAAAAATCTCTGAACTTTATTTCTTACTGCCATTTCCAGGGTGGTCTATATGTTTAGCAAAACAAACAAGTAAGAATAGTACCCTAGATTTATTACAAAATATGGTAAGATAAAGAAGACCAACTTTTGTAATCTGGCTATTAGCTCTTTCTATGCAGTAAATCTGTAGCAAACCAAGGCAAATGACATCTAGGAAAACATTACAAAATGTAGACTAGCTTACATTTAAATTACAGTTTATACTCTGCCAAGTTGAAATTTGTACAAAATGTGCATTGTCTACAATTTGGTAATTGAGTGAAGCATGTCCTTTATCAGTCAAATCCTGAACAAGTTTTTAACTCAATTGTCTCTTTCTGACTCAGTATGTCTCCCTCTTTCTTTCCTCTTCTCCCCCAGTACAGAAACAGTTTTTGTTATATTTTGAATATTTTGTTAAGTACCTATAAAAATTTAACATCTATATGTGTGATTTAACCAGTATATCCATCTTTCCCCCAAACAGCAACAAGAATATATTAACCTTTATTTACAGCTACCAATATTTTATGTAATATTGAGGAAGATTTCCTTTGTATCTTATTTTTTACATTTTAAGCTTGTAACTTTAAAATTAATTTCCATAGAAATTATTTAAAATTATCCATATACTGAACAGTTTCTTTGCTCATTCATATTTCTTATACTTCAATATTGATTTCTGGTTTTAATTTATTTCTTATTAATAATATACCTAAGATGATGAGCATTCTTTTTTATTATTTATAAAATATATCTTATACCTGTATAGTCTTGAATTTCCTTGGAAGTTAATCTCTTAATTTACTGCATCCTTTAGCTTTTCTTCATCATGTTTGGTTTTCTCATATATTTCTATTCTTTTCATTGTCATGTTTTTGCCTCCTTTTCAGTGGTTTTACATGGCTGTCAGTGATACAATGATGTCAGTAGTCCTGCAGCAGTTTTTATGTTTAATTCCTCCTTGAAGTTTCTAAACCACCAGGCAGAGCAATAGGGAAGACTGTTTCAATTTCTCTTGAGTATGTATGGTAATTTGCCATCTAAAGGACTAACATAAAGATAAACTTCATCACCACTTGTCTGAACTACTGGAAAACTGTTTCTGGTCTGTGGTAACAGAGGTTTTGAGATGTATTCTAAACAGAAATCTTATAAGCATATATTATAGAAATTCTATACCCATTTATTTCTATTGTCAGTCTAAAATCTTTTCACATCTTCCTCCCCAAGTGTTACTAAACAAGTATATATTTCCTCTTTAATTTCACTAGTCTATTTACTAATTTACTAAGAATAGCCAAACATTTTTATGATAATCTAAAGGTAGAAACACTAGAGATCTTCTTTTGCTATTTTGTCTAAACTACTTTTACTTTCAGTGAGAGCCCTCTTGATCATGGCTTTCTTTTTTTGATCATGGCTTTCTAATATATTAATTATGAGTATTCTCATTTATATTTTTGGGCATTTTTATCATCTCATATTTCTTTTAGAATATCACTTTTCCTTATAATTCTACACAAATGTGTCCTCCAACTCATATTTAACAACTCCTATTATTTCCCCATCCTACTTGGTGTAGCAAGCCTCATTTTTCTGACATCCCATTCAGAAAACATCTGCCCACCAAAGAAGAATTAAGTGAACTCCTTGAATTCCTCAAATATATACTGAAAACTGTATCTCTTATCAAATCTTCTTACACTGACTTCCTACATATAGTTGCTATTTTACTTTTGAATGTTTTCCCACATGTCCTCATTGTACTTAGATTTCTGGTTTATTACCAAGGCCCCTGTGTTTTTTTATAATACAAGTAGAAATAAAATATACTTATAGTGCTATCATATATATAATAAGCATAGTGATATTTTTCAGTAAAAAGTGTTTGTAAATATTTGTGGTATTTCTTTCTAATTATTTAACTAATGACCTGATATAAATAATGTACTGATATATATTGAAATGATCATCAAATCACTGTAAAAAAGAACTACAATAGATTCCGTTATATGTGGTAGTTATGTTCTATGAAGTCACTGTGAGCACTTAGTTAATTGATGAATACAGAACCATTGCTTATAGAGGAAATACAAAGTTAGGTTCCTGAGGACTTCTGGTCACATTTTCAACAACTGATCGATACGTAATTGTGTTTTATGGTTTGCTTTCTGTTTAAAGACACTTATTTAATATATATTGTTAATTCATTAATTTTAACTCATGGGCCACACCACAATAACTCACACCAGAAAGAAGCTTATCTAACACACATAATTTCCCAGTAAGAGACATCACAGTCCTCTTGAGTTTGGGACCAATATACCACACTTGCCCTGTTTGGGGCCATTTTAAATGGTAAATCCACCAACAAAAATTGAAAAATGTAAAAATATGACATTAAATAAGCCACAAAATCACACTTGTTTACATTATAGGAGCTAAAACAAGAAGGCAGAGTGTCCCCATGTTTGACTTCAGATGGGAATGTGCAACCAGGTGTTTCTTACGACTCTGTACATATTTGCAATGACCATGAAACTGTCAGGAGCACTGATTTGAAGTTTGCAAATAAATTTTAGTGAGTAAGCAAATTCACATATATGGACTGCGAATAATGAGGAACGACTGTATTTATTTGTACTTATTTAATTACCTAAATGTTAATGTTTCTTATTACTTAAATATTTTTAATTACCTAAAACTAATCACAAATGAAAATGTTTATCATAGATGCATATTCTGAAAAATTCAAATGATTTTAAAAACAAGTCTCCATAAATATTAATTTAAAATTTCAACATGAAATAAGATTTTTTTTTTATTTTTAAGAGTGAAGAATATGCAGATATGAGAAAAATCCTCTAGCAATCAGCTACCACTCTTGTCTTTTTTTAGGGTATTTAGTGTTTAGGATGAAAGTTTAACTATCTTCAGTTATAAGAAATATTATACCATATGATTTTACTCATATGTGGAATTTAAGAAACAAAACAGATGAACATGGGGGGGGAGGGAGGCAAACATAAAAGAGACTCTTAACTACAGAGAACAAACTGAGGGTTTCTGGAGGGGAGGCAGTTAGGAGGATGGGTTAAATGAGTGATGGGTATTAAGGAGTGTACTTGTTGTGATGAGTGTTGGCTATTGTAAGTAATGAATGATGAAATTCTACTCCTGAAACTAAGATGCTGTATGCTAACTAATTAGAATTTAAATAAAAACTTGAAACTACAAATAAAAGAAAGAAAAAAGAAAAGAAAAGAAAAAAAATTCTAAGGACATTTTAAAAATCATTTATCACTGACAGGTATGCACTACAGGAAAAACTAGAAGAAAATTAAGAGAATTCTTCTAGCAGGAAGAAAATAATTCAAGAAGAATGTTTGGAAATGTTGAAATAAATGAAGATTAATTGTAGTAATAACAATGTCTGTAAATATAATGAAGTGATAACATTCTAAATAAAAATAATGTCAAATGCACTTGAGAGATATTAGTATTAAATCACACCAACAAGGATAGCATATATATCAGTAGGAAATAGTTAAAATGTTTGTTTATTATGTATTTTAAGAGGAAAAAGTTACCAATTAATGCTAAATTTTATTACTCGAGGATACATGTAGTAATATTTAGTGTAAACTAAAAAAATAGTAAGAGAGTAAATAAATCGAGTTAATGGTAGAAAATACAGAATAGTCAGTCATTTTAAAATAGAAGAAGAGATGAGAGAGAGAAGAAACAGAACAGGCAGAGAAAGCAGAAGACGTGCACAATATAGAAGTTTTAAGTTCAACAGATCAGCAATAATAATAAATTTAAATTGACTAAATACCTAAAAGATAAAGATTGCAAGACTTTAAAAAAAAAAGCAAATTCCAGATATATACTATTTTGTTACTTATAAAAAACATATCTAAAAATAGGTATCAAATAGTACGAAATTTTTTTAAAAATGGAAGAAGTTATACAAAAGAAACTCAAAAAGAATGGCTGTATTTCAGAAAAAAATGACTTTAGGCAATAATCTTTATTCAAGGTAAGAAAATGCTTCAGAATAATAAAATTTTCAATTCACCAGGAAGACACAGCAATTGCAAATGAGTATGTACCTGCTAACCTTGTCTTATTTTTATAAAACAAAAATGCACACAACTATAAGCATAAATAAACATGATTATAAGATTTTTTTAAAAAAAATACTTTCCTATTTAAAAAAATAAACACAAAAATATATTAAATATTTTTAAAAACTCAAGGAGTAAATTTATTCTAGTAAACATATACAAAATATGGTACCCACCATGGTAGAATGTACCAAAACTTAAAAAAAAAATTGACCATAAATAGTATGTTCTCTGACCAAAATTCAATTATTCTAGAAAAAAATAACAAAAACATACTGTAAAATATCCATATATTCAAAATAACTTATAGTACAAAGAAAAAAATTTACACTGACTTAAAAATTTTGAACTAATTATACCAAAAATATTACATATCACAATTGTGAAGGTCAGGTGAAGTATAGAAAAATTTACACCCTTTATTGTGCATATCAGAAAACAGAAGAGGTAGAAAATCAATAAATACTTATTTCATGAAAGTAGAAAAAGAACAATAAAATCAGTGCAAAGTAAATAGAAAGAAAAAATAATCATAAGAGAAGTTAATGAAATAGAAGACAGAATAAAGAGTATTAGCAGAATGAAATATTTTGTCTTTGAAAGACCAAAAAAAAAAAAAAAATCTTGTGAGGCTCATTATTTTAAAAAGAATATAATGTAAAGAATGTAAAGGGTCATCATTAAAGATTATACTAATATTAATGTGATAATAAGATCTTACAAACTTATGTGAATAAAATTTAAACTAGAGATAAAATGCATATATTCCTTTTTTTTTTTTTAAGATTTTATTTATTTATTTGACAGAGAGAGACACAGCGAGAGAAGGAACGCAAGCAGAGAGAGTTGGGGAGGGAGAAAGCAGGCTTCCCGCCAAATAGGGAGCCCAATGTGGGGCATGATCCCAGGACGTGAGACCATGACCTGAGCCGAAGGCAGATGCTTAACGACTGAGCCACCCAGGCGCCCCAAAATGCATATATTCCTTAAAAATACTGTATCCTATCTGTTGTAAGAGAATACAAGAAAATATGACACAATTTTTTATATTTAATTATATAAAAATTGATAGAAAAGCATTGAAAGAAACCTAAACTATGTTCATAGGAAGGGAATTCAGTAATGAAAGGATGTGAGTTCTTTTAAAACTGTTGTATAGATTTTATATCACTTAAATAAAAATTCTACTAGGGATTATCGTGTATTTAAAATGTAGAACTTGAAAAATATGTTGTCTGTGGGTATAATTTTTTGTGGTAAAACTATAAGGAAAAGCAAAGAAATAATCCAGGACAGTGGTTATCTTTGGGTGACCAAAGAGAATATGATTAGTGAAAAGCACAGAGGGGCTTGAAAGAAATTGACATTCTATTCCCAGCTGGTTTGTATTAACCACATATTCAATTTTTAAATTATTGCTTTAAAACTGTACACATGTTTTATACATTTTGTATGTGAACTTTTGGTATTATATATTATATACTATATATTATATATTATATGTATATTATACATAATATATTATATACATATATTTATATTTTTATAATTTTTTTATAGAACTGGCCAGTACCAGTAAGTGATGAATCACTAAATTCTACTTCAGAAACTAATATTACACTATATATTAACTACTAGGATTTAAATAAAAACTTGAAGCAGTAAAAAATAGAGAAAGACATTATCAAATTGCTCTTTAATAAGATTGTATCAATTTAACCTAAACTTCCAGTTTCTATTGATCCAAATACACTCTAATGCTCCATTTTTCAGAATTAAAAAATATATATCTACCAGATATGTGTGAAAAGTCTTAATTTTTTTATTTTCATGATCACTATTAGGTTTGAGCATTTTCTTATATAAAAGACAACTGCCAAATAACTACAAAAATCAGATTTATTTTGAGCAAATTTTTCAGACACTGAATTAAATTTTTATAAAAATAAATGTTATTTATTAACATTTGTATATATATACAAAATTGGCAGAAAATGTGATAAGGATTTTGAATTTTTTTTGTATCTGATTACTGAATCTATTGCTATATTGGCTATAGGATTTTTCAGATTTATTAGTAATTTTCCTGAGAATGGCATAGTTAAGATAAAATTTAGGATAAATTTTCCTAGGATAAATTTTGTCTCTAATTATATTAGAATCAACTGAAATGGAGAGATTTCATCCAAATACCGCACAGGTAAGAATAATTATAATTGTTTTTAATAATACCCACCTGCATTAGTGAGGGTACTCTTCTTTACTCACTTTATAGAAAAAAGGATGGATTTCTTCCAGCAAAACTGTCACAGACATACCCAGAAATAGTATTTTACCAGCTAACGGGGCATCCCCTAGGCCAATTTGATGTATAAAACCATCACAGACTGACTTAGACCAACTGACTGTAGGCAAAAGTTACAATGTGCCAGTTATGAGCATAAGCCTTATGATGTATCACCTATTTCCACTTGCTCTCTTGCACTTCTAGTATCACTATGAGAAGAACATGCTAGCTAGCTTGTCCAAGGGTAATGGCACATGGACCAAATCTGGACCCAACATGCAGTTTGGAGCCAAGAATGATAAAACATAGCCTAAATCAGAATTATCTCAAATAACTTTTTGATCCATGGAAAAAAATATTTACTGTTGTGAGACACTAAGTTTGTTGTTGTTTATTTAATTACAGCTGACAGTTACATCTTATTTTCCAACTCTTCCTTTTAACTTAATAGCATATATAGCAAGTATACATTTGTTATAAGACCTTTACTTCCTTCTCTAAAATACACTTAGAGTACTCTATAAATTTTTGTAAAACCCCAATTATCAACCTATTCTTGTATTTTCTGATCTCCAGTAACCTCCTACAAATTATAAGCCTCAAACCACTGAATAACAAATACAATCCCACCTTATGCATAAACAATCCTGCCGTTAAAATGTTTCCATTCCTCAAGCACGTTATTCTTTTTTTCAAGATTTTGCTTTCTGAATTAGTCTTTGATTCCATTTTTCTAGTTATTTTATTAAAAATTGAAAAGAGTTTTTAGGTATTATTCATTAGGTTATTTATTCTAGTAACAGATTCACTTTGTGTGAGTTCTAAAATTAATATCCATTTCTTATACTTAAATTCATTTGTTTCTAAAGAAGCTTAACAATCAAATAGCAGCTTAGGAAAGAATGTAAAGGATCTTTTTTACAAAATTTTATTCCATAGCCTCCACAAGATTTGTAGTTTATCATAGTAGTCAGAATTCCTGAATATTGTCAATAAGTTGCCTAAAACCAAGCATTCTGATCCCAATCAAATGTATTATGATAAACAGAAAACATATCAGGTACTATCACAAAACTATTATGGATCCTTTTTGGTATAATGCAGAAAGTAACCTACCTTCAGGAAAATATTTCATATATATGTAAATATATATACATACTCATACACATTCCTATTCATACACATACACATACAAATATAGAAGTGGGAACTCATAAACTTTGGCACTTTTATTTTTTCTTGCTTTAGCATCACAGAGGATGTCCAAAGTGAATGGTCAAAAGCAATTGCCAAATGGATTCATATTTCAATATGTCTGATGTAATTTGGGGGACCTACGTAACTATAGCTATATGGTAAACAGATTCTGGTTTTCTTAATCAACTCCCACTCCAGTGTATTAAATAAATATCAAAAATAAATGTTGAATCACATAGAGTCATGATAAAAGTGAGACCGGATACTGTAAGACCAACCTGATACATTATAGTAAAATCATAAAAAACTATGGTTAACATTTGAAAGATTTTATGTGCATATAAATTTATTTGCTGACTCATTAACACAACAAAACAAGAATAAATTATAAACCCTCAAGATGAGAAAATATTAGAAGTTTGGATGGAGATACGAACAACAGAGCCAAGATCGTTCCAAACGTTGAACTAGAAATTTATCACTAGGACTCTCTGCAACCTAAGACAAAGTAAAACTCAACCTCTCCTGTGCTTCTCATTGCCATATAGAAATGACTATCCAGTTCTTTGAAGAAAAAAAAGTTTTCAAAATTAATTTTGAAATGTCTCAGGTGGATATTCATTCATGAGTAAAACAGAGGTGACATGGAGAATGTCATAGTAAAGTTTTGTAAAGATGAAACCTAAAATTGAATATTTGTACATATTGAATGCAAATACATAAAAAAAAATACAATGAGTCACAGGATCCAGTTGGATCTTGGAATACAGCTTAGAATATATATATAGGAATTGATGAAATTTATTATCCTTCAAGTAGTATACATAAATATTATTTTGAAACCAACTTTTTGGTTAAATATGGGAAATAAATAATTTTATATAACTAATACATATAATTTCATATAATTTTTCTAGACCTAGAAAAGATATCTTTTCTATTATATGGTAATCCGTATATTTTGGAAATAAAATGAACAAGTGATAAATATCTTATAAGCAAATTTTGAAAACCTGATCAAAGCCTTCTAGTAGTATTTTACGCTACCTCTACAGAGAGATGAAGTAATCCCTCAATTTGTCACTTGGTTATTCATTCAACAAATATTCTTGAGCACCTTCTATTTTGCTGGCATTGCTAAAAGTACTGGAGTAAAGCACTGAACTGAAGTGATGCTCTGAAGAAAATCAATGAGACAAGGCACTGCATGTAAATCTATTAAATATTTAAATTTTTTTAATTTATGTACTTTTACAGTGGAAGATTAAGACTCTAGATGAGGGAAAACTCAATTCTCTCTCTTAAAAAAAATTCTTTTCAAATAGCCTGAAAATCGAATGAAAAGTATATTGAATGATTAATAAATTAATAGTTGAACAACCTTTTTTCAAGTAGTGCTAATTCTTATATGATGACAACCCTGAAGCTCCATTTTTGCAATCTTAAATCTAATATATGTTTAAACAATAATAAATAACATAGAAAGAACACTTTTATAATGGCTTGAATCTCAAGAATTAATTAAAAACTGTTTGCTATGGGTTAAATTGTGTTCCCTCAACATTTTTATGTCAAAGTCCTTAACACCAGTACCTTATAAAATGACTGCATAGATAGGATCCTCTAAGAAATAGGTAAGTTAAAATGAGGTTACTAAAGTGGGCTCGAATCCAATATGACTGCTGTCCTTATACAAAGAGGAGGTTAGGACAGACACACACAGAGGGAAGACTATGTGAAGACATAGGGAAAAGATGGCCATTTAGAAGATAGAGAGTGTAGTCAGCAGTGAATCTTCAGCTATCAGGCAATTTAGGGTCTTCCTCAACTGCAAAGAGACCTCTTGCCTGGAGTCTTGACCTTTCTAGACATCTCAAACATTTTTGGCTGAATACAATGGGGTAATAAAGGCCAGAGATAGCTCTGGTGGAAACTCCTTGCTACATAGCTCCCCACAGTATTGGACACTACTCACTACAGATCTCCCTCAACAGTTGACAATGACTTTTTCAGGTCTGTATTGCCAGTTGATGTGGTCCTATATATAATTCTGATTTTTCTCTCTCTTTATCTTTTATAGATATTGGTCTCTAATAAATATTTTTCACTCAAAACCTGTCTCAGCTTCTGTTTTCTTTAAAGCCAATCTTAAATAGTTGGTACCAGGAGTGGCTGGAGAAAATAAGTAATACAATTTGGTTAAAGAGGAGAATCACTCAGTGCTTACCAGAAAATGAGGACCAAATCACTAGTGGTAGGTAAGCACAGATAGATCATGGTCCACAGAATAAGCCCCATTAATACTTTAATCAATGATGAGTTGAGGAGATGTAGCTATGGAAGGGAATTTACTAGCTGGTGTGATGCATCAGGCATTTGGAGATACTGAAAAGTAATAGTGATAATAAAAATAAGTATGTTTAGTGTAGTACTGAAAAAATAATAAAGAGCTGAGGTCCAGTAATAGGCAATTAAAAGCCTGGTATGAAAGCCAAAAGACCTACATGTTTGCTAACAAAGGAGCTATCATTTCCCATATCAGAAGAGGTGGGGACAGAGCCAAGTCCAAGGACTGTACTCTTAGAATTAATAATCAAGAGCAGCTGAACTTCAAAGATGATTAAACAATCAATCAAAGAATAAGAATTATGCTGAAATAAGAGCCCTGATTAGAAAAATCTGAAGCCTTGACACATTGATGGGGCATTTGGATGGGGATATGCAAAGGTTTTAACCCTCTTCTCTTCTGTAACTTCTAAACCTGAAGAAGAGACCCATTTTACCCTATTAAGAATTATCCCTACCCCTGTGGTAGAAGAAAATGCAGACTACTCTGTGAATTTGAGAAGATGAAAAAAAGCCCACTTAGTTGGGACCCAGCCCCTTTCCTGACAAATGGACTTATGACTAGGTTTAAGTGTCAGCAACCTAGCTGGAGATGTGCTGGGTCTATAAGGAAGAAAAGGTACTATATCCAAAAGAACCGAAATATATAACCAGTATGTGCCAACAGGAATTAGAAATTGGAAAATTATGCATAGAATTGAAGTTTGAATGGCTGATCAAGAGGTGGTGGGACGATGGAGCATAATTTTGTTTTAATTATGGCAAAGTATCCCAAGATACAGGATGAACATGGTAAAAACTCCAGGAGACAATATAAACTGACCACTAGTATTGTTCCCAAAAGAATGGGGGAGACGATGGCCTAAGTTGACCAGAATTAAAATGACAGAATTGTTATAAGTAGTCAGAAAGGGACTAAAAGTTGAGAAAATTAACATTCTGTGTATGGCTGGAATACCCACTAGATAATTATATTCCTTAGGGAGGCCCAAAGAAGACACAGTGTGGTAGTGGCATTAAAAGAAACACATTTACCAAGAAGCAAAATAGCCCCCAAATAAACTCATGGATGTATGGCCAATTAATTTCTGACAAAGGGGCCAAGAATATGCAAAGGGGAAAAAACAATCTTCAGTGAAAGGTGTTGGGAAAACTAGGCAGCCACATGCAAAATAATGAAACTGGACCACTGTCTTACAACATACACAAAAATAAACTCAGAATGGATTAAAAACTTGAATGTAAAATCTGAAACCATAAGATTCTTAGAAGAAAACATAGGCAGTAAGCTCTTGACATTAGTCTTGGCAATGATATTTGAACCTAACAACAAAAGCAAAGGCAACAAAAGCAAATGTAAAGAAGTAGGACTATGTCAAAATAAAAAGGTGTCTTCACAGCAAAGGAAACCATCAACAAAATGAAAAAGGAAGCTACCAAATCTGAGAAAGTATTTGAAAATTATATATTTGACAAGAGGTTAATATCCAGGGCGCCTGGGTGGCTCAGTCGTTAAGCGTCTGCCCTCGGCTCCACAATGTGTACACAACAGAGTAACTCAGAGAGGCCACTTATTTTTTAATCTGTTTTTTTTACGCATGACTGATCACAAAATCCTTCTAACTAGCATTCTTTATAACAAGAAAATTTCAGAGAATCCAGGTACATCCTGCTAAAATGGATTCTTTGAATAAGGAATAAGTACATGGCACCCATATTTACCATTTATCCATCTGCTTTCCAGGTTTCAAAATTACTCTCTTCTCCCATTCTTTTATCCTTGTGGATTTGTCTCTTTTATAATATAATGGCTTTTTAGGTATAATACCATTCAAAAAGTACATAAGTCATAAGTTCACAGCTGAATGAACTAGCAAAAATTTAAAACAAAGATTTGATGAATTTAACACCATCAACATCCTAAGCCCTCTCAATTATTCCCCCTTGTCTTACTATCACATTTAATTAGGGTTGCCCAGTTTTGAGTATACCATAAATGAAATCAGATTGTAAATACTCTAAGCTGTCTAGGTTTGTTTGTCCTTTCAGTATTTTTTTTTTTAATTTTATTTAAGTTCAGTAATGAGTTATGTATCCTCTCTAATGATTAGTTGGCTATTTTCAAAGCTGTTATGGACATTTCTGTCATACGTGCTGGTAGATATAGGTACTTTTAATAATAGGTTGCTGAATTTCTAAGTTGTAGGAAAGACATATGTGTAGCTTTATCAAGTTGTCAAACTGTTTTCCAAAGTTTTTGTATTTATTTTTAATAACAACAACAAACAAATGGATGTTCCAGTTGCTCCATAATCTACCCAACACTTAATATAATCCATCTTCTTAATTTAGAGGCAATCTGGAGTTTATCTAGAGGTTTCACATCATAGTTTACTTTCCATTTCCTTGTGACTTATAAACTTTAGTGCCTTTTCATATGACTAATAGTTATGTGATTATCATCTTTCTGATGTTCTCATTCAAGTATTTGTCAGATTTTTCTATTAGGTTGTGTTTGGGTTGTTTTTTTTTTTGAGATTATTATTTGCTGGAGCTTCTTGTATGCTCTCATTTATATGTATTAAAATATAACCTATGGTTTCCCTTTAACTCTCCAAATAATGTCCTTGGAAGAAAATGTTTACTTTTATTACAGTCAATTATCAGTGTTTTCTCACATGGTACACTTCCAGTGCCATGTTTAAGATATAAATATATATATTGTCCCCTATTTCTGGGACACCTGGGTGGCTCAGTCAGTTGAGCATCTGACTCTTGATTTTGGCTCAGGTCAGGATCTCAGGGTCTTGAGATTGAGCCCCACTTTGGGCTCCGTGCTCAGCGGGGAGTCTGCTCCAGATTCTCTCTCCCTCTTCCTTTGACCCTTGCCCCACTCGCACTCCCTCTCTAAAATAAATAAATCTTTTTAAAAAAAGATATATTTGCCTTTTTCAATATCATGAATGCAATTTTCTTGAATCCATACATGAAGTTATGAATATATTCTTCTAGAAGTTCTACTGTCTACCATCCATAATTACATAAACAATACATCTGTATGTAATTCACATTTTTATATGTCGTTAATATATGAGTTGGGAAAATTTTTTCCTACTTGAATTTTCAGTTTACCCGTTCTATTTCTGAAAACTACATTTTTTCCAAGGAAAAATGAGCAGCATGTGTGGATTTGTTTTTGGACTGTTTCTATTCAAAAATCCACTTACTGTTATTTGAGTGGATACTTGAGAGGAAGGGAAATAACAATTTTTTTAACCTTTAAATAGATGCCTGTAAACATTAATGTTAAATGAAATTTGGAATTTTTATTAACAAATTGAAACTTTAATAGTTGAACTGAGTCTGTCATGAAAATAACAATAAACCATTTTTTTTTTTTTTTTTTTTTTTTTTTTTACTATGTGAGGGTGGCTTTGAATAATGGTCCCTCTTGAGATTTCATTCAAAGAGGAGGACATAAATCTATGTGGTGACTGATGATAAAGGTTGACTTGGCTAGACTATGGCACCCAATTATTTGGTAATGTGATGAGCACTGGGTGTTATATGCAAATGATGAATAACTGAACTCTATAATTGAAACTAATAATGTACTATATGCTGGCTAACTGAATTTAAATAAATTTAAATATATATATATATATATACATATATATATATATACTTATCATGATAAGCACTGAGTAATATATGGAATCGTTGAATCACCCTATTTTATACCTGAAGCTATTATAACACTATATATTAACTATACTGGAATTATACTTTAATTTAATTATAAAAACACTAGTATAGGGCGCCTGGGTGGCTCAGATGGTTAAGCGTCTGCCTTCGGCTCAGGTCATGATCCCAGGGTCCCGGGATCGAGTCCCGCATGGGGCTCCCTGTTCTGCGGGGAGCCTGCTTCTCCCTCTGCCTCTCTCTCTGTCATGAATAAATAAATAAAATCTTTAAAAAATAATAAAAAAATAAAAACACTAGTATAGATGTTGCTATAAAGGTATTTTGTACATGTGGTTAACTTTTCAATCAGTTGACATTAAATAAAGGAAATCACTATCAATAACATGTGTGGGCCTCACCCAATCAGTTGAAGGTCTTAAGAGCAAAAACAAGTGTCCCAGAGAAGGAAAAATGCAGCCTCCAGACTGTAACATAGAAACCTTGCCTGACTCACCTACTGAAGTCTTCAACTTCAACTCTTGCCTGAGTTTCCAGGATGAGGGTCTGCTCTTCAGATTTCAGACTTGTCAGCCCCCACAATGAGCCAATTCCTTAAACTCTCTCCCACTCACTCAACTCTGTGTGTGTGCATGTGTGTGACACTTTGAAACCACTCTCCAACTTACTATTTAAGTTTGAAGTTCAATGGTGAGTATAGTCACCATTTGAATATTAGAATATGCCATATGTATTACTTTGCTAGGGTTGTCACAACCGTGTTATAAATTAGGTGGCATAAAGAACAGAAATTTATATTTCACGGTTCTGGCAGATAGACGTCTGAAATCAAGGTGTTATAAGGATAAGACTCTGTTCCAGGCCTCTGTCCTTAGCTTGTATATGGCTATGATCCTGTTCACATGGATTTTTCTCTATATGTGTCTTTGTCTAAATTTCCCCTTTTTATAAAGACACCAGTCATATTAGGGCCCACTGCAATGACTTCAGTTTAACTAATTACCTTTACAATGACTTAATTTCTAAGTAATAAAGTATCCATGCCTTAGATGCTTATTCTGGGCAAGAGTGAGTATAGTAAGAATGTTACATTTTGACACACTGGGTATTGGGACTTCAACATATAAATTTTGATGGGACACAATTCAACTCTAATACCATGTAAAACTTGACAGTCTCCCCTGACTTTTTAATATTAAGAAACAAAGAGTATTTGTTTTTCTATTAAGTATTATAAATCTGTCATTTAAAAATTTTACCTTTCTCCAAATTATGATCTGCTATGCTAGGCTTACTTTTCCATTAGCTTTTCATTTATTTTTCTCATTCACAAGTATCTTTTTTTTTTTTTTTAAAGATTTTATTTTATTTATTTGACAGAGAGAGAGACAGACAGCTAGAGAGGGAACACAAGCAGGTGGAGTGGGAGAGGGAGAAGCAGGCTTCCCGCGGAGCAGGGAGCCCAATGCGGGGCTCGATCCCAGGACCCTGGGATCATGACCTGAGCCGAAGGCAGACGCTTAATGACTGAGCCACCCAGGCGCCCCTCTCATTCACAAGTATCTTCTAATTCATAAAAATTTGGTATTGTTTGGGTTTCGGCAGCTAACTGCTTCTAAGCCATGTCTACCACCAGATTAATATTACTTTTATTAAAAAATTAAAATTATAAGAGAACTATATTTATTTAACTGTATCTAATTCATCTTTCACCCTTTCTACATCATATGGCATCATAACTAGTAGATCATTCATTTACACATACGATTTTCTTTTCTAAAATATGTTAATGGATGAGTTTACTTTGATTTTTTAGGCTTGATAGCAATTAATAATATTAAATTATTGTATCTTTATTGTTTTGTCATAGATTGTCAGTGAAGAAACACTCCAATCTATGTCCACTATGTTTATTCAGGAATAAATTAATGCTTTAGCTCTCGCATGCTGGAACAAATGTTTCCATTATTGAATCCATATAGAAAACTTCTAGGACACATATAATCATGTTCATTCATAAAAGAACAGAGACAAATACTTTAAGACCCACTTCTGATATTTCTTTGTACTGTTGCATTAAAGTTACAAGCTAATTATAGCCATTTTCTTTTATCCTGTATAACCTTAACTATTCAGTTGTGGAGGACATAAAATATATTCTAAATTGTGTGCTGCAGGAAGTATTGCCATTCATAGAGAAAGAGTGAGCATAATTACTTACTTAGATTAAGCAAGCCTTCTCAATGCTGGCATTTATTATACACATTTTCATACTGTAAAAAGCTTTAAAAATACATGTGAGTTAGTGAAAAACAAAAAGAATAATGTCGTCAAAATCACTGGTGACTGGAGTGCCTTGTTTTTATAAAAATATATTTGTGTGTCTTTTTCTTGTAATTTAAACTCAACCTATATTTAAGTTTATATTAATAATTAAGCTTACTAATCTAGATGTGTTTAAATGTCCATGTTGGGTTGTGAAAGTGTATGCCTGCTTATTTTGAGTTGCTCTTAAAACCTGAATTTATAAAATAATCAACACTAATTGATATGGAAAAACCCAATAAATAATTTAGGAAACAAACACAAGGAAACCAACTTATATTTTACTTTTGGATGATAAAAAATAGAATGACAGAATTTTGTATTTTCTAATCATACTACATTGGAAGTTAGTTCTATAAATCTCCATGCATCCCAGTGCCTGTTAAATAGCACAGAATAAAATCAATGGTCAATGAAATTGTATTTTCAAGCTTCAAAGTGCTATAAACAATAGCATACCATAAAATAGAAAACCATAGAAAAGCAAAATCTTTTGTAAGGAATATAATTGATTGTTTCTTTTCTGGTGATGATAGTGGTGGTAGTGATTTGAATATCAATAAAGAACTATTATAATAATAGTTACAATATTTTACTCCAGATTCCGAAAATGACTGTGACTTTTACATAGACTACGTCCTGCCAATTGTCTAAGCATAGTCTGTCTCACTGGTAGAGAAACTATAGAAGACTTGTAGATACCAGTTGTGACCACTACAAGGAAATGTGATCTTGGAGGCAATCACCTTTATTTTAGAACACAGTCATTTGGTTAAATGTGCCAGTTCAGACCAAGAAACATTAAATTGACTTGATGCTCAGTCCAAGAAGTTTAACAGAGAGCCTCTTAAATTATCCTGCCTGGGGTCAACATCTTCCTGGAAATCAGTAGATCAGAGGTGCTGGAAACTAGGCCTAAAGAAAGAAAGATCTCTATAAAGATTCAAAATTTTTATTTATTTTTGTTTTTTAAAGATTTTATTTATTTATTTGTCAGAGAGTGAGAGAGCACGCGCACAAGCAAGGGATGCTGCAGGCAGAGGGAGAAGCAGGCTCCCCGCTGAGCAAGGAGCCTGATGTGGGACTCGATCTCAGGACCCTAGGATCATGACCTGAACTGAAGGCAGGCACTTAACCAACTGAGCCACCTAGGCTTCCCAAAGATTCAAAAATTTTATAAAAGAATGACCAATTTACTAATAATCCCATAACTTAGTATAGATAAAGAATGCCAAATAATCTTTCCTTTAATCTTGATGCCACCTGAATTTCTGATATAAAATAAAAATGTTTGTACTGAAACTGACAAAAAGACAGTATTTCTCCTTGAAAGATAAATTAATAGAAAAGAAAAAAATCTAAGATTGTACTAGGATACAGAAAGTTGCAGATTCCTAAAGAACTCAGGTAATATGTGATAAAAGGAAAGATAAATCCAGGCCTGACTTGTGAAAAGCTTTTGGGGTCATACTTGAAAAAGATCTCCAGGACACTAGCAATTATGTGAGACACAGATGTTGAGGACTGCCTTGAAACTGAGTTTATGGTAAAATTATGATTTACTTTAACATAGCTTGAATGCTTATTGTAGGCAAGGGTGGTTGCAGTAATGAGATGTGATGTCATTAAGATGGTGGGATCTCCTCATAGGAGATCCTAGCCCTCACTCAAACAAAAATAATGATCAAGTCAATTATCTACCAAAGAATTAGTTCTGGAAAAACCAGGAGTGTGGTTAGGGCGTTGCAGCAAGCCAGAGGAATGTAGTTGTTGGGGATGGCTGCCTAGAAATGGATAGAAAATATTGTGCCTATATCTTATCATCTCCAACACCAGGGAAGCACTGTGAGGAATCTTATTGGCTTTGAGTTCCCCCAGGGGGAGACTGAGAGGGAGCCTTCAATTGCCTTTACCAAAGAAGATCCCAAAAGCCCTAGTTATGACTACAGATGTTCCCCAATGTCTTTATTGATGTGGACTCCAGCTGCTGGCATTGCTGAGAGCTATAGCTCCTGTATCTCCTAGAGCTGGAGCTACCAAGCACTGCCCCTCCCTACCCTGGAGTTGAGGCCACTGTATCCCTGTAGCCCTGGTGAGACTGGGTTCGCATGAGCCCACAGACACCCACCACCAAGTACACAAATGTGCACTGGCCCCAGCACCTGCTGACACCACCACCATGCAGTCTTATGCTTGGGACCAGTGCCTACCACAAAGCACATTCACATGATCAGACACCTGCCACAACTACAGCCACTTCCCACTGAACCCAATCCATGAACACTTTCCTAAGACAGTGGCACTACAGTCCCACAAAACTCGTATCCCTGTAAGTGTCTGGACATGGATCTGACTGGGAGCCATGGCATATCTTACCCAGCTGGTGTGCTTGTGCCCACCTGTGAAAGGAGGCCTTTTTCTTTCTAGGCCAGTTTGTGACATTTGGAAGAGGTGATATCAATGAAATACCAAAGAATTCAAAATAATTGTCTTAAAGCAGCTCAGTGGTGCTATAAGAGAACAGAGATACCACAACAAAAATCAGAAAAATGATACATGAATAAAATGAGAAGTTCAACAGGGACAGAAATTATTAAAAAAATAAACACACAAAGAAAAACACTGGAGCTGAAAAATATGAAAAATACAATGTCTGAAGTGAAAAATACAATAGACAGCTTCAACAACAGATTCAATTAAGCAGAAGAATAAGTTAATTGAAAGATAAATCATTTGGATTATCCAGAGAGAGGGGAAAAAAGATAATTAATGAAAAGGAATAAAGAAAACCTGCAGGATTTATGGGATACTGTCAAAGGAACCAATAAACACTTAATGGAGTCCAAGAAAAAGAAGAGAAAGAGAAAGGAGAAGAAAGGTTATTTTAAAAAGGAATAGCTAAAAACTCTTAAAAGTGGGAAAATAAATCAACATCAGTTTCATGAAATTTAAAAGTTCCTGAAGAGTATCTACTCAAATAAGACTATGTGGAGAAACACTATAATCAATTTGTTAAAAGTCAACAACAAAGGAAATTTTGAAAGCAGCAAGAGAAAAATGAGTCATGACATATAAGGGAAGTCTCATAAGACTATATGAAGATTTTATAGCAGAAACTTTGCAGGACAGATTAGGTTGATATATTCAAAGTTATGAAAGAAAAACCCCACCAACCAAAAATTCTGTACCTGCCAAAATTATCTTCTAAAAATTAAGAAGAGATAGTCTTTCCCAAACAAAAACTGACTTTGTTGCCAATAGTCCTGCCTTATAAGAAATGCTTAAGAGTTATTCAAATTGATTGTATTTCCATGATGACGAGTGACGTTAAGCATCTTATCATGTGTCTGTTGGACATCTATATATTTGCTTTAGAAGAATGTCTATTCATGCCTTCTGCCCATTTTTTTATTGGATTATTCATTTTTGGGGTGTTGGATTTTCTAAGTTCTTTATATATTTTGGATACTATTTATCAGATATGTCATTTGCATATATCTTCTCCCATTCCATAGGTTGCCTTTTACTTTTGTTGATTGTCTCCTTTACGTGCAGAAGCTTTTTATTTTATGAAGTCCCAATAGCTTATTTTTGCCTTTGTTTCCCTTGCCTCAGGAGACATATCTAGAAAGACGTTCTTATGACTGATATCAAAGAGGTTATTGCCTATGTACTCCTCTAGGATTTTTATGGTTTCAGGTTCCACATTTCGGACTTTTATCCAGTTTGAATTTATTTTTGTGTATGGTGTAAGAAAGTGGTCCACTTTCATTCTTCTACATGTTGCTATCCAGTTTTCCCAATACCATTTGTTGAAGAGACTGTATTTTTCCCATAGGATATTCTGTCCTGTTTTATTGAAGATTAATTGACCATATAGTTGTGGGTTCATTTCTGGGTTTTCTATTCTGTTCCATTGATCTATGCGTCTATATTTGTACGAGTACCATATTGTTTTGATTGCTACAGCTTTGTAATATAACTTGAAGTCTGGGATTGTGAAATAAGCTAAACAACAAATGAAAGCATGTGAAAACATAAATCTCAAGGGTAAAGGTAAATACATAGTCAACACAGAACAATGTAATAGTATAATGGTAGTGCATGGATTATTTTTAACCTTGACATAAAAATTAAAAGACAGAAATATTAAGAATAACTATAATCACAAAAGTGACCAATTAATAGCAATACAGTAATAGATTTTAATACCCCACTTTCAATAATAGATAGACCATCAAGATAGAAAAATCAATAAAGAAACCATGGCCTTGAACAACACTGTAGACCAAACAGACCTAACAGACATATTTAGAACTTTTCATATAAGAGGAGAATACATATTCTTCTAAAGTGCACATGAAATACATTGTCAGATAGATCATATGTTTGGTCACAAAACAAGTCTCAATACATTTAAGAAGGTTGAAATCATTCAGTGTATTTTTTCAGATCACAAAGTAATGAAACTAAAAAATTAATAACAATGAGAAAATGGGAAAATTTAAAAATACAGGGAAACTAAAAAACACCCTTTTGAATAATCATTGGGTCAAAGAGGGAAGCAAAAGGAAATTTAAAAATATTCTAAGATAACAGTGCCTGGGTAGCTCAGTTGGTTAAGCATCCAACTCTTGATTTCATCTCAGGTCATGATCTCAGGGTCATGAGATCAAGCCCTGCAAGGGGCTCCATGCTCAACATGGAGTCTGCTTGGAATTCTCTCTCTCCCTCTGCCCCTCTCCCCACTCTCTTTCTCTCTCTCTCTAAAATAAATAAATAAAATATTTAAGAAAATATTCTAAGACAAATGAAAACAAAAATATGCCAAGATGATAAGTACATTTATTGTGGTGAGCATGGTATAATATATAGAATTGTTGAATACTATATTGTATACCTGAAGCTAATATATATTGTTAAAATTTCCACACTAGCCAAAGTGACAGATAGATTCAATGCAATGTCTATGAAAATTTCATATCATTTTCCACAGAAATAAAAAAAAAAATCCTGAACTTTATATGGAACCACAAAAGACCCTTAATAGCCAAAGCAATTTTGTCATATTATCTATGATAATACATATGTTATCTAGACAGACAGATATAGATACATACACACACATACATACACATGAACCTTTATTGTCTTAAACAAGAAGGAGATCTGCCATTTTCAGCTACATGGATGAACCTGGAAGGCATTATGTTAAGTGAAATAAGCCAGACAAAGAAAGAAAAATACTCTATTACCTTACTTATTTTTGGAATTTAAACAATTCATAGATTCTATCAAATTCACAGAAGGAAAAATTAGAATGGTGGTTACCAGGGGTGAAGAGTGGGGTAAGTGGTGAGACATTAGTCAAATGGTACAAAGTTTCAGTCATGTAGGAGGGGTAGAGGGAGAGGAATAGAGAATCCAAAGCAGACTCCACGCTCAGCATTGAGTCTGACATGGGACTTCATCTCAGGACCCTGAGAACATGACCTGAGTTGAAACCAAGAGTCAGGGAGTTAACTAACTGTGCCACCCAGGCACTCCTGGATACAGATTTAAAATAACATTCAATTTCAAGACAGTCTAGAAACCAAGAAAACTCAGGCAGTGAGTTTCAAGTTCTAAGATGCAAAGTCTTTTCTAGAATTGCCATTTTTCTTTACCTCATTGGATCAGGCAGATAGGTAATGTGGAAAGGTTGACGTTTGAGGAAAAAATGGTGAACTTACACACAACACCAAACCACTAGAATAATGATAATCACCTCTCACAAGCAATATGTTTTTTCAATTTTTTTTTTCTTGACAAGTTGTTTTCTTTTGATTTTCTTTTCAAGTGGGAACTTACATATTATAACTTGAATTGGTAATAATATCACACATACACATTTCTTTAATCATGTGACATAACTTAGAAGTACTAATTAATAAAATTTAAACATATTTCCTAATCAATATTCTAAATAAACATAATTTCCTAGCCTAATTGGTAGCAGAAAAAAAAAATCATCAGAAATAAGGCACAATATCAAATTAATGGGATGTTTTCAACCTAAATGTTTACTTCAAACTTTCATAGGAAGGAGATAAATACTAGAGAGAAACAGGGAAGAGCTCATCAGAAATAATATATAAGAAACTAGAAGTTATTCTACTTTCTTTTAATGAAACATTCCCCCCAGAATGTTGTAGTTACTCAATAAATATTAGAAATCAGTTGAATTATGAACACTTTCCCAAAGACAAAAAAATAACTAAATAAAGTTAGGCTGCAAAATGTTTGCCTGTTCTGAGGGAAATGGAAGAAATATGTCTCCATGCTATTTTGTTCTTATAAATAAGATACCCTTCTAGTCCCTAGTGGTGAATATTATTTGCCACATTGACTGAAAAATTTGTTTTATATTATGGTAATCTAATGTGGTGAAAAACATTGTTCTTAAAAAATGTGACACTAAAAAAAAAACGTATCTGAAATTTTAAGACAAGAAAAACTCACATATTTGCCATTCTTAAAGACATGCATATACAAAACGTCAAATAAAAAAATATCCATTGTATTCTCAGTTGGGTGCCTCTTCAAATAAATAGTTCATGACACTATTTTGAAAATGTTTCTTTTGTGTTTGGCTTATTTTTGCTTTCTTAGATAAAAATTTCTTCGGTGTAGAAAAAAACGATATTTTCCCAGGTAAAATACAAAGGAAGATATAGGAAGTTATCCAGTGATATGAATCATTGTGAACTGTCAATTCACATAGTTCTACAAAAAAACAACAACAAAAACACTTAAAATTTCCTGAGTAATAAAATTAACTTTTTTTTTAACTCTTGAAAAATTTGCCTACATTCTTTATAGAGATATTAATTTGGTTTTAATTTTTCAGATTTTTCTTTGGCTTATCTTGATAGACAATTTACTTATTTTGTACCCCTTTGAATTTTTAAAATAAACAAATTATAAATTTCTAAGTCTTAATAAATGTTAAAGTAATCATGCTCAATTGAGAATAAGCTAACCTAGAGATTTTATAAAATTAAAACGTACATAGCAGGAAATCGTATTTTCAATATTTGCAAACTGAGAACATTTGCACAGTCTTAAATATTTGCACTAAGAACATATGTGCATTAAAAACATTTAACTTTATTTTCTTTTCTCTCCATATGCAAAAGAACTAGTTTCTTAATCTGGCTTTTATTTTTCTTTTTTCAAATTTTGTCAAGTAAAGTGTTCAGACACATTAATAGAATATAAGTTTTAAAAAAAGAATGGAAGAATAATGTACAGCTATCCAAATTCTACCTGGAAATCTGAACTGTTTATTAAGTTTTTTAAATAAAATAGCCAAGAAAACTCAGTCTTTACTGAACCAAAGAAAAGGCTACAAACTTACACCATGGATTGATATGTATTGTAAAGATACAGAGAAAATAATAATAGAGGGAAGATACTAATTGTAGAATTGATACTCATGGTGAAGAGATCGAGCCCTGCACTGGGCTCCACACTCAACAGGGAGTCTGCTTGAGATTCTCTCTCTCCCTCTCTCCATCCCTCACCAGACTAGTTTTTTCTCTCTCAATAAATAAATAAATCCAAAAAAAGGAAAAAAATAAACAACTTAAGATGTTAACTTTGTTTCAAAAACACCAGAAGTAATTCTCATAATATAATAGATACACAATAGAATATTACTCAGCCATAAAAAAAGAATGAGATCTTGCCATTTGTGACAACCTAGATGGACCTGAGGGTACTATGCTTAGTAAAATAAGTCAGACAGAGAAACAGAAATACCATATGATTTCACTTATATGTGAAATGAAAAAAAAAAATCAAATGAACAAACAAGGAAATAAACAAACAAACAAAAAACTAGACTTCTAAATAGAACAAACTGATGGTTACCAGAGAAGAGATGTTGGGGGTGAAATAAAGGGGGTTAAGAGATACAAACTACAGGTTATAAAATAGATAAGTCACAAAGATGAAGAGTTCAGAATAAAGAAGATAGTCAATAATGTTTGTGACAGATGGAGACTACATTTATCATGGTGAGCACTGAGTAATGTATAGAATTGTTAAATCACTGTGTTGTACACCTGAAACTAACATTGTATGTTAACTACACTTCATTGAAAAATGAATTATAAAAATAATATACAAGTTTAAACATGTGGGGCAAGAAAAGGTTGACCCAAGGATCTTTGACTATATCTAATAATGTTTGTAAATGTGAGGGTTTATGGAATAAAGCATGTCTTATAATTTTAATAATAATAAAAGAAAAACTTGATGAACATTATATTTAATGTAAACCAATCTAATGTCAAAATATTAGATTGAATTAAAAATACATAAAATTAATAAATTAATAAATTTGGAAAATCCTGGTTAAAGAATAGATTGGTAACTATGGTATAAAATTAATGTAACTAAAATATACAAAAGTGAATAGGACAAATAGGTATGGAAATGAAAGCACAATTTTTTTTTATTGAGAATCAGTGGATACTGCATATAAAGAATAGACTGTTAATCAAAATGATAAAAGTAAATCAGAGAAGAAATTAAAATACGTGTATAACTTCTAAATATATTCAATACAAAAATAACCACAGATCATACGAAAAAGGAAGGATATCAAAGGAAGCATTAGAAAGAGATAATGTGACAAATAGAAGATGACACAATCAAGAACAAACATATCCCATTTTACAGTAAATATAAATAAGATATTTATAAAAATAAACATTTCAATATTTAGATCACAAAAAACACTTTAAGTCAACACACAACAAAATCTAATAACATGATACTGAGTTGAATACAAAGCAAATTCTTTCTTTTTTAATGTTTCAAATTTTTATTTAAATTCCAATTAGTTAGCATATAGTGTAATATTGGTGTCAAGAGGAGAATTTAGTGATTCATCAGTTATATATAATACCCAGGGCTCGTCACAAATGCCCTCCTTAATACCATTCACCCATTCAGCCTATCCCCCACAATAACCTTCCATCAACCCAAAGTTTGTTCTCTATAGTTAAGAGTCTGTTTCTTAGTTTTCCTCCCTTTTTTTCTTCTTTGCCCTATGTTCATGTTTTATTTTTAAATTCCACATATGAGTGAAATCATATAGTATTTGCCTTTCTCTGATTCATTTTGCTTAGCATAATACAGTCTAGCTCCACCCATGTCATAGTAAATGGCAATGGCAAGGTTTTATTCCTTTTTTTATGGATGAGTAATATTCCATTGTGTGTATGTGTGTGTGCATATTTAAAATATATATATATAAATATATATACATATAAATATATATATATAATCTCTTAATCCATTCATCAGTTGATGGACATTTGGGCTCATTCCATAATTTTCTATTGTTGAAAATGATGCTATGAACATCAGGGCGTATGTGCTTCCCAAATTTAGTATTTTGTATCTTTTGGATAAACACCTAGTAGTGCAATTGCTGGGTTATAGTGTAATTTTATTTTTAACTCTTTGAGGAACCTCCATACTATCTTCCACAGTGGTTGCATCAGTTTGTATTCCAACAGTGTAAAAGGGTTTTCCCTTTCTCTGCATCTTTGCCACCATCTGTTTCCTGTATTATTAATTTTAGCCATTCTGATAGCCATTGTAGTTTTGATTTGTATTTCCCTGATGATGCATGATGTTGAGCATCTTTTCATGTGTCTGTTAGTCATCTGGATGTCTTCTTTGGAAAAAGGTCTATTCATGTCCTATGCCCACTACTTAACTGGATTATTTATTTTGGGGGTATTGAGTTTGATAAGTTCTTTATAGATTTTGGACACTAACCCTTTATCAAATATGTCATTTGCAAATATCTTCTCCCATTCCATAGGCTGACTTCAGTTTTGTTGATTGTTTCCTTCATTGTTGAGAATCATTTCATCTTGATGAAGTCTGAATAGTTTATTTTTGCTTTTGTTTCCCTTGCCTCAGTAGACAACTAGAAAGGAGTTGCTATGGCCAATGTCAAAGAGGTTACTGCCTGTGTTTTCCTGTTGGATTTTGATGGTTTCCTGTGTCACAGTTAGGTCTTTCATCCGTTTTGAATTTATTCTTCTGGTGCTTATTCTCCTGTATAGTGTAAGAAAGTGGTCCAGTTTCATTTTTCTGCATGTTGCTGTCCAGTTTTCCCAAGATCATTTGTTGAAGAGACTGTCTTTTTCCCATTGGATATTCTCTCCTGATTTGTTGAAGATTAGTTGTGCTTATAGTTGTGTGTCTGTTTCTGGGTTTTCTATTCTGTTCCAGTGATCTATGTGCCTCTTTTTGTGCCAGTACCAACTGTTTTGATGACTACTGCCGTGTAATATTACTTGAAGTGCAGAATTGTGATGCCTTCAGCTTTGCTTTTCTTTTTCAAGATTGCTTTGGCTATTTGGGGGTCTTTTAAGATGCCATACAAATTTTAGGATTGTCTGTTCTAGCTCTGTAAAATATTCTGTTGATATTTTCATAAAGATTGCATTAAACATATAAATTGTTTTGGGTAGTATAGAGATTTGAATAATATTTGTTCTTGAAATCCATGAGCATGAAATGTCTTTCCATTTCTTTGTCTCATCTTCAATTTATTTCATCAGTGTTTTGTAGTTTTCAGAGTACAAGTCTTTCATCTTTTTGATAAGGTGTATTCCTAAGTATCTTATTGCTTTTGGTGTAATTGTAAATGGGATTGGTCCTTTAATTTCTCTTTTTTTCTACTTCATTATTGGTGTATAGAAATGCAACAGATTTCTGCACATTGATTTTGTACACCGACTTTACTGAATTCATGTATCAGTTATAGGAGTTTTTTTTGGTGAAATCTTCCAGGTTTTCTATATAGGGTATCATGTTATCTGCAAGTAATGAAAATCTGACTTCTTCCTTGCCAATTGGGATGCTTTTTATTTATTCTTATCATCTGATTGCTGTGGCTGGGACTTCCACTACTATGTTAAATAACAATGGTGGGTCACCTGGGTGGCTCGGTCAGTTTAGTGTCAGAGCCTTGATTTTTACTCAGATATTGATCTCAGGGTCATGAGATCAAGCCCCACATCAGGCTCCATGCTGGGCATGTAGCCTGCTGAATATTCTCTCCCTCTTTCCCCCTTCCCTTCCCCCCCATTCACATTCTCTAAACAAACAAACAAACAAACAGTGGTGAGTGTGGACATTCCTGTCTTCATACTGACCATAGAGGAAAAGCTCTCAGTTTTTCCCCAATGAGGTTGATATTGGCTCTGGGTTTTTCATATATGACATTTATTATGTTGAAATATGTTTCCTCTGAACCTACTTTGTTGAGAGTTTTTAACACAAATCGATGTTGTATTTTGTCAAATGCTTTTTCTGCATTTATAGGAAGATCATATGGTTCTTACACTTTCTCTTATTAGTGTAGTGTAACAAGTTGATTGATTTGCAAATACTGAAGCACCCTTGCAATGTAGGAATAAATCCTACTGGATTGTGGTGAATGATTTAATGTATTGTTGGATTTGGTTTACTAGTATTCCATTGAGATTTTTGCATCCGTGTTTGTCAGGGATAGGAGTTTCACAGTTTTGCATCTCACATGTAGGTTTATGATGCATTTTGAATTAATTTTTGTGCAGGGTGAATCTGTGTAAAGAATTATTTATTTATTTTTTGCATGTGGATGTCCAGTTCTCCCAGCACTATTTATCAAAGAGAATGTCTTTTCTCTATTGTTTTGACCTTGCTCTTTTTAAAAGATCATTTGACTATATTCATGTGAATATATTTCTGGGATCTCTGTTCTATTCTATTGGTATATTTGTCTATCATTTTGGCAATACCACACTATCTTGATTATGGTAGCTTTATAGTAAGTCTTAAAGTTGGGTAATGCCAATCTTCCAACTTTCTTCTTCTCCTTTAGTATTGCATTGGCTATTGTGTAAAGTATATATTTCTAGTTAAAATTTTATTGCAATTTAACAATTATAAGGCAACATTTTTTATCTTGTTCAATGAATTTGCTCTGAAAGAAATTGAAGATGGCACAAAGAAATGGAAAACCATTCCATGTTCATGGATTGCAAGACAAATATTGTTTAACTGTCTATGCTACCCAAAGCAATCTATACATTAACACAATCCCTATGAAGATATCAACAGCATTTTTCATAGAGCTAGAAAAAAACAATCCTAAAATTTGCATGACACCACAAAAGACCCCAAATAGCCAAAGCAATCTTGAAAAAGAAAAGCAAAACTGGAGATATCACAATTCTGCACATCAAGTAATATTACATGGCAGTAGTCATCAAAACTGTTGGTACTGGCACAAAAATAGACACATAGATCAATGGAACAGCAACTCCTTTCCAGATATATCTACTGAGGCAAGGGAAACAAAAGCAAAAATAAACTACTTAGACTTCATCAAGATAAAATGCTTCTGCACAGTGAAGGAAACAATCAACAAAACTAATGTCAGCCTATGGAATTGGAAAAAATATTTGCAAATGACACATCTGATAAAGGGTTGGTATCCAAAATATATAAAGAACTTTTTTTTTATACCTGGGGTACCTGGGTGGTTCAGTTGGTTATGCATCTGCCTTCAGCTCAGGTCATGATCCCAGTGTCCTGGGATTGATCCCCACAATGGGCTCCCTGCTGAGCAAGGAGCTTGCTTCTCCCTCTCCCACTCCCCCTGCTTGTTCTCTCTCTCTCTCTGTCAAATAAATAAATAAAAATCTTTTTATTTTTTTTAAATTATTTTTAAAGACTTTATTTATTTATTTATTATTTATTTATTTATTAGAGAAAGACACAGCGAGAGCAGGAACACAAGCAGACAGCAGGTATCCATTAACTGATGAATGCAGGAAGAAGAGTCGGTATATATACATATGCATGTATGTGTGTGTGTATATATATTTATATGGAATATTACTCAGCCATAAAAAGAATGAAATCTTGCCATTTACAATGATGTGGATAGAGCTAGAGAGTATTATACTAAGTGAAATAAGTCAGTTAGAGAAAAACAAATACATGATTTCACTCATATGTAGAATTTAAGAAACAAAACAAACGAGCATAGGGAGAAAAAGAGAGAGAGACATAAACCAAGAAACAAACTCTTATCTATAGAGAACAAACTGATGGTTACCAGAAGGGAGGTAGGTGGGAGAATGGGTTAAATAGGTGATGGGGATTAAGGAGTGTATTGTGATGAGCACCGGGGGTTGTATGGAGGTGTTGAATCACTAAATTATACATCTGAAATGGATATTACACTATATGTTAACTAACTGGGTTTTAAATAAAAACTTAAAATAAAACACATAGTATAACTTAAATAAAACTAGATTGTGGTGAGACTATCTTTCATCTTCTTGACCCCCCCTTCTTGTATAAGTATCGTCATTGCAATTATGGAAACAATAAAACAAAAATGAACTTAGTATCTTTTAGAGATAAGTTGTATTTCCTTTACGTATCTCTGTTATTTCTTTTTGTATTTTTTTATTTGTAATAAATGGTTCTCATTCTTTAGCATAATAGTGTCCATAATATCTTAAAGGAATGCTATGACTCACATTGTGCAAAAAAGGAAAAAAAATAGAGACGCTAACTAAAATTAGGTCATTTTAATATCCTTTCTCCCAAGGAGAAAGAGTTGCATTATTAAATGATATCTGCTTAGAGTAATAGTAAACCTGTCTTGTTGTTTTGAGAGAAGAGAGCTACAGACAGAATACATCCCATCTATAAAAATAGTTCAGGGGGAGCCTGAGTGGCTCAGTTGGTTAAGCATCTGCCTGTGGCTCAGGTCATGATCCCAGGGTCCTGGGATGGAGCCCTGAATCAGGCTCTCTGCTCAGCGGGAAGCCTGCTTCTCCCTCTGCCTGCCGCTCCCCTCTGCTTGTGTGCAATCTCTCTCTCAAATACATACATACATATGTACATAAATAAAATCTTTAAAGAAAATCCATGAAGATGGTGATATAGGTCATTCCCAACTTCAGTCCCCCTCACAAGACTGACTAGCAAATATCCATAGACAAGATACCATTGTGAAAATCCCAGAAACCAATGGTGGTGCTGAAGCACCTCAATGGATAAGAGAGACTAAGAAGGACTATATTAGAATGGTAAGAAAAGCAGCTATACTCTGACCACATCGCTCCTTCCTTATGCAAGGCCTCTCTGAGATGGCCTTGCTGGGTCTACATTTTCATCAGTGGGAAAAAGAGAGTCAAAGATGGACATCCAGTTTCCCCAGCATTGAATGACAGTTCCCAGAGTTGCACTCAGGCCTCGCCTCAGTGGGATCACTGGATGAATTTTCAGGATCTGACCACTGGGGATCAGAGAGAGAGGGCAGGCAGCAATGATTTTATGGATATGACACCCAAAGCACATGCAACAAAAGTACAAAGAAATGAGACTACATCAAACTGAATAGCTTCTGCACAGAAAAAGTAACAATCAACAAAATGAAAAGGCAATATACGGAATGGGAGAAAATATTTGCAAACTACATATCTAATAAAGGATTTATATCCAAAGTATGTAAGGAACTCATGTTACATAGCAGCAAAAATAATCTGATTAAAAATGGGCAAGATTCAGAATAACCATTTTTCCAAGGAAGATATTCAAATGGTCAAAAAGAACATGAAAAGATGCAATATCACTAATCTTCAGGGAGATGAAAATTAAAACCACATAGAAAAATTACTTCTCACCTGTTAGAATGGCCATCATTAAAAAGACAAGCTAAGAAGTGCCAGTGAGGATTTGGAGAAAAGGGAGCCCTGTGATGAGATTGTAAATTGATGCAACCACTATTGAAAATAGTATGGTGGTTCCTCAAAAAATTAAAACTAGACCTACTATATGATTCAGCAATACTACTTCTGGGTATGTATCTGAACGAAATTGAATCACAATCTAAAAGTTATATCTGCACCCTCCCATGTTCATATAAAAGCCAAGACATGGAAACAAATGTTGATGAATGGATAAAGTACATACACATATACACACACACAGGAATATTTTTCAACCAAAAAAAAAAAAAAAAAGGAAATCTGCCATTTATGACAACACAAATGTCCTCTGAAGGCATTGTACTAAGTAAAATAAGTCAGATGAAATCATCTATATGATAATTTCATCATATAGATGATTTCATTTATATGTGAAATTAAAAAACAACTCAAAAAAACAAAGAGTGGGTTGGTAGTTGCCTGGGATGGGAGGTGGGGGTTAGTGGGAAATGGGTGAAGGTAGTCAAAGGCAATAAACTGCCAATTATAAGATTAATAAATTCTGGGGATGTAATATACAGCATGGTTATACAATATGTATTGCATATCTGAAAGTTGCTAAGAGAGTAGATCTTAAAAGTTCAAACCATACACAAAAAACTTTAACTATGTGAAGTGAAAGATGTGTTAACTATCCTTATTGTGATAATCATTTTACAATATATACATATATGAAGTCATTACAATGCTCATCTTAAACTTAAAAAATGTATGTCAATTTTATCTCAGTAGAGATGGAAAAAATAAAACCTCAAAAACAGGTATAGAGCAAACATCTAAGACATGTGAACTATAATATCATATACTATCTAAAATACTAAGCAAAACTGTTGATTATTGTATCAAACTTATATTTTTAAAATATACTAATGCTAAGGCACCAAGTTTATTTTGCCAACACTGAGCAACTCTGCATTTCTTTGATTTATATCACATTTTGTAACAAAGCTTTCTCTAGATCTCTAATATGTTTTAGCTTTGAATATATTATTTAAAAATACTTCATTCTTTATACAGTGTTTTTTAATGCACTAATTTTTAAAGAAAACTTAAAATGCTATAAAATACATTCATAAAAAACATGTAGAGACAAAGGAAGTTACAATGCAACACTTAAGATATCATATCCCTTTCAGGTATTATATTTTATATCTGAAACTAAATCTAATTTCATTTTTTTTAAGATTATGAAATGGTTCTATACCATCCAAAAGCATAGAAAAATGAAAGATAGGAACACAGAGGTGGCTGGGTGGCTCATTTGGTTAAGCATCTGCCTTCAGCTTAGGTCATGATCTCAGGGTCCTGGGATGAGTCCCAAGTCTGGCTCTCTGCTTAGCAAGGAGTCGCTTCTCCCACTCCTTCTGCTCTTCCCTCTGCTTGCACTCTCTCTCTCTCTCAAATAAATAAATAAAATCTTAAAAAAAAAAAGATAAGAACATATACTAGGTAATTTTCATTAAACATTTCAAGAATATTTTCTATTTAGAATTAAGCAAAATAAAATGTAAAACATCTAACATATTGAATACATGCTTTTAAACAAATATATATATATATATATACACAAAGACTAGGCCAATTATATATATATATATAATTAAACACAAATAGTCTGTAACCTGAAGATGAATTGGCAACAAGAAACCTTGGTCTGTCTTTCCAAAAGTAAATAATGTGCTAAAATGACTGATTACTTCCTAATCATAGATAGCAACAATCTCTGGTCAAGGCTATCTGTCAGTAATCCTTTGAGGCTAGACAGCAGTTTTCAATTTTTTCTCTACTTATCATACCTCTGTTATTATGGACAATGTACTAAGTAAGTGTGTTTTGCAAACCTATTTTCTGCACTTTTCAGCACTTAAACAGGCTTATTTCATTGATTGGAAAAGAATGAATATATTATACAAAATATTTTCATGTTTTAATTATTCTGAAGAAATAAGTTGGAATATAACAAGAAAATCTATCTCCCTTCAAATATTTAAGGACTATAGAATGATTTGAGTTTTAATAAAACCATAGCAAATTTGGTGCTGCTTATATCTATAGTATGTACTTTGGGAAATTTTTAGAAGAAAATTATTTTAGATAAATTATAGATTATATAATGTCTTATATTTAAAAAGGACTAATTACATCAATTTATTAATTATTGTCATTAGTTACTAGCCTGTAGTGTGAAATATTTATACTTGGATATTATTGCTACATGATTAATGTTAAAGAGAATGAAATATATAGTATTCTGTCATGTCAAAACTTACATACTTGCCAATATCTCATAATTTTGACCTATAAAAATGTCATTTCCATATGTTTCAACTAATATACCCATGAATTATAAAACATGTATATCTATTGAATAACATACTTAGAAAAGCTCTCTCTCCATATTTAGTGCAAACTAAAGTGCTCGAAGAAGTTTATATGAATTTGTAATTGGGTTTGTACTTAGCCATTTCTATCTAATGGGAAAACTTACCAGTCATTATTTGGTGTGAAAAAATGATACAGAACCCCAAGCACTGAGAATAATATGACTCCCTAAATAATCAGTCATAGGATGGTATAAAAAACTACTGATAAATGAATCATGCAATATGTAAAGTTTATTGTAGAAAATGATTATTACTTAAAGTCCTTGCCAGTTTTTTAAGGCAAATAATGCCATCTTATCATGGCTTTAAGTTATAGTTTTAATTTCATGTAATCTTAAACATATTTCATTATGCTTCTTGATAATTTATTGTTCCACTTATGGAAATAATGTATACAGAATTTTTTCACGGAAGTTAGACACAAAGACTAGGCCAAATGCACAGAGTCTCCTAAGCTCCTATCAGTCCACAGAGAAGTGTACTTGCCTTGGGCATGGCTGTCACACCATGGGAAGGACTCCAGGACAACAAATCTCTTCCTATGCTGCTCTATCATTTTAAAGGACAGTTAGAAGGGGCACAGGTGTGGGAAAATGTAAATTCTCTCACAAAGTTATTGGCTCTAAGATATTAGTTTAGGGGAGCTCATATCAGATAGGGATCTTGTATATTTTCCTCAAGTGCTTAATATCACTAATCATTAGGGAAATACAAATCAAAACCTCATTGAAATATCATCTTACACCTGTCAGAATGGCTAGACTCAAGAGGACAAGAAACAAGTGTTGCTGAGAATGTAAAGAAAAGGAAATCCTTATGCACTGTTGGTAGGAATGTAAATTGGTGCAGCCACTGTGGAAAACAGTAGAGGAGTTTCCTCAAAAAATTACAAGTAGAAATGCCACACAACCCAGTACTTCCACTACTGGTTATTTAACCAAAGAAAATGAAAACACTAATTTAAGAAGATACATGTACACCTCTGTTTATTGGAGCATTATTTATAATAACCAAACTATGGAAGCGACCTAAAATCCAATGATAGATGGATAAAGAAGAAATGTGATATATACACAATGGACTATTAGTCAGCCACAAAATGGATGAGATCTTCACATTTGCAAAGATATGGATAGAACTAAAAGATATTATACTAAGTGAAATGTCAGACAGAGAAAGACAAATACCATATGATTTCACTTATGTGTGGAATCTATAAAACAAAATGAACAAACAAAAAACCAAAATACAAAATAGACATACAGAGAGCAAACTGGTAGTTGCCAGAGGGGAAGGGAGTTGGTGGAGGGAGAGAAACAGGTAAAGGGGATTAAGAAGTACAAATTTTGAGTTATGAAATAACTTAGTCATGGGATAAAAGGTACAGCATAGGAAATAAAATCAATAATATTGTAATAACTTTGGAGACAAAGAATAACTACATTTATCATGGTGAGCATTTCCTATGTATATAAGCGTTGAATCACTTTGTTGTACACCTGAAATTAATATAACATTGTTTTTCAACTATACTTCAACAAAAATAAAGCACAAAAGCTAAAAAGACAAAAATGATTAGACCAATAACTATGGAAGATTTAGAAAAAGCTTTCAATATAATCAGAAGTTCATTTTTATATTGTGTTCTATTGAGTTAAAATACTTCTGATAAATTCTATATTTAAAAAAACATAAAAGAATTAAAGGGCCTAAAATATCTGATGATGTAGTAATAGCCTAGCATTCTCTGCTTGACTGAAAAAAACTAGAGGTGTTTCAAATATGAACATTAACGTAAAATGAGAAATGAAACAGATCAATTAATAAATAACTATTAATGGTAGACTATTAATGTCTGCCATGGTCAAATGGAGTTTAATATACCAACAGGAGAATTGTTTACAATCATAAGAACTTTTAATACAATTTGTCACATAACCGGCTCATAGAATTAAAATGGATTTCATAGCATTCTAAATATGAATTTCTTCCATTTACATATGTGTCAACCTCTTCTCTGGAAATATATTTCATATTTTTTCCAAACTCTAATACATATGTAAGCCCTTTGCAACAGAAATTCTTTTTTCTAGGAATTTATTCTAAGTAACTAAATATATTCTAAAAGCTGACCATCAATTCATAATTAAGGAAAGCTAATATTGAACAAATGAACTGTGATGAAAAATAATACGTTATTTTTGTATTCTGCTTGCTATAGAATTGTATGAAGTCATTAAGAGTTATAGCCATATTGCAAAAGAAGATTCAATGCCTAAGGAATATGTTTAGTTTATACAGCATAGAGATAGAGGCAGATCAGGAAACAGTAGATGATGCTATATTTGCAAAACAAGTTAAAAAAGGATGAATTGTCGGCTGTAGACAAGTAGATGGGCAGAACAGAATGACCCAAAAGATATCAGGTAAATGGTATTTTTTCTCCCAAATTTGATTAAGTAATTTTATTTACTTATTTGTTTTCAAAAGATCATATATATTGTATCAAAATTTCTAAGTTAGACACAATTTAAATGTATATTTTGAATACTTCTATAATCAAGATAAGGATATCAACATAGTTATACGAATAATACAAAATGGCAGACAGAAATTCAAAATGAAGAGCATCACTGATTCCTTTTTTCCTCTAGATCATAACTATTAGTTTCTACAGAACTAAATATATGTTACTTTATTATCCCTCCATGGCCTTTCCTCTCAACTCCATTTACAGCACTATAAAACCTCACAACCTGGCATAAAGAGAAACCACATACATAAAAACAAAGCTAATCAACTGTAAGTTCTTCAGAAGCTTTGCCGTGTTTAGCAATGTATACTTTACAGATATTTGATATAATACTGACAACAGAAGTTTGTATTCCAATATTCATAGTAATATAATTTGTTATGATTCTAGTGTTTTGCATGCCATGCCCCAAATTTGTCATTTGACAATACTCCCTTCTGGAATATTCACACTGTGACAGAAATTGGCATGTTTTCAGTTCCTCAGAATAAAGTTGCATGTTTGACATGTTATAATTGTCCCTCATTTCTTCTTTAATTTTAAATGCCTCATTTTAGAAATAGGCTAGCTGTAAAATAGACTGTTTGTATAATAACTGCCAGTATTTAATTCTCCTCATTTTATTTCTCTCAGGATTAAATTCTCATAGACCCTGTCACAGTTTAAACCCAAATTAAACACTTTTGAGTTGGTGTTTTCTTAATTTGTTCTGATCTGTAAAGCACTTTAAAGTGTTAACAAGAGGTGTGTTATATAAATGTAAATGATTGAAAGAGAGATTGTTACAGATTAGTCAGTGTACAGGAAGTCAACAGAATTATTAACATGAAATATGTTACAAACAAAAGAAATGCTTCATGGAAAATTGTAAAAAATAAAATATCTCAAACCTTTTCTAAATCAAAAAAATTATAGTCATTAAAACACTCACCAAATTGTTTATACTTGAAAGACAACAACAACAAAAATTATAAAGAAAGGCAACATTTCAGAAAATTTAGTGGATATTCAACTTAAGTGTCTTTTTTTGAATATAAAATCACAGAGCAACAAACATCTTGAATCTAGTTACCCTGCTATTTACCAGCAGAATTAGATCTAAGCCTGGTCATTCCAACTTCCAATTCAATCTTTTCTAGGCAAAATATACCTTAACTTAAATAGAATGTGAGATAAAATAATTGAAATACTATTTTTAATGTATTTTTAAGAACTCAGGTATTATCAATGATATCATGAAAAGGGATACTGACATTTTTTTTCTTTAAAAAGTATGTGCTGCAATGAAAGTTCTTGTGTGTATTTATACATATATACATGTATACACATATATAACACACCCATATATACCCTGGGTTTTTATTGGATGGGACTGAGTGCAAAAGAAAAAAAAAAGGTTTGAAATGTTGATATTCAACATTTTCATTAAAAAAAGTAGGGGGTGCAAATTGTTTCCTCACTGAAATCTTCTAGGATCAAAACATGTAAACATTTGAAATAGGTTTAAAATCTTAAATGGAGGCTAATGAAAATATCTAATATAAATATATTAACCATACTTAATTAAAAATAACAGAAGTACACTCTCCCCCTGATTAGCCTGTAGTATATACATTGCTAACGCTAGACTAGAACTTATACAAAGGGTCACTTCAGGGTGTGCTGAAGAATAATTTGATATTTGGAATGTTTGTATGTATGCACAAAACACTCAACATTGTGCTTCTGCTTTACAGTGAAGGTTAGTCCAGATTTTTCTCAACCAAAGGATTATTGTTCAATGAGCCTTCTTTCATTGCCTATTTATCTCTACTAATATTTTCATTTTTAGAGATTTGGGAATGTTAGAATATGAACTTAACTGAAATACTGATTTCAACTGATTTTGGACAAACTGCCTCTATGTTTTAAGAAATTAGACTAGCTCAGCATGCTTCTCCTGCCACTTTTCTCAAACAGGCATATTAAGTCACTAAAGCATTTAACTTCTCAAATAAAATTATATTACAATTATATTTAAGTTGTTTTTCTACAGTATGATACAGTAGGCTTCCTTTATTATTCTAATAATGTTTTCCTTCCCTTGCACTTAACAAGTGGCATGGCAGTAGAAATGCTCATCATATCTGAAGGACAGCATGACAAAGCAGCATTCCAACACCAAATTCAACAAAGTGTAGTAAAAGGGAAGAGATGAAAATATAAGTGAGAATGTTAAATGGGTTTCTACTGAAGTGTGTTAGATTGCAGAATGGCATCCCATGGGAAGTAACAGAAGTTCTCTTACTTGAATCATTTAAAATCTCTTTTACACAGAATATGTAAGAATATATTGCCTGGAACAATCTCATATTGGAACTGAGAGAGAGAAGATGACCTCAAAGTCTTTTCCTTCTCTAGCTTCTAATATTTTATGATTCTGTACATAGAAAAAATATATTAAAGTCTAAGGTGCAGTTTTAGACAACACTGAATTGTTTGTATAGTTTTATAATTGTGTACAGAAATGTCAGGTGGTGGTCTATAGACAGAAATATTGCAGAAAAATACCCTGAAATTTACAAATGGATTATGTTAATGTACCAGTGCAAGTTTCTCTTGAACGGAACCATGGTTTATATTCATGCAGTCTAATGTGGTCCTCTAAAGAGAAGTTACCGAAATTCATACTTAGTGTTTTGTGTTAAGTGTACTGAACCTATAAAATATGCTGATAATTTTCTATTGAAAATCTAGTCTATGCAATAAAAACAAAATAAACTATAATTTCTCCTACTGATACAAGTTTTCCAAAAATAAGAAATATCTTGGAAATATATTTTTAAATGAAAATAAATGCATTAGAAATTCTAAATTACTTATACTTTTGAAAATTAATATTATAATGTCATTTTAAATATAGTTAACTCTAAAAATAGTGTGAAACACTGCATGTCTACTTCAAACTATCATAAATATGTACTTACTCAGCTATGGAGAATGAACTGACTGGACACAAATATCCTTTGGGGTTGTTCTTAGAAGCTTCATTATATGATCACAGCTTGACAGAATCTAAAAAAGAAAAAAAATATGAATGTTTGAGTGGGAAAGTTTACCTTAAAAAATGACATTCTTTTTAAATAGTACATTTTAGACAGAGGTATTGGTTATCTTTAGCAGTGCAAACATTTTTTAACGTAATACTACCTTTACCTTTTTTTAAAAAAACTAGCATTAAAAAGGTGACAAGGTAGGAGTGGTGAACATGCTATAGATAAAAAAAAGAGCTAAAGGACATATAACTAAATGTAATAACAGGCTTATTTGTATTCAAATTTGAAATAAAAAATATTTTCAGGTAAGCAGTGAAATTTAAACACAAACCAGATATTGGATATTATTAGAAAATTGGTTATCAAAAAATGGCATAATATCTGTGATTACCTCTAAATAATTTGTGGGTAGGCAATAGCAAGCATATACATGAAACAGTATTTTCAGGTAGGTATCATTGAAGTTGGAGGATGGATTCAAAGGAGTTCATGATGCTATCCTCTCCACATTTGCATATGCTTAGAAACTTCCATAAAGTTTCCATAAAACTTACCCAAAGCTTCTGTATTCAGTTACAGTATTTTTGCTGTTTTTTTTTCTAAATGTTTACTATTTCAATGCTTGAATTAATATAGCACCAGTACAAACAGCTTTTTCTTCTTTTGCAATATGAAAATAATATAGAAAAGCCCAAAAAACATATGTTTATTATCTCTATAGAAGTTATTTCTTTTCAGGAGATTCTGCATAACAGGTATTTTAGACATTTTTTATAATCCTGTTGTCTTCCTTGGATTTTACCATCAGTAATTGTGGATATTATTCACAAAGGTGTATTTATGCATATTCAATTAAGTATGGTTTTCAGGCTGTTTAAATCATTTAACAAAATTTTTATGATTCTTTCTAAACCCATTTCACACAAGCCAATCCCATGTGCTCTGATGTATAGTTAGTCAAATTGGGCTGATACTGTAAAAGCTCCCAAGGAAAGAAGGTTCATAATCTTATGCATATACTCAAAAACTTTAGACCTTGAATTTGTAGAAGGTGAACTATCAATGAACAAGTCACCTACCAGAAATATTAATGCTTTTATTTTAATCACTCTCCAAGAGGCTCTGAATAGCATTTCTGCTTATAGATCTACCTACTCTACCTTAAAAAAAAAAAAAAAAAAATCCTTGCCAATAGGAACTCCTCAAAGTCAAAGCTTCAGACACTTATCAATTTCTTTTTGACGTTAAAGTTAAAGTAGATATTGCAAAATAAGTAGCCTGTAAATTCAGTTTACAGAAGGCATTAGATAACTTTTCTAAACAGAATCTGATAGAGTCACTGCTTATCACACTTACATTTTATGTTTTGCAAGAAGAAATATTTCAGCAAATTTTGGTAAGCCAAAAGTCAAACTCAGTAAAACTTTACTAACAACTACTGGGGCCTAACAATGAGACTCTTAAATATCTTAAAATTCTAAAATTTCTTAAAATTCTTAAATTGAAAAATAAACTGATGGCTGATATTCCTAATCTCTCTAGTATGTTAAATATTTATCATACAAGTTTATAATATTTATCAACAAGTTTCAATATATATATGGACATATTTTCTCTTAAGGATAATTAGGAATAAAGTCATGAGTGAAATATTAAAACTTGTGAAAAATAATGCTATTGAGACTAAGTCACAAATCTATATAGAGGGAGCATAAGGATAGGAAAGACATTCTTACACAATTCAGGAAAGTATATCTCAAAGAGAGGAGATAGATTTGCTTAGGTCATTTATTTTCAAAACTTAATCAACTTCACAATTGGATAAGTGGTCCACATAATATTTCTAAATCTCTTTCAGTTCCTTGGGGGAAGATAAAATCTTAAAGTTCCCATGCCTGCTGTAATGATCCACCTGTGGGACAAAATGCTGTCTATTAATAATTTTAGTATCTGTCAATGAGTTCACTGAAAATGGTGATATGTGGATGTTGAATTTAACATATCAAAGAAATGTAATAAATTATTTCTACAAAATATAGAACAGTACATTTAAAATTGTTTTAATATCTTGATTATATGCCTTTCTTCTCTGAGGCAAGAGAAAAAATATTTTGTGTTTCTGTACAGTCAAGTCTTTCTAATTTTACTGAAACTTGTCACCTGCTCTAAAATAAAACAACCTGAAAGTTAAATTGTGACTAATTAGATAATGAGATAAACATCCCTGGAGTTATGTTTACATTTCAATAGTAGATAAATTACCCTATCTCTGGATTATAAATTTGCCAATATCAGTATCATATTTCCCCTAAAAAAATTATTTACATTCCAAAGGGTTTGAGTAAGAACCCCAAATCCTTCCCATTATATTTCTGGAGAGATTCTCTGAGAGGGGGAAGAGAGACAGCTGACTCTCTTTCCTATATAACTGTCCACATTTACTTTTTTGAGATTCCTCATTTACAGTAGACTCTACCATATATAGGATGACATTTGGTCCTCCTTGTTTCACCCCAGGTTGAAGAATTGGGGCAAAGAGTAAAGGCATGCTTATTGTCCCCTCTTAATATACCTTGTATTGGCATTCAGGATAATATTAATACATATAACTATTACAACTAAACATTCATATTGTGGAAATATATAGGGGGGCTAACAAAACAAATATAAACCTTCTCAAATAGAGTCATCCAATGCCACCCAGGATTCCATTCAGCATGATTTCTTTAAAGTCCAAACAAGTCTTTGTATGCATCAAGTTTATTCATTTATATTGCTGATCAGCGTCCCATGATATGGATGTGCCACAGATTGCTTATTCATCATTCAAGGACCTTTGGGTAGTGTCCAGTGTCTGGCTATTCTTAATAAAACTGTCTTGAACATTCATTTACAAATTTTAATATGAAAATGTTTTCATTTTCATGGATATCTGCCCAAGTAGGTAACTGCCAGGGCATATATAAGTCCTTTTATTTTAGTTTTAAAAGAAACTGCCAAACTGTTTTCCAGAGTAGCTGTACACTTTCACATTCCCACCAACAATGTGTGAGTGGTTCGGTTTCTCTGCATCCTCATGAGCATTTGGTGGGATCATTAATTTTATATTTAGCCATTATGATAGGAATGTAGTGATATTTACTGGTAATTCTAATATGCCTTTCTCTTATGGCTAATGATGTTGACTTTTTTTCATCTTGTCATCTGTATATCCTCTTTTGTAAAATGTCCGTTTACACCCTTTGAGCATTTTTTAATTGTATTTTTTACTGTTGAATTTTGAGAGTTCTTTATATATTCTTGATATAAATTCTTTGTCATATATGGGACTTGTAAATATTTTCTTCCACATTGTAATCTGTCTTTGCATCCTTTTAACAGCATCTTTCACAGAGCAAATATTAATTTGATGAGGTCAAATTTATATTTTCTTTTCATGAATTAGATTTATGATATCAAGGTAAGAAATATTTTCACTAATTCTAATTACCTAAATGATCCAGCATCACTTGTTGAAATAGCTAACCCTATTCAACTGAACAGCTTTCTCTCCTTTGTCAAAAATTAAATGCATACATTTTATGTGAATCTCCTTCTGGATTCTTAAGATATTTTTAATGAAGCTATCTCTAAGGCATTATATCATCCAGAAAAGGAGAAATAAAGGCAAATAATCAACTTACACTTAAGCAGAGAGAAGAGGACAAACCAGCTTCTCAAAGACTAGGCTTTCTATCCTGATTCTAGATTTTGATACAAATATATAATTGGGGATTATCATATCCATGCAATATGACTGACTCAATCAAAACTCATTGTTAATCAAGAAAATAAAACCCACAAACATGATCTCTATTTCTATCCTGAAGATGATGGCCAAGTCCTGCCATATATTTCTAATTTCTCCTGGATATTTTTCTATTGAACATCCCATAGGCAACTCAGTTTTATTAAGTTCAAATGTGAACTTGTGATCTCCTCAGGATAAAATGAGACATGTTCTTTTTACTGCATTCATGAGTTTAATTAATAGCACTTATTCACTCAGGCACTTAAATAAAAGATCAAATGTGACTGTATTTTTTTCTCCTGATTTCAAACTTGCAACAGATTACTAAATCTTGCTAGTTGAGTATTCCAAATATCACTTAAATGATGGCCACTATTTTCATTTCCGTGTGCTACTACTTTAACATATGTATTCGAAAATTACATCTTTGGGCTATTGTATAGTATCACCTTAACATTCTAAAACAATGACCATGTCACTAATTACTTAACTCTGACTTCCTCGGTGTTTTTGCTTACCTGGTCTAAAAGTAAAACCAAAACCCATGACCCATAACTTAAGTTTCCTTTTATAATCTGTAAAATGAAGGTTAATTTACCAGTTTTGAAATTACTGCAAGTATACAATTAAATAACAATTGACATAAACTACTCAGTCCAGTGCTGACCTATTGCTGCTCAACAAATACTGTTTTTAATATCATTAGTAAGTTATACAAAATCCTTGATATTTAAAACCTTGTCTACATTTTTAAAGTTATCATCAAACTTCCATGTGTAACTTAAATTCCACACTCCAACCATAATGTATCTTGGTTGTTCGGGGATTAAAATCTTCAGGATTATGATCAAGCATCACCCAACTGATAAATTATTGCCATCACTCCCTGGAAAATTAGGCATTTTCTCTTTCTTTCCTAAAGTAATATATAAAGTAGTATATATTAAACTATTATATAATTTTTCAATTTTTTCACAATTCATTTCCTTCACCAAACTGTTTCTAAAGATCTGGTACCTGAGATATTGTACATTTGCTATGCTTAAATATCTAATTGAATTGATGGAAACTTTGGTAATTAAATAGCACTAAATAAGACCTATGAGATTAAAATATGCACTAAGATACTTAGTTGAAAATTAGAAATAATGACCTTTCAAACATTGAATATTTTTATTATTTTAATACTTTCCTCACATTTTTAATATACCCTCTTATAGTAACTATTATAAATTGTTGTGTTTCATTTTCTTTTGTTTATATGCTTACATACATGCATTTTTCCTAATAAAGCTCTCTTTGATAGTTTTCCTACAGAGAAATATACTATAAACATAATATTCAACCTTGTTTTTCTTTTCTTTTGATAAATCATGGCTATATCTACAAGTCTAGGCTATAGCAGCCTAACACTGTCTTCTTACTTACACACAAACATATGCACACACACATACGCAATTTTGCATAAATGATATATGATAAATGTAGGAAATTGCTTATCCTTTTTCTCTCTCTCCTTTTCTTATACCCCTACAGGATTGTCCTATATCCCACATACACTCAATAATAACCCCAAGGCTAACATCTTTCTACATCAATATAAACATGTAGAAAATGATAAAATACACATCTTTGTTATTACTTGCTTTTAGAAATATGTTTATGCTATAGAAATTAATCTATTTTTACACTCATTCTGGAAATACTTAATTTGATAGTTTTAATTGCTTATTTTTAATGCCTCTATAAAGCAAAATGAATAAATTATGCCCCCATTGGTCTTAATTCACAATGTTGTCTTTTTTTGTCATTGTAAACTGTTTCAGTACACATATATATCCATTAATGCTATTTCATTTTTTAAATCATAAGAACAGGGTTGATACATAAAAGAATACATGCATCTCTACATTTTTGATATTATGTACATTTTACATTTTCCCAAGCAATGAATAATAGGATCCCACATTTGCCTTTGAAAGTCTGATGGTGGTAAAATAGTATAGCAACTTTACCTAAATTTTAATTTCTCTACTTTACAAAATCTCTGTTAACAGAGATTTTTAACAACCATTTTCCTTTTTGCCCAGTTTTATTTGCTTTCTTGAATTATCAATGCTTATCATTTGCCCATTTTTCTATTGGATGGTGTAATAGATTCGTGTTGTGTCCCTTTGGCTAGGTTTGACCTTATTTCCCAGAAGTCTATTTTTTGTATGTTTCTGTTTAGGGTAGAATCTCAAATGAGATTGTTGGAAGATTTTGAGACTCAAAGGAAAGGAGCAACCACTTGGTAGCTCACACCAAGTGTTGCTGATTTGCTGATTCACCTTCTTGTCTTAAAGCAACAGCTGAACTTGAAACTATTCTACTATATCTTGAAGATAGATAAATGATAGATAGATGATGATAGATAGATGATAGATAGATGATAGATAATAGATTATAGATGGATAGATAGGTGATAGATGATAGGTAGATGATAGGTAGATAGATGATAGATAGAAATATCTATATCTATATATACACCTGATTATTCCCACCTTACACACACACACACACACACAGAAAGAATTATTTATGCTGTTGTGGACATCAAATCTTCAGTGTAGGCTGGAGACCCAGGAAATAGATGATGCTGTAGTTTAAGTTGGAAGGTAGTGTGTGCTGACAGAATCACCTGGTTTTCAGAGGTCAGTGTTTTTCTAATCTGGCATTCAACTGATTTGTTGAGGCCAACTCACTTTATGGAGTGTAATCTGCTTTATATAAATTCTAGTTATTTAAATGTTATTCTGTATAAAAAAATACTTTTCAGAAATATCCAGATAATATTTGACAAAATATCTGAGTACAGTGGACAGCCAGGTTGACTCCTAAGACTAACCATTACAACTGGATATATGATTCCATCTGCATATAGACCTAGAACCTGAGGATTAGAACTCTTCAAACATTCTATTAAACCAAACACAGGTATTATACAGTTAGCTCATTTTAGAGTCCAATCTGTTAGTTTTCCACCAGAATATTTTTTTCCTTCTCCCTTAGGGACCTGGATTCATTTGGGTGCATGACCACTTGGAACAAACACTGTATTTCCAAGAGTTACTTAGACATAGCTGTAGTCATATTCCAAAATCTGACCAATGGAATGAAAGAAAATGTATTGACTGTCTTTTCTAAGAAGTGTCTTTAATAGGAATGGGTGGGTGTTTTGTCCAGCTTTCTTTTACCTAAATTGAATATGGAGTAAATCCACATGCTAAGTAGAGCAGACCAGTAGAGGAGACCAGCAGACCAGATTATAGCACACTGTCTTCCTAATATATAAGTCCTAGACTGCTCTCAGATTCAATTTAAGGAATAAATATGTTTCTTTGTTGATTGAGCCACTGTTATACTGGGATTTTTTATTACTCAAAGGTAAATCTAACCTTAAATGATACATTTGTTTTGGATAAACTCTGGTGTCCAATCATAATGTGCCTTTCTACACATCTATACAAGTCTTCTGACTTACATAGAATTGTCCACCAACTCATTATCTAACAGGATTGTTTTTCAATGATGTTTTCTACAAACTACCAATTTCCTGGCATGACCTTCCAATTAATTATAAACATATTTCTTTTTCATTAACTAGTGAAAAAAATAAAGATGCATTTACAAATCAACCTACCATCTATATTATAAATTGACATAATTGTGAGATATTCCTAAAATTTTAATTATTTAGACAAAATAATCAGATAGCTCAAGAGCCTTATCACTTTTAAACTAAGAATTTATCTCTGTTCAATCATGATAACTTTTTTAAAAACCAAAGGAGTAAAGTTGAAGTCATTATATACTTTTGATCTAATAATATTATGGAACTGTTTTAAAATCAGTTCTTTTATGATACTAGAGTAATACATCTATTCAATCATTCATTCATTCATCCAACTATTTATTCCATGAAAAACTTTGTAAGAATCTGCTACACACCAGATCCCATACTAAACTCTGAAAATAAAATTATGAATAAGGCAGTGTCTGCTTTCAAGCTTCTGGTAACCTTCAAAGGAAAAAAAAAGATATCATATCAGATACATGAAAGAGATAAGCATAGGATATGAGAGTTGCTAAATTAAATTTGGTTTTAGGGGCGCCTGGGTGGCTCAGTCATTAAGCGTCTGCCTTCGGCTCAGGTCATGATCCCAGGGTCCTGGGATCGAGCCCTGCTTCAGGCTCCCTGCTCGGCGGGAGGCCTGCTTCTCCCTCTCCCATTCCCCCTGCTTGTGTTCCCTCTCTTGTTGTGTCTCTCTCTGTCAAATAAATAAATAAAATCTTTAAAATAAATAAATAAATTTGGTTTTAATAATTCTCACTGTTGATGCCCTCCCATAAGAAGTTGAAGAACTGATGTTGTGATTGTTGATTTATCAATGTCTTGAGTTTTTTTTCCTTTAGAATTTCTGAGAAACTAAGAGAAGAATGGACTCATTTGGTATAGATTAATAGAAATATCCTTATTGTGGATCCACAGGGACTTTCTGAATTCTCTGGTGATTACATGGCTAGCACCAGTTCCTCAGAAAAAAACTTGGCAGTCATTTTTCTCCCCTTAAACAACAGTTTTGTGGTACAAATAAACCCCTACGGGTGTAAAAAGGGTCAGTTGTTTGGATTCAGAAGAATACACTTCTCAGAGCGTAGCTGTTAATATTACTTTTTTTTTCTCTCAAGTAATTCATGTATGTGACCAAGAAATAACATAGACAAGGTTTGTCAATATACTCCAGAAGAAGATATCACAGAAGTGTCCCATCTTTGCAACTACCCTCACTGGATTTATCAATATTTCATGTTGATAATAACAAATGGGGTGAGGATGAGATTTGAGCAGATTTGTTAAGTCTTATAGAAGGAAATATAATTCAGCACTAGCTGGTAAAATTGCCAAATAGCTGAAAATAACCCTAAGATATTCAGAAACCTTTGAAAACAGACTTTTGCAGTTATCATGACACTATTGATGGTAAGGAAACTTATACATATGTAAATAGTTTCACCTTTTCATTTAGGAAATGTAAAATGATTAATTTAGTCAAGTAAAGAGACTTTACATGATGTAAATATAAGTAGCCGTTGTCTTGGAGATATGAACTATTGAGTAGAGATCTTCCTTGACTTACGATGGAGTTATGTCCCAATAACCCCATCATAAGTTAAAAATATCAAGTCAAAAATACATTTAATACACCTAATCTGCTGAACATCACAGCTTAGCTTAGCCTATTTGAAATGTGCTCAGACACATTAGCCTACAGGTGGGTAAAGTCAACTAAATGATAGAATTTATTTTACTAACTCATGATTCCAATTGAGCAATTGAATATAAATGTTTGCTAATTTGTAAACAAAACTATAATTTTAACTTCAAACATAAAATTTTGTATGTATCTTTGATCCAACTAAAATAGCTAATTCATGCACTTGGTATATTGACTACAATACTTCTGAGCGCTTTGTTGCCCACTTCCTTAGGTGTTAGAATATTCATCACCAGAAGTGTCCCTGACATGTGAAGACATCTAATTAGAATTCTTCTGAAGGATTTGACCAACTCATATGCTAGAGATTTCAAATATCCTTGGGCAGCATCGCAGAACTTGGTCGCTTCAAAAAAGAATAGTTTTATCTAGGCTTCAGTGTACTTTGTTTATTCACTAAAATTCCCAAAGGCTATCAGCTAGGAGATTCACACCAGAAAAATAATGTCCTTCTTCTCCCACCAGACCTAGTGAGAAATGAATTTTTCTTTCTGGCCTCCAGATGATTATGAAGTAAACAATCTTACAAAGTCCTTGGCTCATTCTCATCAGCCACTATTGCCAATGAGTAGAGACTCTTCCAATGTCCCCATTTGTTTTCCTCTTCTCCATCCAAGGGGGCTGGCCTACCATAAGAATGGTAATTGAAACTTTTTTATTCAGGAGAAACAGATTAAACAACTATCATTCAACAAAAATCTAAATGATGTTTTGATGGTATTATTTTGAGGCTGGCTGCTTCTTTTTTTATTTATTTTTTCAAGTAGAAGTGGGGACATTGGTGGATGCTACTCTTTTTGCAGATGATTTCTTGTAATCTCCCCTTAATGAAAAGGCGGAACTGGAAGTTGACTTAGTCATGCTCTGCAAACCAAAACACCTTCAGGACCTAGTAAGGTCAATGGTTCTCAAAGTTCATCTCCAGACGAGTTGAATAAGAGAACCATTTAGAACCATAAATTGTCTGACTGTCTTCCCTTCAACAACATCCTTCTCTTTCCCCATCCTCACTTAATGTTAAGAAAGAAAACCGAACAATATGTGGTCTAACAAGCATTCCAATGCTACTAACGCATGTTCAAGATAGAGAACCACTGAGTTCAGTAAACTGGAAAACTCCTCCCATAATTTACAGGTGTGAAGACTGTAATAAACTAGAGAACGTATATCCTGCTTTTTAATTTTTTTGTTTTGTTTTAGTACTGATCATTCAAAAAATCAAACCCAAAAAACAAAAACACTTGGCTGTAGGGAACATTCTTCCTGTTCTGCCTGCTTGCTGCCCATTTTTAATGCTTTTAAACATATTTTATGCTATTCTTTCTACTTACAAACTTATTTTGAGTGATAATTATATCACATTTTCTTCTTTCTCAGTTTTAGTTTTACATCACTTGAGCTATGTAGTTCAGACCTAACAATCAATTAGCAGTTTTCACAAAGTGTTATGTAATATAATCTGAAATTCTTATTCAAGAATGTTAAAGTCATTATTATACCTCCAAAGAGTCCTATTCTGCTATAGTAATCAAATAACAGTGTAATAAAATATTTAAAAATCAATTACACTAGAAAAACACTAACCATTCAGTAGTTGATGAGTTGTTCCTTTGGATTTTTGACCCTCGACAAAAAAGGCAGAAAAAGTAAACTGCAACTTTGACTTTTTGGAATAGCTAATAACATTCTAACACTTCAGAATTTTTTCCTTTTACTTCAATTGTTCATATTAAATTTTACTTATTGAATTTTAAGATGATTTTAATTTTTCTATAATAGTTATTTTCACTTATAGCAAATAGAGACTAGAAGTTTTTTTCCCCATTACTACAACTTTTTAAAATTTTAATTCCAGTATCGTTAACATGCAGTTATATTAGTTTCAAGTGTACAATATAGTGATTCAAAAATTCTATACATTACTCAGTGCTCATTATGATAAGTGCACTCTTAATCCCCTTACCTATTTCACACATCCCCCCATCCACCTCCCCTCTGGTATCCATTAGTTTGTTCTCTATAGTTAAGAGTCTGTTTTTTGGTTTGTCCTTTTTTTTTTCTTTCTTTGTTTCTTAAATTCCACATGAGTGAAATTATATGGTATCTGTCTTTCTCTGACTGACTTATTTCACTTAGCATTATACCCTCTAGCTCCATCAGTATTGTTGCAAAAGGAAAGATTTCATTCTTTTTTATGGCTGATACAATATTCCATTGTATGTATATAGTATTTCTTTATACATTCATCTATCAATGGACACTCGGGTTACTTCCATATCATGCATATTGTAATAATACTGCAATAAATATAGAGGTGCACATAGCTTTTCAAAGTAGTGCTTTTGTTTTCTTTGGGTAAATACCCAATACTGGAGTTACTGGATGATATGGTAATTCTATTTTTAATTTTTTGAGGAACCTCCATACCATTTCCACAGTGGCTGTACCAGTTTGCATCTCCACCAATAGAGCATTAGGGTTCCTTTTTCTCCACATCCTTACCAACGCTTGTTTCTTGTGTTTTTGATTTTAGCCATTCTGAAAGGGGTGAGGAGATACCTCATTGTGGTTTTGATTTGCATTTTCTGGTGATGAGTGATATTGCGCATCTTTTCATGTGTTTCTTGGCCATCTGTATATCTTCTTTTAAGAAATGTTTGTTCAGGGCACCTGGGTGGCTCAGTTGGTTAAGCGACTGCCTTCGGCTCAGGTCATGATCCTGCAGTCCCTGGATCGAGACCCGCATCGGGCTCCCTGCTTGGCAGGGAGTCTGCTTCTCCCTCTGACCCTCCCGACCCTCCCCCCTCTCATGTGCTCTCTCTCTCAATCTCTCTCTCTCAAAGGAAGGAAGGAAGGAAGGAAGGAAGGAAGGAAGGAAGGAAGGAAG